>NW_027649790.1:200000-706742 GCF_965287045.1 Carcharhinus amblyrhynchos | reverse complement strand
TTGTTTTCCAACTAGAATTGCTATATAGCAAATGAGAATATCGTCAATGCTGGTATCATGGGGACATGGAAAGATAGACAAGAGGTTGGGCTACGAACGGCCAATGGTGATTGTGTTAAGTTGGCTGGAGGGCAGCCTTTACAGTGCACAGAACTCCCGCTGAAAAAAGTGCGAATTACTCCAGTTCTCCTGCAAATTCACTCAGAAATCTTTTGGGAGAATTCCACCCACATTTTTTCATTAAGGAATACAAACTACTGCTTCTACCCTGCGTCAAAAAATCTTTAACTTGAAGGAAACGTTGGCTGATGATGATGTAACATCTATCAAATTGAGCACATTTACATTAATTTGTCCGTAATAGGATTCAAAGATAAACGTCAGTATCACAAAAAGTATTGGAATCCAAGTCATTCCAGTGGACAGCACAATTTCCATTTACACTTGGGAATATAAGTAAACACTTTTGCACTGAATGTTAAGCTCTTTTATTACTGACCACTCACATTGAATTTCTTTTTGAAAAGGTTTGTACAGTAGAAGGAAAACTTGGAAATTTATATTTATTTCAAAGAAAAAGGAATTAATCCTTATAAAGTCAATGGCTTCAGAAAATGTGTATTTGCCATTGTTGGGTACAGATAGGGTGAACAGTGGGAAGCTTTTTCCTAGGTTGGAGGTGACGATCACAAGGGGTCACAGGCTCAAAGTGAGAGGGGTGAGGTTTAATTCAGATATCAGAGGGATGACTTTTTTTTTTACACAGAGGGTGGTGGGGGCCTGAAATGCACTACCAAGTAGGGTGGTAGAAGTGGACACGCTGGGATCGTTTAAGACTTACCTGGATAGTCACATGAGCAGACTGGGAATGGAAGGATACAAATGAATGGTCTAGTTAAACCAATGAGCGGCACAGGCTTGGAGGGCCAAAGGGCCTGCTTCCTGCACTGTTTTGTCCTTTATTTAACTGGCGCATCCATGCCAGGGAATACATTCATAGAAACACTGGAATTAAGATAGCCATATTTCATCATGGTCTAAATCAGATGAAGAAGCTATAGTGTTTCTATTGCCTCCCCTTGTCCCAACCATTATCCATAACTTGTGGAATACAAAAGACACCCAATTGTGCTAATCCTGTACAAGATGCTCAACGTCTTCTCTCTCATTCTGAAGCTGAAGAACAACTGGATTGACCTCAGACTTTCATAGAATCCCTACAGTGCAGAGAAAGGAGGCCATTTGGCCCATCGAGGCTGGACTGATAATCCCACCTGGGCTCTATCACCGTAACCCCATGTATCTACCTGCTAATCTCCTTGGCCCTAAGGGGCAATTTAGCATGGCAAAAATCAACTTACCCTGCACATCTCTGTAAATAATGACATCAATAGTGAGGAAACTTCTGTACCAGCTGCATGGAAAAATTTAATAAACAAAAAAAAAATCACCGCCAGGAACATTCCCTCTAAAACAATAGTTTATTCACTGCTATTTCTCATTGTTTGAAGAAATATTAGCCCATCTATATAGATGTCATTAACATTAGAAATAGGAGCAGGAGTAGGCCATCTAGCCCTTCGAGCCTGGCCCGCCATTCAATAAGATCGTGGCTGATCTGAAGTTGCTCAGTTCCACTTTCCTGCTTTCTCCCCATAACCCTTAATCCCCTTGCCTACCAAAAACCTATCTACCTTAATATATTTAAATATATTTAACGAGGTAGCCTCCACCACTTCCACGGGCAGAGAATTCCAGAGATTCACCACCCTTTGAGTGAAGAAGTTCCTCCTTAACTCTGTTCTAAACCACCCCCCCACTTATCTTGAGGCTGTGCCCTCTAGTCCTGCTGTCCTTTCTGAGTGGGAAGAGTCTCTCTACTGCTACCCTATCCGTCCCCTTCATTATCTCATACGTCTCTATAAGATCCCCCCTCATCCTTCTAAACTCCAACAAGTACAGACCCAGTCTATTTAGTCTCTCTTCATAGTCCAACCCGCTCATCTCCGTTATCAGTCTAGTGAACCTCCTCTGCACTCCCTCCAAGGCCAAAATATCCTTGCACAAGTGCGGCGACCAAAACTGCACACAGTACTCCAGCTGCGGCCTCACCAGTGCCCTGTACAGTTGCGGCAAGACCTCCCTGCTTTTATATTCTATCCCCCTCGCTATAAAGGCCAGCATCCTATTTGCCTTCTTGATCACCTGCTGCACCTGCAGACTGGGTTTTTGCGACTCATGCACAAGGACCCCCAGGTCCCTCTGCACTGTAGCATGCTGCAGCTTTTCACCCTTTAAATAGTAATCCCTCCTACTATTATTCCTGCCAAAGTGGATAACCTCACACTTGCTAACATTGTACTCCATCTGCCAGGTCCTCGCCCACTCGCTCAGCCTATCTAGATCCCTCTGCAGACTTTCCCACACCCTCCGCACAATTTGCTTTTCCACTTATTTGTGTCATCAGCAAATTTCAACACCCTACACTCAGCCCCCTCCTCCAGATCATCTATATAAATGGTAAATAGTTGAGGCCCCAGCACCGATCCCTGCAGCACTCCACTAGTCACCAACCGCCAATCAGAATAGCACCCATTGATACCAACATTCTGCCTCCTATTAGACAACCAATCCTCTATCCATGCTAACACCTTACCCCCTAACCTTCTAAAGCAACCTTTTGTGTAGCACCTTATCAAACGCCTTCTGAAAAAAAAAAAATCGAGAAACACCACATCCACTGGTTCCCCTCTTTTGGTAAATTGGATTGATTTTAAATGTGATTGTCACATTTACAGAAAACATTACATTAAAGACACTATCAGTCACTAAAATTGTAAATCAGGGAAATGTCTTGTTCTAGACACTGATCTCTCCATACCCCATCATTTGAAATTATTCCACAAATAGTGACCATCTGATCCAATTGAAAATTACGTCATTTTTTTTAAACTGAATTCTTCAATTAAACTTAAGTATATTTTGCAACAATCTCCATAGAGACTAATAAAATTAAAGATATTCAAACTTGCAGTTAATAGTTTACATTTTAAAACTTTTACTGCACCAAATAGCTAAAAGCACTGGTTACTAAATGCTGTTTTTCTTTTGTAGGCAATTTGTACGTCAAACTATACCTTATACCTACACATTCCACAGTATTACAGCACTTATTGCAGACCTTTTAAGCAACATACTACAGATGCTGGAATCTGAAACAAAAACAAAATGCTGGAAAATCTCATCCAGACTTGAAACGTTGGATCTATTCTTTCTCCACAGATGCTGTCAGACCTGTTGAATTTACAGTTGCTCCGAACTTCCAATGAGTTTCCATATTCCCATTTTCCTGAGTAGTAACTTTGAGTGCTTTCTTCAGTTTTTGGGAAGTTTCTTAAATCCACCATCAGTAATAAACCCTATTCCTCCCTAGTCCATAGGTGGATGTGGGATACATCTGTTGAAGTGGAGACCATACCCCTCCAACATCCAGCTGTGATAGCACACATAGCCAAGCAACATCACATATCTGCTGACCATGCAGACCCTCTGCAGTCTGTGATATTCACTCATTTGTGGGGAAGTCTGGAACCTGATGTCAACAAAATGGGTTTCCACTTCCCTAAGGCATCCCAAAACACATTGGGTGGGATTTTGGGGATAGGCCTGGATAAGATACTCTGTCAGAGTACCTTGGTGCAGAGGTAACAGACCTAATGGCCTCTTCTGTGCTGTAGGGATTCCATGATTTTCTGGCAGTGGAAATTCCTACCATTGGCCTGTGATGTCCATGGGGTTTTGCATGCCCTGCACCCTCTGCTACCAGGGAATATAGAAAGAAACCCCACAACACCAGTTTAAAGCCCAAACAGGTTTATTTGTAGCAACCCAAAAGCTTGCGGCTTTTGCTACAAATAAGCTTGTTTGGACTTTCTTCCGGTTTACCCCAGTCCAACGCTGGCAGCTCCACATCATGACCAAGGAATATGCCATGGGGAGCTCACCATTAGTGGGACCAGAAAATCTTGCCCCCAGGAAGGTCCAGAAGATTTCAACTTATAAGTTTGCTACAAGGTAGAAATGCTAAGTATCTTTCCTAGATCCCAACTCCCTTTCATCTTAAAAGTAAAATGGACAGCTGATAGCACACGGTTTACAATCCAATATCAACAACACCTTTTCTGAAATGGCAGGAGATGCCAAGTTTAATTTTATTCGTGTCATAAATAGGTTTACGTTAACGCTGCAAGTTACTGTGAAAATTCCCTTGTCGTCACACTCCGACACCTGTTCAGTTACACAGAGGAAGAATTTAGCATGGCCAATGCACCTAACCAACACATCTTTCAGACTGTGGGAGCGCCCAGAGGAAACCCATGCAGACATGGGGAGAACATGCAGACCACAGAGTCAGTGACCTATGCTGGGAATTTAACCCAGGTCTCTATGCTGTGAGGCAGCAGTGCTAACCATTGTGCTACCCTCTCTACTCATTGGAAATCTGGAGACGACTGCCCATTGTCTCTAAACATAAATACCTTGCACTACCTCTTCTGTAATACAATCTTAAGCCTTCCTTCGATTTCTAACATTCAAAACAGGCCAACTTGTTAGGCAGACCAGAACAGGCCACATAAATTCCCTACATTCACCCTCAATTTAAAGCTACGGTTGCAAAATAAAAATTAATCAGCCTCATAATTTTAACATAACTTAGTCTCAATATTTTGAAACCTTCAGTGGACAAGCAGCTCTCAAAATGTGTCCGATTCATAAAGGACAATCAGATTCTAGGCTTAATCCCCAGTCTCTGCTGATAATTTGTTCAGTAATGACCCAACCAAGAAAGGGAAGGAGGAGTGGGGATGACTAGGTTGGGTCAGGAGGGTAAGGGGGGGGGGGGGGGGGGGGGAGAGAATCAGCTGAGATTCTCATTCATGACCACTTAGAATCCTACAGTGCAGAATGAGGCCACTTGATCCATTAAGCCTGCACCGGCAACAACTCCAACCAAGATCTATCCTTGTCACTCCATGCATTTATCCTGTTAGTCCCCCGACAATTTACCATGGCCAAATCAACCTAACCCACATATCTTTGGGCTGTGGGAGGAAACACACGCAGACCCAGGAAGAATGTGCAAACTCCACACAGGCAATGACCCAAGACTGGAATTGAACCCAGGTCACAGGTGCTGTGAAGCAGCAGTGCTAACCACTGGGCCACACTTAGAAATCATAGAAATCCTACAGTACAGAAAGAGGCCATTCGGCCCATCGAGTCTGCACCGATCACAATCCCACCCAGGCCCTACCCCCATATCCCTACACAGTTTACTCTCAAATCCCTCTAACCTATGCATCTCAGGGCAATTTTAGCATGGCCAATCAACCTAACCCGCACATCTTTGGACTGTGGGAGGAAACCCATGCAGACATGAGGAGAATGTGCAAACTCCACACAAACGGTGACCCAAGCCGGGAATCGAACCCAGGTCCCTGGAGCTGTGAAGCAGCAGTGCTAACCACTGTGCTACCGTGCCGCCCTCAACATTTGCGCAGTGTTTCTGCCTGAAAGCTGTGTGTTGGATGTGAGGTTTAGTCTTTGCTGTGATGTACTTCTTTCTTCCCCGCTCTGTGATCGATACTCACTGTCAAGGTTTACAAATATCACTTCAGTGAGGCACAGAACTTCCATTATCTGTCGAAACAATGCCCCGAATGAGTGACAGCATCTTCAGGAGGGGACAGGAAAAATGGGGAGAAAATGGAATAAGAATGTCTTAGTGGTGGGGAAAGAAATGAATTCCCTGTTATATCATTGGGAAACCTGTGTGAAATTCTACCGAGGAATTGCAGCATTGCTCCAAAACAGCAAGACATCTCCTGGCACTTTATCTTATCTGGTAACACAGATTAGAGATGGTTCTTAAATGGAACTGAAAGTTGGGCACTCTGACCCTCCATATCTAATTTCCCATACTAGTGCACTATCATTTAACAAGATTATGTACCAAGAAAAGAATCTTATAACCTCAGGGCTCTTGTTTTCTTCAAGTGTGTTCTTTTACCACGTTTTTTAAAAAAAACCCCACAATGTTTTATTGTTGAGCACGGCCTTTGGAATCCTTTCTTCAGCAGTAAGGGACCCAGGCCACGGTCTCCTTACTTCCACTGTAATACTCAATAGCTTCCGCAAAGACACAATGCTGTGATTGTTCACAGTTACCAAGGAGACAGGAATGTTGTATCCTAGCAATGGTCACACCAGAATTTCAGACTTGACACCATACTGTGGGAAATTACAGAACAGCTACCCGAAAAGCAGAAAGGCCCAGCCTCCAGGAACTCCAAACCTTAGCTGTGTTTTAAAGTCAGCGTGGATCTGCATTCACATTTCCCTTATCTTGCTGTCCAGAATCGGGTTTCCCAAAAATCAGCAAATAGTGTTGGAAAAGCAGCAATTTGCCTTGTTTAAAGTTCACCACAATAAATATCTGCACAAGCGCGGAAGTAAGGATTAGGGTATGAACAGAAATAAGTATTGAAGCCCAAGTGAGACCTTAAGGAAGGGAGAGGTTTCAGAGCATGACCCACAGAAGTTTCTCTCAACATCACCTCACCTCACCTGATATAGGTGCCTCACCGTGCCGTAATTTGTATCTGCCACACTTTGGGGCACTGACCAAACTCAAAGTTTGGTTCACTGGATTGTGTTGCTCTGTAATACATATATCGACTCAATGTGTGCAGTTGTTTCTATGCTTCCATAGCCTCTAGCCTGGTAATGGGCTCTGATGAACACTACATTGTGCTACCGTGCTTCCCACAGTGGTTAGCACTTAATGAAACAATTCTGAAAAGTTAGAGTAACAATGATAAAACATCAACAATTCATCGTCAAGTTAATAGGCCCGGAGAATGGCAGTGAAGTTCTATTGTTCATTGTTTTGACTGCTGCCTCACAGTGCCAGGGACCCTGGTTCGATTCTTGGCTTGGGTCACTGTGTGTGCAGAGCATGCACATTCTCCCCATGTCTGCGTGGATTTCCGCCAGGTGCTCCAGTTTCCTCTCAGTCTGAAAGACATGCAGGTTAGGTGCACTGGCTGTGCTAAATTCTCCCTCAGTGTACCCAAACAGATGCCAGAATGTGGTGACTAGGGGATATTCACAGTAACTTCATTGCAGTGGTAATGTAAGCCTACTTATGACACTCAAATATAAAGATCAATATTTTCAGTAGAGCACTTTCACTGCAGCTGTGGATCCTGGGAAAGCTCCGTTTCCATATCATAGAGAATTGCATTGAACTTAAAAGCTAGACTAAGCCATTCACCCCAGCCAGCCCACGTGAGTGTTTATCATCCATACAACAATCCTAATCTTACCCCTGCTCTCATATCCCATTACTTGCTTTTCCTTTAGCCACCTATTCTTCATTGTTACATTAGCCTCTGTTTCTATAACTCACTCTGGTAATGCATTTTGCAGGCTCACATACCATTATGCGAAAAAACTTCCTGTTTCTTTTTAATTTCTTGCATTCAATCTTCTAGATTGACTTTCTCAATGACTTGGAACAATGTTTCTACCTGTCTCATCCCTTCATAATTTAAAACATCTCTATTTAATCTCCATGATTTTAAAGAATTTTGAAGTCCTTCGTTGTAATTTTATTCCATCATACAAGATGGCAAACCGAGTGAATTATTGTATTTGACGCAGTTGAGAACAGTTCAGGGTCATGTACCAAAGCGCAAGGGTTTGCTTAGAATGCAAGTTCTCCATAGAATTCCTACAGCGCAGGAGGTTATTCGGCCCAGGGTCTGCACTGACCGTCTGAAAGAGGATCTTACCCAGACGCGCACCAACCCCTCCCTGCTCTATTCCTGTAACCCCATGCATTTACTATAGCTAATCCACCTAACCTACACATCTTGGGACTCTAAAGTGGAAATTTAGCATGGCCAATCTACCTAACCTGCACATCTTTAGATTCGGAAGAAATCCACACAGACACAGGGAGAACATGCAAAACTCCCCAGTCACCCCAGACCAGACCCAAACCCCTGATCTCTGGCAGTGGTGCTAACCACTGTGCTATCTGCAGACTAAATTTTTCAGATGTCAAAACCACACCGTTTTCAAAATGATGAGATTATACATAATTTGAGAGGAGTTAAAACTTAAGATTTTTTTGGAACGATATGTTTGGGAGAGGTTTTCTACAAAGTAATCCATTTTATTAATTTGGAAAATTAGTACTCATATACAGTTTATCTTTCTATAAGATGAACTTTGCTATCACTTTTGTATTTCAATTCATTATTCCAATACATCGAAAAAAATAAATCACCCTGAGGCACAAAAACATTTGTATTCCCTTAGGCTAGATATTTATGTGCAATATATTTTAACAAAATGACTGGATTTGTTTACCTATCGGGTCTCAGGGAAAAAAAAGGGGGCTGTCTTCCTCTCAGCCAGAAAATACATTTCACAGCTGGAGTATGTTCATTGTCCATTCTAGTTAACAAAGTTGTTAGCTGTCTGAATATTAAGAGATCAATATTACAGGTGCCTGTGACAATCTTTCATTGACTGCTAACTACTTGATTTATTGTCACATGTATTAGCATACAGTGAAATGTATTGTTTCTTGCACACTACACAGAAAGCATATTGTTCGTAGAGAAGTTACAGCTAGGCTGTAGAGAAAGATCAACTTAATGCAAAGTAGGTCCATTCAAAAGTCTGATGGCAGCAGAGAAGAAGCTGTTCTTGAGACAGCTGGTCTGTGACCTCAGACTTTTGTATCTTTTTCCCCAACAGAAGGTGGAAAAGAAAGTATGTTCAAGGTGCATGGGGTCGCTAATTATGCTGGCTGTTTTGCTGAGGTAATGAGAAGTGTAGACAGAGGCAGTGGATAGGAGGCTGGTTTGCGTGATGGACTGGGCTACATTCATGACCTTGTGTAGTTCCTTGCAGTCTTGAGCAGAACAGGAGCCGTACCACGCTGTGATACAACCAGAAAGAATGCTTTCTACAGTACATCTGTAAACGTTGGTGAGAGTCTTAGCCGACATGCCAAATTTCCTTAGTCTTCCGAGAAAGTAGAGGCGTTGGTGGGCTTTTTTTAAACTATAGTGTCAGCATGGGGGTACCAGGACAGGTTGTTGGTGACCTGGACACCTAAAAACTTGAAGTTCTCCACCCTTTCTACTTCATCCCCATTGATGTTCCCCTCTATGCTTCCTGAAGTGAATGACAATCTCTTTCATTTTGTTGACACTGAGGGAGAGATTATTGTTGCCGCACCAGTTCACCAGATTCTCTCTCTCATTCTTGTACTTAATCTCATCATTGTTTGAGATCTAGCCCACTATGGTGGTGTCGTCAGCAAACTTGAAAATTGAACTGGAGGGGAATTTGGCCACACAGTCATAGGTGTATAAGGAATGTAGTAGGGGGCACCGGTGTTGAGGATGATTGTGGAAGAGGTGTTTTTACCTATCCTTATTGATTGTGGTCTATAGATTAGGAAGTTCAAGATCCAGTCATAGAGGGAGGAGCTGAGGCCCAGGCCACAGAGTTTGGAGATGGGTTTCATAGGAATAATGGCATTGAAGGCTGAGCTGTAGTCAATAAATAGGAATCTGACATAGATTCTTTGTTATCGAGATATTCATAGACTCTGTTATCGAGATATTCCAGGATTGCGTGGAGAGCCAGGGAGATGGCGTCTGCTGTTGACCTGTTGCAACGGTAAGCAAACTGTATTGGATCCAGGTAGTCCGGGAGGCTGGAATTGATTTGTGCCATGACTAACCTTTCGAAGCACTTCATAATGATGGATGTCAGAGCGACTGGACGATAATCATTAGGGCACGCTGCTTGGTTTTTCCTTAGGTACCGGGATGATGGTCGTCTTCTTAAAGCAGATAGGGACCTCAGATTGTTGTAAAGAGAGCTTGAAAGATGTCTGTTACCACCCTCTCCAGCTGATCCATGCAGAATCTGAGTGCTCTTCCAGGTACCCTATCCAGGCCCAATCCATGGGTTGACTTTTGAAAAAGCTGCTCTGAAATCTGCTGATACAGGTTCATCCAGGGCTTCCAACTAACTGCACTGTCTGAAATCATCCAGTTAAAACCACCGACAAGCACTATTTTAGTGGATGATAAATGATAAAAAAAGGGCAGCTCTTCTGAGCAAAGAGCAAAATGTGGCTGTGTAGTTTTTGTCACAGTCCAAATACCTATAACCTGTTTACACTGGCTATGGGCATTAATATGTCACTGCAAAGAATGTGTTTGTCTTTCGGTGAAAGGCTTTTATTTCATGGTCTTTTTAGCCCTGATCTGGGTTTATCATTAATTTATAAAAACTGCACTGTCATGTGATACTACAAAAAAACTACAAAAAGATGTTGCTGGCAGCAACATAAGAATAGCAATGGTAATGAAAATAATGTTTGGTGGGATAGTAGAAATAGAAATAGGAAGACCATTTTGAAAAGACAGATATTACTTTAACATGTGCACTTGCAAATATATCCAGGCCTGTTGCACAGTCCAAGTTGATGGACTTTTGACTACCGAGTGTTCACTCAATGCAGCCCAAGCACTTGCGAAGCAACTTCAACTTAGCCACGCTCAGGAAAAACTGAACAAGATTCCTCGCCCCTCATGACGTATGCATGGTAAGCTCCCCACCGATCATGGGCCAGGTGTTGGAAGTTGATAAAGGGATAGGACAGGAAATTCTAAGCATTCACCAAACGCAATGCTAGACTTAAGAAAGTAGAAATTTGGACTGATTTCATTTCAATACAATATAGTTAGTCGACGAATGGTTTGTTTTCATGGAGATCGCGTTATGCTCAACTATAACATCTACTGACAGTGTGGCTATATGGATTGTTAGCTAGATTTTCTCATATCTAACATCAGTCCCTCAAGAAACTCTGATTATTCAGGTAGACTTTATGGCTTTGGGATACAACCCGAGATCATTGGAATTACCCGCACGCTGAAACCGTACATTTCTCTTTTATTGCTACGCGTAACATAACTCAGAAGACTTCTCAGAACAAATCAATCACCATCCACACAATTAAAGTAGTCCAATAACTTACTCAGGAAGTCTTGTGCCACAGCGCGTAGCATCCCTGTCTCTGAGCCGGAACCTCTGAGTTTGAGTCCCACACCAGGACCCGACAGCCAAGGAAGGTATGTTCATAGTGTGGCCAAACAAGTTGACCTGCAAAATCCTCCTAACAGATGCCAATGACAGGTGGTAAGAGTGGAGAAAGACTTCTGGTCGGCTATGCTTGATGTGGAGGGGCAACCTTCAAGCTATAAGCTCCTTGCAACAGGCTAGTGACCTGTTCCGGGGGAAAAAAAAACTAGCTACAGAAACATAAAGAAAACTGCTTTAGTGACTTCCCACTAAGTGTGGGAAGATAAAGAACAGCAAATAACTTACCTAAGAACTGAAATGGCACATAAACATCAGTCACTCAACCACGAATTCAGATATTCATTCAGCAGGTAATCACCCATCCCATAAAGAATTTGCATTTGAGAAGCACCTTTCAAACCCTCAGGAACTGGAGCATCATCTAGGATAATATGCACAAATCTCTGCAATAGGGTTTGAACCAATGACCCTGTGACTTGAGAGGACAGTGATATTACTGAGAAGCCAAGGTTAATAGCTGGTGATTGATCACTCGTTCAAACATTGAATTGTTTAAATACTCCTCCTCTTTCATAACTCACTCAGACACTAATCAATCCATCAATAATTAGATTTTTGCCCATTTGGTCTATCATTTCTCGATAATTTACTACCCACTCAGCATCACTCAGTCCCTGATTTATTCACTCAACACTACAATCTAGCAACCACTCACCCACCAATTAATTAGTTAATCACTCACTCAATCACTTTAGACATGCCTCATGCAGATCGATCACTGAATTAATTGATCAAGCTAACTTCTGAAATAATAGCCTTGTTTAATTTTCATTCCTTGTCAATTCTCTCTCCTCACAGCAGTGTTGACCGAAGCAAATGGGCACTGTCCACCTCCCATTAACTGGCCAAGTGGGGCTCATTCATATCTTGACCTTGTCTTGTGTTCAAGCTTTGGTAGCAAGTGCTGACAGGCGATTGGGATTATCACAACCAAGTAGAGTCCTGTCATCACCCAGTGCCCACATAGACACAGTTTAATGAAAGGCCATTGATTAGCAATTCAGGAAAGGAATCTCTTCCTAACTGAGAGGTACTGAGGGCAACCATGTTGCACCGATTGTTCCCTCTGCTCCATTCCTGTTGTAATATTTCCTTTAAAGTTCCGAGTAACACGCAGGCAATAACCCCAATCATGTTGCTTTTAAATTACTGGCATCCGGGAGCGATTTGCCTATTTTCCGCAGTAATATCAGTAAAACAGTTAATGATGTGCATGGAACATTACTGGGACATCTGTGGCAAATTACAGAGTTATAGTTTCACTGGTCTTTTTCCATGATACTTCATTCATAACGAGAAATGTCCTTGTGGGTATAATAACACAGCAAAAATAATGGAATCGGAAATAAAGTAATCAAAATTTTATTCCGTACATTATCCAGAGCTTAATTTGGGTGAGAGTGGGAGGTTTTTCAATGATGTTGACATTAGAGTGGGTTAGACACAGATGATGCTAGGTTTTATCACCTCTCTGCTGCATGAATAAGATCAAAGCCCCGATATCTCCACTGACAGATTCCGCAAGAAGTTTTCTGATGTCAGTACATTTTCTTTGAGATGTGCCTTTTGCTCTGCTGGTTACATTAATGGGATATTCCAAATCTTACATTCTGTAAATGCATTTTTTTTTTAATTAGCTTTCAACCTTGGTCTGACCTGTCCACTTTTAAAATGCGCCTCATTTTCATAGTTAGCAAAAGGCATTGATCTCCCCGTTTAACAATTTGCAACAGGGCATCGAAGGAACAACACCGAATGATCTGAATCAGTACTGGAAAGCGAGGTTATGGAGCTTTGAGAGACCTGATGGTAACCGGTCTGAAAATCTGATTACATAGCTTGAATTTCCATCAGGTCATTAAAATAAACCATGCTGTGTGCTTTGATGATGAGAAAGCAAACTCCCTCTGGCTTGGAGCAGTGCATTACACCAGGGACTGTCGGGGAAACAGTAGCCTGAACCTGTCACAGGGCAATCCAGCAATAGGTTCAACACTTTCATTCCGAGACACTCACATTCACATTTTGAGCTTTTCACAGCCAGCAGAACATACTAACCAGCTAACCATCATCATTAAATTCTTATTAATCCTCTGTATGTTATGCCTCAACATCTCTTATCCCAAATCAAGCACTTGGACACTAGGACAGCTAGACTGTTAACATCTGCCCCTTTGCTGCAGGCACTTACTTAATAATCCAGTTGCAATTTGTATTTAGAACAGAATGCATCACCATTATAGTACATTGAACCAGAGCATAGGGCTAATTATAAGATGTTTATTATTCCCTTCCCCCAACATATCTTCTTTTATTGCACAATTGAAAAAAAAAACAACAGGCTTAACGGAAAGCTGAACGTAATGGCTGTTAAACTGACAAATCCTACAATAGTTTGGCCCATCGTTCATTCATAGTAGCTGCTTTTCTCTTAAATGTGCCCCATTTCAAGGTAAGGGGGAGTAAGACCTTGCGATCTCAAATCCTGGGCTACGGGGAGTGAGACCAGTTTGGGAAGTAGAAGTGTTGTGGGACTTGGTGCAGTTAAGGATGAGTTGTCATTGAAGTGTATTTTGAACAGGACGAAAAATCAGAAACTGACAAGGAGAGTTCTGACAAAATAAAGGTGCACTGTGTGAGCACGGGGAGCAAGGCTGGTGTAGGCAGCTGGTGTCACAGAGTTGAAGGAAGATGCCCTTCTCACAACTGTTAACATGGTCATATAGTAATAACTTCTCTGCCACCTTAGGTCTCCACTTGGGTTAATTCCTTTGTGACAATGTGGCTCAGAAATATATTCAGCACTGAGTCCATATTAATTCAAAGATTTGAGCGTCAAATCTAGGCACGATGGTACAGTGGTTAGCACTACTGCCTCACAGCGCCAAGGACCCGGGTTCAATTTCAGATTGGGTCACTGTCTGTATGGACTTCGCAGGTTCTCCCCGTGTCTGCATGGGTTTCCTCCGGGTGCTCCGGTTTCCTCCCACAGTCTGAAAGATGTGCTGGTTAGGTACGTCGACCTGAACAGGTGCTGGAGTGTGGCGACTAGGGGAATTTCACAGTAACTTCATTGCAGTGTTAACGTAAACCTTACTTGTGACTAATAAATAAACTTTAAAACTTTAGACTAACACTCCAGTGCTGTCTGGCCAGAAGTGTTGTCTTTCAAGGGGGGCTGTTACTGCCCTCTCAAATGGGTGTAAAACATCTCACATTATTTTGAAGAAGGGTTCTATCTGAGATCCCAACAGATGTGAATCCTTTTGGAAGCATCACTAAAACAGGTTTCTTGCCATTCTCACATTCCTGTTGGGTGCAAATTAGTCGCCAATTTCCCCTACGTTACAACAGTGCCTACACTTTGAAAGTACTTCATTGGCTATAAAGCCCTTTGCAAAGGTTGTGAAAGGCAATATCTAAAAAAAAGGCATTTCTTTTTTTATATAAAAAAAGCAGATGGCCAAAAGATTCAAAAGTCTGACGTCACGTACCAACTGACTCAAGAGCAGCTTCTTCCCTACTGCTGTCAAACTTTTGAATGGGCCCACCTTTCATTAAGTTGATCTTTCTCTACACCCTAGTTATGACTGTAACACTACATTCTGCATTCTTGCCTTTCCTTCTCTATGACCGGTATGCTTTGTCTGTATAGTGCGCAAGGAACAATACTTTTCACTGTATACTAATACAAGTGACAAAAATAAATCAGAGCAAATCAAATCAAAAGATGGTGAACACACAAATGGAGGTTATAGGAGGAGGCTGTTGGAAGGAGCTGTTATATTCTCTAACCTTCACACTAACTACATTGCAGTGTTAATGTAAGCCTACTTGTGACACCAATAAATAAATAAACTTAACCTGTAATGGTGAAAAAACTCTGCTTCTGATGACAGCTGTGCGCGCTGATTTAAAATCATCTCCCACCCAAAACACTGTTCACCACTCACTGTTCATTTGTAACTGAAGGGGCAGGTTGGAGACCCACCCAGCTCTCTATATAACTTAGTATCATGACATTCACAGCAAAGGATGCAGTTGCCTCACTCTCTGACATGCAGTGAGGTAGCCTTGTGCTACTGGGTGAGATCAGGAATGGGGGCTGATTTTAATATCCTTGTTTGAAATTTAACCTCGGGACTCCCCACCTGGTGACATCGTGAGGAACCTCTCACACAGACTTGCATTTATTTTACACACCACAGCACGCAGCACTGAAACAGGCCATTCGGGCAAACTGATCTAAACTTCAGTGGAGCCTCCTCCTCATCCCACGTTATCAGTTTTCTCCCTTGTGCACTTTTTTAAATTTATTAATGTCACAAGTAAGGCTTACATTAACACTGCAACGAAGTTACTGTGAAAATCCCTTAGTTGCCACACTCCGGCACCTGTTTGGGTACACCGAGGGGGAATTTAGCATGGCCAATGTACCTAACCAGCACGTCTTTTGGACTGAGAGTGGAAACTGGAAGAGGAAACCCATGCAGACATGGGAAGAATGTGCAAATTCTGCACAGCGACCCAAGCCAGGAATCGAACCCGGGTACTTATCTGGATTACTCTTGATGTTTTTTAGTATGTCACATTATATATGTTTCTCAAACGTCTCATACAATTCTATATGCCCTTGGTTGACTGCGATGCTCCAGTGAAGCCCAACGCAAGCTGGGGAAGTAGCAACTCATCTTCTAGCATTCAGGACTCAACGCTGAGTTTGGTAACTTTAGATTTTGACTTTTCCCTTCCATCTTAAACCCCCTTTCTCTTTTCTTTTTTTTAATATTCCATACACATATTGATCTATGGAAAACACCTCCTCCCCTTCTCACACCAGACCACCTATTGTTTGTTCTTAAAGTTGCTATTTTTTTGTTGCAGTTTCTTTCATTCTAACATTGTCCCTCCTTTCAGTTCTGACAAAGGGTCTATGACTTGAAACATCAACTCCATCCTTCTCCTGCTAGATGCTGGTAGAGCTGCTGAGGAAAAACAAACCAACAGCTTTTCAGGGTTGAAATGATGGAGAAACAGGAAAGGATATAGGCAAATGAGGGCTGTGAAGAAGGACCTTCCCTTGCAATCGGATGCCTAAGGTGCAAGGGGTGTAAGTTATCTGTGTGTGCCTCCTCCACCAGGGACACTTCAGTGACGGTCACTGGTCCTTTCTGTTGTAGGCCCTTTATTTAACATTCTACGTGCTCGCTCCCTGCAAATGGGGGAACTGAATCAGTCCTAAGAGTGGTTGGTGTGGATGCGTGCTTCTTCGTGATGTAATCGAAACAATGAAAGTAAAAATCAGGCAGTTGTAAAAGGAGTCGAGCTGGCAGCTTCTGAGGATAATGGGTACAGGCATTTTGATGGAGATTAGATGAGAATGGGTGCAGCTCAAGCAGGCCAGATAAGATGAAATGAGGATGACATTATCAGCAGTCATGAAATGATGGTGAAAAATGGTATAAAGCTGGAAATAGGAGATCCTGAAAAGTGCATCTTAAAGTTACGGTGGAACGAGAGACTTAGAGTTCCATGTATATAGTTCATTAAAATGTCATGAATTGGTATTGTACAAATGATCAAAAATTGCTGACCTTCATATCTAGAGGACTAGAATATTACAGGCTAGAAAGCTCCTCAAAGCCTTGGCTAGACCACACCTGGAGTACTGTAAACAGTTTTGTGTATCACACCTTAGGAAAGATATATTGGTCTTGGAGGGAGTGCAGTCTAGATTTACCAGAATGATAACTGGGACTGCCACAGGATAAATTTTTTAAAAAATGACCCAAACTAAGGTTATATTCTTTGGAATCCAAATGGTTGAGAGGTGATTTGGTTGAGGTTTTCCTGATATTTAGAGGAAACTGATGGAGTAGATAGAAAGTATTTCTGCTGAGGAAGCAGGAGTTAAAGTTAATTTGTCACGATTAGGCTTACATTAACACTGCAATGAAGTTACCATAGAAATCTCCTAGTCGCCACTCTCTGGCGCCTGTTCGGGTACAGAGAGAGAATTTAGCATGGCCAATGCACCTAACCTGCACGTCTTTCGGACCGTGGGAGGAAACCCACACAGACATGGGGAGAACATGTGTGAGAATCAAAATGGAAGGGAGTGCAATGAGCCATTGTGATTGGTGCAGTGAAAAAGGGGGTGTGGAGAGGAGTGGTATGAATAGGTTAGGTGGACAGCAGGGAGTTGAAGGTTCATTGCCAATGTATAAAGATGGGTGCCTAATTATTATTCTTGACCCGATCATGCCATTGAAATCTTTCCTGAATTGGATCCATATCAATGGCATCACAGTCCTGCTGATCCTCCTCCATCCAGGCAGTTTGACTCTTCTTTCTACTTGCGGAGAACAATCCATTGCCCCTTGCCCTCACAGCACCCATCAGGACCTCATCAGAAGCCTCAGAGAATTGTGTGTTAGAGTTTCATAGGGGCACACACCATATTCCCTCTATTTTTCAGTCATTTAACAATTTCTTTAACTCTATTTTCTCTGTCCTCAGCCTCTCTCAAAGAATTTGACAATGATTTTTAGGCAGTCACCACGAAATTGAGTCGTGGTGGGCGGAATGCCTGCAGACATGTGATCCTAACTTGAAAATGAAAGCTTTATTTAAATGACACCTAGGCTGTTCCAGTCTTCAAAGTTGCTCACTGATGATCTCTCGCACTGTGTTCCCCTCTTCCAGATAATACTGGGGTCAAGGAATTGGGAACAAGAACATTCAGACGGGCTAAATTTAATTGTTTAGATCATTCCAGTATTAAACAGGACTTAATTCAGCTTATATCTGACTTGCAGTGGAAATGAAGTCCAACTGCGCAGATAATTGTGGAATAGAGGGAAATGGTGGATGGATAAGACTGGAGAGTCATCATACCTTGCATCTGGATGATGATACTGAAGAACACCGCAAAAACAGAGAAATTAAGTGAGCCGGAAACACGGTATAATGGGGCTGACTAGGCAAGGGCAAAAATAGAAAGCATTGCTGGAGATGAACTGGGTACACTTGGACATCTAATAGTAGAACCATGAAAGGCTGGATCAATAGAGATGGATTTGGGTGATATGGACGGGCAGTGAACCATGATGAATGCCACAGAGGGGTCACACCACATGTTATCGATGGTGATTTTTGACCAAAGTGATCTTAGTACTTTCCCTACACGTCTGCTGCGGGGATAAATTAAGGCAGATTTAATAGTTCAAAGACTGAATCATAGAAACCCTACAGTGCAGAAAGAGGCCATTTGGCCCATTGAGTCTGCACCGACCACAATCCCACCCAGGCCCTATCCCCATAACCCCACATATTTACCTGCTAATCCCTCTAACCTATGCATCCCAGGACACTAAGGGGCAGTTTAGCACGGGCAATTAACCTAACCCGCACATCTTTGGACTGTGGGAGGAAACCGGAGCATCCGGAGGAAAACCACGCAGACACAGGAAGAGTGTGCAAACTCCACACAGACAGTAACCCAAGTTGGTAATCGAACCCAGATCCCTGGAGCTGTGAAGCAGCAGAGCTAACCACTGTGCTACCGTGCTGCCCCAGTACTGGCTCACAGTAGCTGCTTTCTGAAATGGATGATTAAATGCGTCCGAGTAGAAACATGACTAATGAATCAGATCTGGTCTTCAACAACTCCTACTGGAGGCGCTCAAAGGTTGTAATGGGTCATAAAGAAGAAGACAGAGCTCTGGGAAATGACTACCTGCCCAAACTCATTGTTGGAGGATGACAGACAGAAAACTTGAAAAGATGGACCATAAACAAACTTAGATTAGCATCTGTTTTTACCAATAAAGTACAACAAAGCAGCATTACAACCTAATAAACAAATGCTTGAGAGGCAGCTGTGGTAAAAATAGCAATCTTTAGAAATATAATGAGATTTTGCACAAAAAAAATCCCATTTGATTTCCGCAACAGTCTGCGGAGTTTATTTACTTGGAAGTTACAGGGCTTTAAGACAATTAGCGCAATGGACGTCAATTAAAGCGCAGAATCTGCTCTGAGATGGAAAAATAGAGGTAATTAGTTTTTCTTAATGAATGAGTGGTTTACAAAAGTTAATAATTAGCTGGAAAGAGCAAGTGATCTCATCTATGTGCTATCACAACTCACCCAAAAATTTCAATTACACAACACAGCCCTTGTTCAGCATAGCATAAGAAATTCAATTGGCCTGCTTTTTCAAAAACCTGAAATGTTCCCAGGAAGAATTGCCTTGATCTTCCAAAGATGTGCGGGTTAGGTTGAATGGCCATGCTAAATTGCCCATTAGTGTCCTGGATGCACAGGTTAGAGGGATTAGTGGGCTAAATATGTAGGATTCTGGGTGGGACTGTGGTCGGTGCAGACTCTTTGGGCTGAATGGCATCCTTCTGCACTGTAGGGATTTTATGATAGCGCCACATCAAGACGTCCCAAAGTACTTTACAGCCGATGAAGTAATTTTAAAATGTACTTGCAAGAAAAGCTGCAGCCAATTTGTAGACAGCAAGGTTCCAGGAATAGCAATGACCAGGTCATCTGGTTTTTTGTTATTGATGTACGTTAGTTGAGGGATAAATATTGGCCAGTAGGCTGAAGAAAACTCAAACACTTTTCTTCCAATATTGCCATGGGATCTTTTACATCCAGCACTAAGAACAACTGGGTGCCTTTGTTTAACATCTCATCCAAAACCACCCGCAGTGAAGGACTTCATCAATATTCAGCCGAGGTGTCCGTGTACATGCCTCTGGAGTAGTATTTGAACTCTCATCCTTTTGACACGGAAGTGGAAGTGCTACCATTGTGCATGGCTGACACCTTCTCTGGCGTGTAGGAGGCTAAGCGATAATCTTATCAAGGTCTATAAAATAACGAGGGGCATAGATCAGCTGGATAGTCAATAACTTTTCCCAAAGTTAGGGGAGTCTAAAACTAGAGGGCATAGGTTTTAAGGTGAGGGGGAACAGATACAAAAATGTTCAGAGGGGCAATTTTTTCACAGAGAGGGTGGTGAATATCTGGAAAAAGCTGCCAGAGATAGAAGTAGAGGCGGGTACAATTTTGTCTTTTAAAAGGCGTTTAGACAGTTACATGAGTACAATGGGTATAGAGGCATATGGGCCAAATGTGGACAATTGGGACTACTTTAGAAGTTTAAAAAGGGGTGGCATGGACAAGTTGGGCCAAAAGGCCTGTTTCCACGCTGTAAATCTCTATGGCCTTGGTATAATGACGTGTAGGAACACTGCATTCACTTTAGAAAAAGGCTAAGAGGTGACACGAGGAGTTTGTTCCATTAGCCCAGTGAGTAAAATGAACGCCCAATGTGGCACTGAACTATCTTCCAGGTTTAAAAATAAGAAGTAGGAGCAGCAGTCGGCAATACAATCCCTTGACCCACACTGCCACAATAGGTTCATGGCTGACACTCTACCTTAATTTTACTTTCCTGCCCTCTTCCTATATTTAATAACACCATAGCATTTATTTCCAGTGGAGACAAGAGGTTATATAATGGAGCCTGTAAAATAAATTGCAATGGTTTTGATAGCATGAATCAGAAATGACCTTTTCCTCCTGTTAAACATAGAAAATAGAAGCAGGGATAGGCCATTCAGCCCTTCGTGTGTGGTCCACCATTCATTTTTATCATGGCTGATCATCAAATTCAATATCCTGATATCCCTTGCCCCACCCCCCCATCCTTTGATCCCTTGAGACCCAAGTGCTATATATAATTTCCTTGTGAAGTAACACAACGATTTGGCCTCAAGTTCTTTCTGTGATAGTGAATTCTATCGGGGAAAAGATACAAAAGTCTGAGGACACGTACCATCCGACTCAAGAACAGCTTCTTCCCTGCTGCCATCAGACTTCTGAATGGACCTACCTTGCACTAAGTTTATCTTTATCTACACCCTATCTATGACTGTAACACTACATTCTGCACTCTCTCCTTTCGTTCTCTATGAACAGTATGCTTTGTCTGTATAGCGCGCAAGAAACAATACTTTTCACTGTATCCCAATACGTGACAATAATAAATCAAATCAAAATCCACAGATTCATCACTCTCTGGGTGAAGAGCTTTCTCCTTATCTCAGTCCTAAAAGGTTACCACCTTATCCTCAAACTATGATCCCGAGTTCTGGACTCCTCCCACCAACAGGAATCAATAATAAAGGATTCTCAATTAAAAGCTGTTACGCACATGAGGAAGTGATTAAAATAAACTTCACTGTAAACTGGCGCATAGAAAGCCATGCCCAGATAGTAGTTGAGACAGAGATTATTGAATCTTTTAAAAGGAAGTATATGAATATTTAAAGTGGAGCAAAATCTAAACAACAGGACAGTAGGAATCAATTTGGATTACTTGTGCAGAGTGACAGTGGACCAAATGGCCTCAGAAATCATAGAATAATAGAATCCCGACAGTGCAGAAACAGGCCATTCAGCCCATCGAACCTGCACTGATCACATCTCACCCAGGCCCTATCCCCATAACCCCATGCATTTATCGCTACGAGAGGACACAGGTTTAAGGTGCTGGGGGGCAGGTACAGAGGAGACGTCAGGGGTAATTTTTCCACTCAGAGGGTGGTGAGTGAGTGGAATCGGCTGCCGTCAGTCGTGGTGGAGGCAAACTCGTTGGGGTCTTTTAAGAGACTTCTGGATGAGTACATGGGATTTAATGGGATTGAGGGTTATAGATAGGCCTGGTAGGTACAGATATAATCGGCGCAACTTGTGGGCCAAAGGGCCTGTTTGTGCTGTGGTGTTCTATGTTCTATACCCTAGCTAGTCCCCCTGACACAAGGGGGCAATTTAGCATGACCAGTCTGCATATCTTTGGACTGTGGAAGGAAACCAGAGCACCCAGAGGAAATGCATGCAGACACGGGGAGAATGTGTAAACTCCACACAGACAGTGACCCAAGCTGCGAATGGAAGCCGGGTCCCTGGCACTGTGAGGCAGCAGTGCTAACCACTGTGCCACCCAGTTCAGATACAATGACTTACCTTGAAATGGAGTGATTGCTGTTGTGACATTCATCCTGGTGCAGCAGCCATCTTACACACAGTGAGATAGCGCAAACAACAATTCCATCAACGCCCAGTTCATCTGGTTTTTTTTGGTTGAAGGCACAATTTTGGTCAGAACTTCCGGCTCTTCAAAACAGTTGTGGGTTCTTTGGTGCCCAAGCAAACAGAGTGAGTTTAATACATCCTATGTCTTCAGTTGCAATGTAGCGTCAGCCTAGATTACATGCACACCTTCAGTCACAGTTTCCTGACTCAGAAGCATCCTGCCAACTGAGCTGAAGAGAAGCAGGCATTCAGCCTCTCTCACCATACAAGGGAAATCAGTATTTCAACTCCATTTACCAGTCGGGGGGAAAGACTGGAAAACATGACCGAGGACTAGAGATATCACAGGCTGTATGTTTTGCTGGAAGATCAGGTTAACAATAAAGGGCACAGTCTGCTTGTATGCCTAACTCAGATCTGTCCAATCTTACCTCTCTGTGGTCTGCTGAGGGTGGGGTATTCACTGTGGGAATCAATCACATGAGGAGAATACCTAACCAGGTATGACTGAATAAATCTGTTCTAGCTAGCATAAATTAACTTAAGCGTGACATCTTACATTATGCAGGGGTGTTACAGAAAGTGCACAATAGATTATGTGTGCAAGATGTAGCTAGATGTATTTCCTTCTCTCTCTTCATCTTTAATGTATTTCCTCATGTGTTCTACTTATTTTTGAGACATATTCTAAATCCTATTTCTGTGCTTTCTGTTGAACAGCTAAAGCTGCATTTACTTTCCAAATAGAGATCCTAGATTTTATCAGTAGGTGGCAGTATGGCACCACTTAGTGCCAATTTCTTTAATCAAGAATGCCAATTAACAGATAGGGGCTAAAGGGACAACAATAAGAAGCATTTTGCTGCTCTCACAATGAATCACGAGTCTCGGGCTGAATATTTTATGTGTAGAATGTGTTTTTTTTAATTCAAAGAGACTAGGATATATGGCCGCGCTTGCATTCTCCAGCACTCTGTTTTAAACAGCTGACTGTTTTAAATTATGCAAATCTAAACTGCAGATTTATAAAGCAAACTGTTTATTCAAAAGAAATAACTACAAAATATATGTTTCCAAAATATGCAAAATATTCTCACTGTACAAAGTTTTGTTTTAAATAAATAATCAACTGCGTAAGGCAACTACAGAAATAAGAAAGCAGCAGCATCTTGTTGGTTCATCATTATTTTAACTACTTCTACCAGACTCCACATCACCATTCCCAACACCCCTCAAATCCCTTAATCTCCTCTGGCCTAACAAAAACAGTTCCCATTTTCCGGTCCTCCTTTCTGTTTCACTTAGCAGGCAGCATCTTGGTGAATGTGAAGGATCGCCTCTCATGCCTCAACGCCCTCAGTGTTGTCTGGAGCTAAAAGCTGCACACAATAATCCCAACTGCGGTCTTTGTAAAGTTTTATACAGGTTTAATAGTGGGGATGGTGGTGGGGGCGGGGTGTGCCTCTGGGAGGATGCAGGATGAGACGATGTCAGTAAGCAACGTCTCACAGATTCTAATTATTTGTACACAATGATATATCCTCCACTTATGGTGGCACAGTGGTTTGCGCTACTACCCAACAGTGCCAGGTTCCCGGGTTCGATTCCCGGCTTGGGTCACTGTCCGTGCAGAGTCTGCGCATTCTCCCTGTGTCCGCATGGGTTTCCTCCGGGTGCTCCGGTTTCCTCCCACAGTCCTGAAAAGACGTGCTGGTTAGAGTGCATTGGCCGTGCTAAATTCTCCTTCAGTGTACCCAAACAGCCGGAGTGTGGCGACCAGGGGATTTTCACAGTAACTTCATTGCAGTGTTAATGCAAGCCTACTTGTGACACGAATAAGTAAATTTAAACTGTGTTGGGCGTTTGGAATGTGGATTTTCTATGAGTCTGCAATAAAGGCATGCTTTGTGTTTAAACAAAGAATACTTCTCCTTTCCTCATTATTCTCTCATTAGCTCGGATATAACCACAGATTGGCTGCCAGCTACCAAAGCTTGCGAGATTAGTATCAAATAAGCTGGTTGGACTCTAACCTGGTGTTGTGAGACTCCTTACTGTATCTACCATTTTCTCCAGGGGGCTGCCCTTCATTCACTATTATCTTCAGTATACTGAATTAAAGGATGGTGGCAAAATTTAGCTGAGCATTGTTCTATAAATCTGGAGTTGAATCATACACTCATTGGTATGAGATGGGGGAGGTGGTGGGTGGGGTGTGTGTGTGTGACATGGCCCAAATAGTCGTATTCGATGCTGTAGTTTCTATGATTCTAAGTTAGCAGCAGTCTCCATTTTGATCGCCTGACCTTGGAAATGGTATTTTCCTCACCAAATGCTGCTTCAATCAAGGAAAATTCTCCTGACTTCCTTCCAAGACCCTGGGAAACTGTAGAAAAGTAAAAGTAATCAAAGATTTGTGGGAGTTTTGCAATTGGAAATTACCACAGGTCTGTCATTCCCCCACCAGATATTACAATATCTGCACCTCACAGGTTACACAAAAATAAACTTTTTAAAAGGTTGAGTAAATCACAGAATCCTTACAGTGCAGAAGGAGGCCATTCTGCCCATCAGGTTTGCACCGACCAAATGTTGCTCTAATACACAAAAAATGCAGAGGCTCGCTGGATCATTTCTCAGTTTCAAATGAGTTTAGCTTCCACATGTTCCAATAGATAATGGGGAAAGAGTAGAATCAAGCCCATCAGTAATGCCACAATCAGTATACACAGCAGGCTATAGCGGCCAATGAAGAAACTGTCATAAATCTGAAAGAGAAGCAAAGGGGGACAGGGATCAGATCTGTGTGCCAGCTTCAAACACTTCCCTCCTTTTGAGAAAGCAGAGGTAATCTGCTTCCATATTTGATCAAACCAATTTAATCGGAGTGCAAGGTGGAGACCAGTCTTAGATGACATCTCTTTCTCCTCACCTCTTTCAGAGAAGCCCTCAGCTGCCATCTCAAAGCCTCTCACTGTAAATTGGGAACTAATTCTAGTAGAAAAATCGCAAGTTGTCATTTCAATGTAACATCCGACGATGCTGGTTGTAACTAGCCGAAGCATAATTGCTGCAATATTACTGGCCCCAGTACAAACAAGGGTTTAGTTCTCCCTGCTAATTGCATCATGCAGATGAGTGCTGAGGTACACAGACCAGAGGGGTGCAGATTTTGATCAACAGATCCCGCTGAGTTAGCTGATTTGAGCTTGGATGTTGGGGTGGTGCAGTACAAATAACCTCAATGAAACTGGATAAAGATGGAAAGAGAAACAGGGCTGTCACTCCCATTTGCTACCTGGCAGTCCGCGCCCCCAACCCCCACCCCCTCTTGACAGTGAAGATCCAAGGAGAAGATGGTGCCTACGGTAATTTTACCAGAGAAAGAGTACAAGACGTAGGGTGAGAAAAGGAAAAAAAAATAAAAATAACCTGGCTTATTTAAGTTGGATTTTGCAACATCCTACAGTAATATGCTGAAATAACACTGAATTACACTTATCTTGACAACGTGCCAAAATTATGGATTGTTTCTTGTACAATGTGCTATTTCCAAGGTCAGACTATTGTAAACAGAAACTTTTGAGAAAAACATTTTACAAACCCCTTGAATTGAAGAAAGGCTGTTTTTAAAAATACAGAAAACAAGGGACTCTTACACAAAGAGATTATATTTCACTCTTTTTCCAGAAAAAAACAAGTGTGACTGACTTAAAAAAAAGTGGGACTTCGTAAGTCTGGAGTTTCAGCCCACACCATGCAAGGCAGACAATGTGCAGTGAAACACAAGACCTTGTTAAGTCCAGTGCATTTTCGCACATAATCTATTCTGGTGGCAACATCAAAAACTGGGTAAAGCTCACAGCAGATTTCCTGTCTTATGCCATTACCATTCTGTAACTAGCTGCCAAAAGGTACATGCAGGAGGATCCCAAGCTGCTTTTCATGTTGATATTCCTTTGCTAACTGTAAGGATGTACCCAATTCTTCCCATGTATGCTGCAAATCAGCAGTTTGATGAATCACCATCTCTGAAGCTATATCCTATTCACATTAGCGTCCAGCGTATTAGCCCACCTTACTACTGGGATAGCACTGCTGAAAGTGGGTCTTGATTGTTGTCTAGTGATATTTCTAAGTGTGTGCAGCAAGTAAATAAAGGATCCTGTTTGTCCATGATGCCCTTCACGCTCAGCAAGCTGAACAAGGCCAAACATGTAGGCTCATTTAAAGAATGGTGAGTTGGAGGTATCAGAGAACAACTACAGCCTGGGGAACAGTATCTCAGTCTGCAGACTTCTGGCAGAAATCGAGAGAAAATTGGAGGCAAAGGAAAATCCTTTTCATACTTTCTGAAAACTCCTGGCAACTAGGGAAGTGGTAATCCAGAGCACAACACTCAGATAAATGGAACAAAATCAGAAAACGCTGGAGGAACTCAGCAGGTTTGACAGCATCTGTGAAGAGAGAATAGAGCCAACACTGAGTCAGGATGACCCTTCCCACTCAGCTCTGCTGAAGGGTCATCCAGACTCAAAACATTGGCTCTATTCTCTCTCCACGGACGCTGTCCGACTCAAGTTCCTCCGGCATTTCTTGTTCTGGTTTCAGGCTCCAGCATCCACAGTATTTTCCCTTTATCTTGTGTTTAACTCAGATAAATGGAACCACTGTTGTGTAAATCAACAGCGGAGAAGACAAGAGGAGTTCTCATCTGAAATGGTGTTCTCACACTGACGTCTGATAAATAATGAAACGAACGGCTGAGACACATCATCTTTATCAGCATTCTGTCCACAAACTGTTCAATCAAATTTTAAACAATAATGGAAAACGATCATCAAATTTAAGCAATAATGAAACAGACAACTGAGGGGGTGGAAGATACATTTTCTGATGGGCAGTGTACCTGAACAAACACTTAAAGGATATGTGCTCTATTCCTGCAGATAGCTTTTATTTAAACCAGAGGTGTACCTGTTAACCAGAGATATACCTATTAAACAGGTAACACAACTATGTTAATAACACAGAGAATCTTTGTGCAAACACATTAAGTACACATGGAATGTTAACTGGTAACCATAAAGTTATATTTGTTAATTGTGTGGTTGTTATTTTGAATAATAACGTAACATTAGTTGCAAGCTTAAAGCTATTTCTAAACACACATACATGTTTGAATCCCAACTAAACTGTTTTATATTGACTTTAGACTTGCTGTGTTCCTTTGCTGTTGTCTTGGGTGGGGTGGGGTGGGGTGGGGTGGGGTGGGGGGCACTCACTCTTTAACATACTTGGATCTCTGAAGTAATTGTAAGCTTGCTGGACTCCTCTTGGTAATATGGATCCAGTTACGGAAGGCTGACTCTGTATATTTAATCCTCTGGTACAGGGACCTTAATCTGATGCTAAAACCACGGACCCACTTTTTCACTGGCTAACAATGTCAGAAGCCTGGATGTCTGTACTTTGGAAGGCAGTTAACAGAAGAACAACCAGGCATCTGCAGCTAACTGATCCCCTGTGTGTAACAGCACCAAAGGCTTATAGGAATCTCCAGCGACACTAGAGTACAGTTGATTGCTAAAGGCTGTCTTTTGAATTTGATATTAAACGAAAGTCTGGTTCTGCTAATCATAGTCAATATGGTGGTGGCACTTTTTCCACCTTTGGAAGAGAACAGAAAAACACTCAAACAAGAAAGAAGTAAAAATATAAAATGCCAAATTCATGAAAGGAACAAACTTCACCCTCAGAAAGTAAAATAAACTCAGGGACTTGCATTTGATTTACAGAGTTTGGGCTGGGAGAGAGAGGAGCATAAACAACAAGAAAGAGGAGCAAGTAGGCCATTTGGCCCTGCAGGTCTTTTCTACTATTTAATGAACCACGATTGAATCTCGAGTTAGCCTCCCTGTCTGATTCCCTTGAATCCCTGAGTATCCAAACATATACCAATCTCTGCCTTGCATATACACAACAGACCAAAAGAGAATTCTGAAGACTTACAATCTTGTGTGTGAAAAAATTTCTCATATCTGTCGGTAACAGCTGTGGTCTTAACCCAAGTCGGTGTCTCTGGCTGTAGACCCCCCACCCAAGAGAAAACAGTTTCTCGGGATCAACTCTTCAAAACCTTCTGTTTCAATGAGATTATCTCCCCTATGCCTAAACTCCAGAGAGTACCGGCCAATTGTTGCACTCCTTTGGAAAGTACATCCTTCCTTATGCACAGAGTCCAAAACTGCACACAGTATTCTAGGTATGATCTCAGTTAACCTTGTCCAATTACCGCCTGACTTTCTCACTTTGGTAGTCCAATCCTCTTGCAAATAAAGGTCAACATACTATTTGCTTTCCTAATTTTCTGCTGTACCTTCATGCTCACTTTGTTTTTTGCGCAAGGACACCCAAATTTCTCTGAACAGCACCATCTAATTGTCTTTCATCATTGAAATATAATCAGCTTTTCTATTCCAACCAACCTCACCTATGCCCAAGTTACGCTTCACAGCCAACCTCTTGCACACTGACCTGCCATAAAACCTCACGTGCAAGGCAGCATTTTCAGAACTGGTTTATGACATAGAGAATGACCAACAACAGGAAGAGACTGTCCAGCTGATAGAAGGGGCCAGGACACTAAACGCATTAAAGTGGAAGGGGTAGAAGCATCAATATTCTGCAACAGCGAGTCAGATGGATGGACCTTCTATACGCAAACATTTTGTGAAACGACAGCTTTTCCGCTGTCGTGCTGCAATTTCCACCCAAAATTTAAAAGAAATAACTGAGTTGAAATAAATTTTAAATGGAATCATCCATGCCCTAATAACAGCATCATTTTGATCATGATTGACGGGACATAAGCATTTACTTGTGACTCACCAAATAAAATCAGTGCTACACTCATAACTCCATTTTAGAGAACACTTTACTTGAAATTCCTAGATAATGTTAGCATGCAAATCTGCAACTTTATGTGTGGTCTAAAATATTAATTAGATTTGAGAGCAGAACGGGCAGAGAGAGAACACCAGAGAAAGAATGCTAACGAATGCTAATCATTGCCTCTGCAGGAGGTTTTGGCCGTGTGCTCTCGTGCAGCAATACAAGGGGCTTGCTACACGAAGATGATGTTGAGGAAGAATAAACTCCACCTCGGCGACAGACAAATCTCCTGCGGACTAGACAGGCTCTCGTTTAACACACCTCATTCTTTAATGAGCCAATTAGTGGGGCCTGGTACTGTGAGCAGTACACAGAGCTTGGGCCATGTAATATTAATAGCTCATTGGTTCACGAGCAGAAGTCCTGCCCTGTGCCCTGCTAATTGGTACCACGGTATTCTATTATTTGATCAGAGGTGGAAGTTAGCTGAAGCACACTACAACACAGTTCCATTTTAAAGTCAGTTTTATGAAATCTCACATCTGATCAGCTGGAAGTGTTCCAGCCAGTAATTTACATTAGTCAGGCTAAATTATTCCCATTTACTAGGCTTTTATTTTTAAGATCCTATATATTTTTCTTTGACACTTCACCTTTATTGATTGACACAAATACCAAAGGAGAACTTGCAATATGCCAAGAAAGTATGTACAGCCCCTTAAAGAAAATGACTACAGCCAGTCCCAGGTGTTTTCATATTATAGTGTGGAGACCATCAGTGCAGAGAACCACGTGAGGTGGAGGTTTTCTGAGCCTCCTCTGGGGCATTCGTACTGCTGGCAGTGTGTATAAACAGATGCAGATGCTGCTGGATGCAGTGGCTGCAGAATGGCCAGAAAAGTTGAAGTCACTATAATCTTTTGAAAGCACAGGCACTGCTGTTTCCCACTTGATACTAATGCTCTTAATTTTGTTCTGCAGTGTAAATGAAACAGACCCTGGAGCACTGTGAGCCAATGCATAATGCTGAAATGCTTCAAGCAGAAAGCAGTTCTGCAACACAAATAGGAAATATTTATATATAATTTATACAAAGAGAGAGAGAGAGAGAACAGATGGAGAGAAATTCCTCTCTCCCTGGGCAACTGTTTTTGTTTGTTTTCAGCTCATGCATTGCAATGCTGAATATAACATTATCACTGTAATAAAAGCTACTCAAACACAATCACTTGGATGTTTTTCAATTCAACCATGACAGTCTACCTCTGTGACATTCCTCTGGAACTGTACACTCAAATTTTAGGCAAGTGGCATCAACTTAGACATCTCCAATGTTTTCGACGCACCTTCAACAAAGCATTTTTAAGATCTCCTGCTTCATCTTCCCTTTGGAAAAGCTCTGTATCTGTGGTGCAATTGATGACTCATTTTTAAGACTCTGCATCATTGCAGAGATTCTTCCAGACTGCCACACTATTTCTACTTTGTGATCTCCTGCACCTGTCATTCAACACAATCTCTATAACCTTAAGCTTTTTTTCTTGAATTGCACACCGTCAAGGCACAGGCCTCAATCCTCACTCAGAGCAATTATTGAATCTTTACATTTTGATCACCTGCAAGCTCTTCATTGGGTTCAATTCTTTGAAGGTTCAGTTTCTTCATATCTGTCACAATTACAACTAAAATCTTTCACCTTTTTCCTTTAATTCCTCCACTCTTAGTCTTATTTATTGTTGAAATTCTTCTCTGACCTCTGATGTTACTTCTATATGTGATCCACTTCCTTGTCAAATTCACACTTTTGCCTTCAACAACCATAAATCCAGTGTTTTCCAGACTGTGAGTCACCAACCCTATTTGGGTTGTAGAAAGTGGATGGAGTTGAAAGTTCCCTTTCTCAGAATGCACCCTGCACTGAAGCCCAAACTGTAGTCCTCTCTACCCTGCCCTCCTTCTCACTTTCCTATGAAGGGATCGATGCACCTAGTGGCTAGACAGGGAGGCTTCTGACATCCTGTCTCAGCTGAAGACCCCAAAAAGAAGCTACCAGTCCCATCAGACAATTTCCGCCAGGTTTCTCCAGGGGATGGGCCAAAATTAATGGCAGATATCCTGGGATCGGAAGCAGGTCAAAAGGGGCTTTGCTAAGTCTCCCATAACTGGGGAATGTGGTGAACTGAAACCTAAGTATATGAAATCATAAGTACTTTAAAATACAGATTTTTATAATTACGTGTATCTACAATGCACAAACTTTAATTAATATATGCTGAATGTTACTCTGCTGTTTTATCGTGTTTTTTATTGGCATCTGGGTCACATTACTTTTCAAGTGTTAAAATAGAGTCCTATCAAAAATAGTCTGGGAAGCACTCTGTTGCATACAATTTTCAAATGAGGATCCTTTCACTATGATTCCAACAACATCATAATTGTATCAGTAAGTTGTAAGATTTCAGGATTTTTTGGTTGATTTTTGGCACGTGTGTTCTATTACTGTATACCTATTGAAGATTGAGGCTTGTGGGTGTCTGGAATTCACTTCCTGAGTTGGTGATGGAGGCAGAAACCCTAAACCCATTTAAAAAGTACCTGGATCTACATCTTAAGTGCTGTAAATTACAAAGCTATGGGCCATGTGCAGGAAGATGGGATTAGAATATGCACCAGGTGTCGTTGGGTCAGCATGGATAAGATGGGCCAAATGGCCCCTTTTTTAATGCTGTACAATTTCTATGGTTCTATGTTTTCTGCAATTATTACAACTTTTGGGCAGCTGATATGGTCTTAAGGAAGTCAGTTTTTCAGTGAGGTGGATCCCATGGAATGTCAATATTTTTCGATACTCCACAGAAAAAAAGTTTGAAAACTATTGCACAATAAATCCCACATCCACCCAGGACTCAGAGAACATGGACAAACCAGATAATGCTTACAATACCTTTCTTGTATCAAAGACCAGATTAGTTTAAAGGGAAAATTTCTCACCTGATGCAGGGGCCATTTTCCCATTCTCGCCTCCAACATCTGGTTACTCAATCCTCTTTGTAGCTTCTCCTTGTATCAGTGTTTCTGTGGTCTTTGCTCCTCTAAACATTCTCCCCCAGATTCAGGTATGTTGCTTTTTCATTCCTCTGTTTTCTAGACCTCACTTACATTGAAATCAAGATTTATATTTGGCATGGATCCCTCTGTAACTCATTCTTGTCCCAAATCCCATTCTGGAACTTCAGACCTTGTGTCACCTCACCCTCTTCCAACAGTCTAAATGTTTTTAAAAGCCAAGTGTCTTCACCTAAACACAACCTCTTCTTCTCTCCTACTTCCTTGACTTTTTTCCTGCAGCACATGCTTTCAACTGAGTTTCTCAATTTCAAAATAAAAAAGATAACATCAGGGAAGATCAAAATGATGAGGGTAAAAAATAGGTTTACAATAAAATTCTGATCTTAATCCGAGGCCCTGGTGCACTAGCAAAATTTATAACATGAAGAGGAGAGGTCATAGATACTCAAGCGACCTCAATAAGTGAGCTTTGATGCTCTGTTCAGAGGAATATGTAGGAGTCCAGAAGCACTCACTGAAATTAAATGGATAGAGTGAGGGAGTGATATAGTGAAGGGAATCATTTACCACTGGGGTTTAGTTTGCTTTTAGGTTAAACCTTTGATTTGTTCTTTTGGGAGTTTTGTCTGGGTTTATGCTGCAGGTACAGTACTTCATCTTTCACTGAAATCAATACATTGTGCACCGCATATGTGAAAAATGTGACTGCCCTGAGGGTTGAAAAGGTTCTGTTGCCTGCACATGGTTCGTTGTTTTTAATAAAAGCTCAGGGGCAGGTTATGAAAGATAATATAGAGGAACACATATAAGCACTGTTCTTACCACATCTTTAGTTACTGGCTCCGGTGTTTCCTTGGTTCGAGGAAAGAAGATGAGGATCAGTGTGATGATCAATGCAAGGAAGAAAACAAATACAATCGAAAGCCAGCTGCATAAAAATAACACACAAGATATTCTTATTGAATCCGTATTGCACACCAGATAATACTTTATTGTACTGGATATCAACCCAGAGACACAGCAAGGGGATCGGAGCATCAAAATCAATGAGCTAAAGATAAATTTAACTCAAACAAAACTGGTGCTGCATTGATGTTGCACTAGCTCCTGCAAATTGATTGCAGTTTCATCAGACCAAGCTTCTCTTCTGTTAGTCATACAAGTTTCACTTTCTTTTTCCAATTTTTATTTTTTTCAAAAGGTCTGCTCTCTGGTCTCCATCCATTAACTTGACCCACTCTCTCCCAAGCTGTGCATTCTTTGTATAATAGCCCAAGTTCAGATCTGCTTTCCACAGGCCTGACCTGTACCAATCTGCCCTTGCTGTGCTCCTTTCTAAGCAACTCAATCCCAATCTTTATTTTTATGCTTCTCGAATGATGCTTTGACTCTGTGTCATTCCATATACTAACCACTAGGCACATATAATTAATTGGGTATCCAGATGTGATTAATTACGTTTCTTATTGGTAAATAACAAATGGCCTAGGAAATCTTATCACAGTACAATTTACAAAGTACATGTATGTACATTTTGATGGGTTGGAGGTGTTGTGGATAGTGTGGAGGGATGTCAGAAGTTGCAGCGAGACATTCATAGGATGCAAGGCTGGGCGGAGAAGTGGCAGATGGACTTCAACCTAGATAAGTGTGTGGTGATTCATTTTGGCAGATCAAATACGATGACAGATTATAATATTAAGGGTAAGACTCTTAGTAGTGTGGAAGATCAGAAGAATCTTTGGGTCCGGGTTCACAGGACGCTCAAAGCAGCTTCGCAGGTAGAGGCTGTGGTTAAGAAGGCATATGGCATACTGGCCTTCATCAATCAAGGAACTGAGTTTAGGAGTTGGGAGATAATGCTGCAGCTGTATAAGACCCTGGTCAGACCCCACTTGGAGTACTGTGCTCAGTTCTGGTCGCCTCATTACAGAAAGGATCTGGAAGCCATAGGAAGGGTGCAGAGGAAATTTACAAGGATGTTGCCTGGATTGGGTGGCATGCCTTATGAGGATAGGTTGAGAGAGCTTGGTCTTTTCTCCCTGGAGAGACGAAGGACGAGGGATGACCTGATAGAGGTGTATAAGATGATGAGAGGTATTGATCGAGTGGATTCTCAGAGGCTTGTTCCCAGGGCTGAAATTGTCGCCACAAGAGGACACAGGTTTCGGATGCTGGGGAGTAGGTACAGAGGAGATGTCAGGGGTAAGTTTTTCACTCAGAGAGTGGTGGGTGCATGGAATGGGCTGCCGGCAGTGGTGGTGGAGGCGGATTCGATAGGGTCTTTTCAGAGATTTTTGGCTAAGTACATGGAACTTAGTAAGATAGAGGGTTATAGGTATGCTTAGCAGGTAGGGACATGTTCGGCACAATTTGTGGGCCGAAGGGCCTGTTTGTGCTGTAGTTTGCTATGTTTAATATCTGTATGCATATGTTAAGCCAAACTGTGTGACAAAAAAAGTGTATGCATGTACTTTTTGATCATGCTGAATGATTTATTTCTTGACTATTAACCACTGGTAGATACTTACAAACGATATACGTGAAGTACATTTACATTTATTGTCTAAGTACATGACCTGTGATTGAGAGATTTTTGTTAACCAACGGTATTAAGGGATGTGGACAAGGAAGGTTTCTGGAATTATGTTGCAGATTAATCATGATCTCATGGCATGCCAGAACAGGTTCAAAGGGCTAAATGGATTACTTCTGTTTCCATACTTTCCACTGAAATTAGTGTAAATAGCCTAATGTGTTGCTATGGCCACACCTGTGGCTTGTTAGAAACTTCTTTTGGACAACACTCTCCTATTGCCTCCCATTTTCTGTGTTTGGCGTTTTATGGCCTGAACCATTCTCTTCAGTTCTTTGTGCTCCTTGTTTTGTGACATGACCTCTCGGAGGGGATTTTTTTCCATCCCCTCCATGGCGTGTTTCACAGCGGTGGAAGAACCATAGAACCCTACAGTGCAGAAAGAGGCCCTTTGGCCCATCAAGTCTGCACTGTCCACAAATCCCACCCAGGCCCTACCCCCATATCCCTACATACTATTACCTGCTAATCCCTCTAACCTAAGCATCATTGGACACTAAGGGGCAATTTTAGCATGGCCAATCAACCTAACCTGCACATCTTTGGACTGTGGGAGGAAACCGGAGCACCTGGAGGAAACCCACACAGACACGAGGAGAACATGCAAACTCCACATGGACAGTGGTGCACTAGTCGCTGGCGATGGAATGTTATGGTCTCGCTGATGTCAATGGGGTTTCCCACAGAACAAACCTCTCGCCGCTGGCCAACCCGCAGCAGGGGTACACCCAGGTGTAAACGGCAGCAAGATTTTGCCAACTCACACCCACTTCCTATACTCCTTGTTCCGTGGCTTGATTATTTCATTATAGCTCCTTATGTACTAACTATGCAGCAGTCCTGACATCCTCCCTGTATTCCTATAAAAGTACAAAATTATAGTGCAGAAAGAGGTCATTCAGCTCATTGTGTTTGCACCAGGCAAAAAGAAGAAGTTTATTATTTATTTACTAGTCACAAGTAAGGCTTACGTTAACACTGCAATGAAGTTACTGTGAAATTCCCAAAGTCGCCTTGGTCCGGTGCCTGTTCGGGTCAATGTACCTAACCAGCACATCTTTCAGAATGTGGGAAGAAACCGGAGCACCTTGAGAAACCCACGCAGATATGGGGAGAACATGAAAACTCCACATAGACAGTAACCCAAACCAGGGATCACTGGCCCATTCTCTTCAGCTCTTTGAGCCTCTTGTTTTGTGATGTGACCTCTTGGAGGGGATTTTTCCATCCCCTCCGTGGGTCTCTGGTGCTCTGAAGCAGCAGTGCTAACCAGTGTGCTTCTGCATGTTAACCTCACTATCTAGTACCTGGTCCGTAGCCTTGCAATTACAACACTGCAGGTGCCGATCCAGGAATCTTTAAAATGAGTTGAACTTTTCCATCTCAGCCACCAACTTGGACAGCCATTTCTTGATGTCCACAACCTCTGGGTGAAAATGTTTTTCTTAAAGTACCCTCTAACCCTTCCAACAATCATGTTAAATATGTACGCCCTGTAACTGACCCCTCAGCTCGGGGATTAAGTCTTTCCTGTCCACTCTATCTAAGCCCCTCACAATTTTATACACCTCAATTAGGTCACCCCTTAGCCTCCTCTATTCCAAGGAAAACAACCCTAGCCTATCCAATCTCTCCTCACAACTCCAATTTTCGATCTTGGAACATTCTTGTAAATCTCCTCTGCACTCCCTCCAGAGCAACTGTTTCCTTCCTGTGATGTGGTAACCGGAACTGTTCACAAAATACCAGCATTTTATTTAGTTCCATTATTACATCCCGGCTTTGTATTCAGTACCTCGCTCCATAAAGGAAAGTGTTCCACAGGCTTTCTCTATTACCGTACCCACCTTGCCCTGCCACCTTCAAGGACATGCACTCCAAGGTCTCTCACTTCCTCAACCCCTCTCAATATCCTCCTGTTTATTGAGATTCCCTTGCTTTGTTTGTCCTTCCCAAATGCATTGCCTCACACTTTTCCGACTGAATTCCGTTCGCCACTTCTCAGCCCACTCAACCAAACCATTGATATCATCCCGGAGTCGACAGCTATCCTCTTCAGTATCAACTACTCAGCCAATTTGTGGTTCACCTGCACATTTCTCAATCATGCCACTCACATTTAAGTGTAAATCATTAAGATACCTAACAAATAGCCTCAAGACTAAATCCTCTGGAACACCATTAGAAACAAATTTTCTATTCGCAAAAACAGCCACTGATGATTACCCTTTGTTTCCTGGCACTGAGCCAATTTTGGATCCAACCTGCCATCTTCCCAAGTACCACAAGAGATTTCACTTCTGAAAAATTCCTTATTAAAATCCATGTAGACAACATCTACTGCACTACCTTCATCAATCCTCCTTGTTACCTATTCATAAAATTCTATTAAGTTAGTAAGACATGATCATCCCCTAACAAAACCACGCTGACAATCCCTGATCAATCAATGCCTTTCTAAGTGACAGTTTACTCTGTCTCTTAGTACTCTTTCCAATAATTTACCCACTATCAAAATTAGGCAGATCAGCCTATAGTTTTCTGACCTATCCCTTGCACCCTTTTTAAAAAATGGTGCAACATTTGCAGACCTCCAATCCTTAGGGGCCTCACCTGTACCTAGTGAATATTGGAAAATTATCCTTAGAGCATTTGCTATTTCCTTCCTGGCCTCCTTCAATAGCCTAGAAAACAATCCATCTGGCCCTGGTGATCCACCTTCAAGGATATCACACCCTCCAGTACATGCATTGGGTTAGTGCATTGACTATATTAAATTCTACCTCAGCGTACCCGAACAGGCGCTCGAGTGTGGCGACTCAGAGATTTTCACAGTTACTTCATTGCAGTGTTAGTGTAAGCCTACTTGTGACTAATAAGTACATTTTAACTTTAAGTACTGCATCTTTGACTATGCTTTCTGTACCTAACATTTAAAGAGGAGTGAGACAGATATGACAGAGATAAAAGTGGATCGAGATACGGAGATATATAAAATAAGGGAAAGAAAGCGAAAGAAGCAAAGAAAAATGAAAGAAAATATCTGAAATGGAAGATCCATTGATAGTAAGATTGGTAACCACTGGTTTAGAACAATTTTTAAATCCGATCAATAAAAAGTCATTTGAGCTGCAGTTTATGTTTATTTTAAGGAACAATTTCCACTTTCTTAAAAATTAACGTGGACTTTGCATTAAACAAACATTTGAGTAAAACAGATCTGTCTCAAATTCAGCATTTGGGTTACAGTTTCAGCTTAAGTCGGAGAAATTGTTTCAGGCAGGTATATCAGTACAGGAAACCAGAGACTGGGCTAAGTTTGACATAACTACATTAATTTAAAGCCAACTTATTAAGGTAATAGTTCCAAAGTAAAGGGAGAATCCAAAATGTGCTCAATCTTGCATTTAAGTTGTAGATTTAAGCAGCAAATGGAAGTGCCTTACCTAATCGTGCCTCCTGATCGCGATAACAGCATACATGTCAGCAACACCAAAATCCATAAAATAGCAAGGATAAAAACCCCTGCCCCTACTCCCATTATAGTGCCAGTCATCATGGAGGTTACTGTAAGTAGGAAAACACTGTTAGTGCCAGGAAGAACTTAAAAACATCAGTAGATGTATTGTTGGAGTACAGCCTCATCATTATCTTTAAGTATGTCAATCTTTTCAGTAGTTCTCCTAGCAATCCTCTCCAATCAGGCTTTGATTTTTCTTTCTTTCTACCCTAAGTTTCTTTATGCTACACACCATTTAATAGCTAACACAGCAGAAGCAGACAAGCTCAGGCAAGCTGCTGAGTAGTGTGCGAGATTAGCCAGGAATGTCTCCTCACTCTCTGATCATCCTGAAAGGAAAAGGCTGCCTAGATTCCAACACATAATGTGTTTCTCCCAGATTTGGCAAGCCAACTGTTTGCCCTGAAAGAAATCTGCTTTTGCCTCATCGCCATCATTCTGACAGAAAGGACATAGTTGCAAAGTGAGAATAAATCTTGCTTCTTGCTAAAAACTTTAGAAATACTCAGTTTGTCATGCAAGTTTTTGTACAGAGAATAACAGAGGATATGGGGAATTGCCACTTTGAGAGAACCTATGATCAAGCTTGTCACATGTAAGGTGCCAACAATATAGAAATTACACTATATTAGCTGAATACCTTCAGGCCTTTGACAGCAATCTTTAGAAATGATGTTTCACAAAGTTTTTATTTGAAATGTGTTTATGACCTTTTCAATACAATAAAGAATGTATCACATCTCAATCAATCGCCTATTTCTTTGCGCATTTCATCGAAATACTAGCTGCAAAATATTTCCATCCCACTCACTGTTATTAGCAGGTCCCAAGACCCAAAGCATGGGGATAAATGAATTCCCCAAACATTCTGAACAGTGTGAAGGATAGCCCTTGGAAGGATCGAAGCAATCTTCAAAATAATTGTTTGCAAACCTCAGTCTAACACAGGGAGAAGATAAACTGTGGATTGTGTTCTACAATAATACATAAAACTGAGTGGTGCACTTTGAAGTAATGTATTTTACAAGTCTGTAAAACAATAGGAAAAGATTTGCCAGATATAATGATTCAAGAATCTTTAAATTGTCAAGACAATAACATTTCTATTTTAACTCTTGATAGTCAGAAACTTCTTCCCATGGTGGAAGAATCAATTAGTAGGAGGCATTGGTTTAAGTTGCGAGGAGCAAGGTTTAAAGGAGATGTACGAAGCAGTTTTGTTTTACAGAGAGGGAGGTGGGTGCCTGGAACTTGTAGTTTGTAGGAGGTAGTAGAAGCAAATACGATAGTGAGTTTTAAGGGGCCTCTGGATAAATACATGAATCAGATGGGAATAGAGGGATATGGTTCCCGGAAGGGTAGGGGGTTTTAGTTCAGTCAGGCAGCATGGTAGGTGCAGGCTTAGAGGGCTGAAGGGCCTGTTCCTGTGCTGTAATTTTCTTTGTTTACTCCCTACTTACATTTACCTTGTCTCTGCTATTTTCTGCTACCTGAGGAAATATATTTATTCAACCCCAAGTATTGCTTTGTCCTTATTGATATCCAAAGATTATAAAACAACTTTGGGCATGCAAAATAAGTGGTAACGAATTACCTGCCATTATGCAACCAACCTGATTTTCCCATGAGCTGCCGACCCTCTACTTTCCTTTGTGCCAAAGGTTAATTTTATCCCTATGCTCTCTACCTCCAAGTTATGCCAGGAAATCTGCAGCCACCACCTACTTGAAGAGTCCTCCAAACTGTCCTCATCCTCCATCACCCTTTTCCACCTAGTTGAAATTTTGCTTCCATTAAAAACACTTTCAAGTCAAAAGGTATTCTAGGTAAAGGTAAAAGGCATTGCTATGGATACGCAGAAGAATCCTTCTTTTGCCTGTCCTAGATAGAATATTTTGAGCTTTCTTTGTCTAATCCTAGTTAGGATCCATTTCAAGCTCTCATTTCAAGACTGGTGTCTGTGTCTGTACTGTTTCTTACTCTAGCTCTGATCTAGAAATTTTCTTTTATTAACTATGCTTCAAATTTCCAGTTCTTATAACTGTATGGTCCAATTCAAAGTCTGCCTTTCTTTGTCTCCAGCAGTGCTTTATCTCAGGGATCAGCTTTCCAGACATATCTAGTACGTGCTCACTAACTCTCATATGAACCTGGGCAATACTTCTTTCCGCTTTGCTTTCTGCGAGGACGCATTTCTTTCTCCCAGTTCTTCAATTGCCATTTAATCTGTTCTGATGATGCCCAGTTTTATTCCAGAGCAGTGGAGATGCCATTTCTTTTCCCTTTTAGGTTGCGTGGACCCAAGAAATGACCACTTATTTACCTGCACTTCCCTTGTCTTTACCAATAATGCCACTAATGATTTTTAGCGTACAGTCAATTCTTTTAATTACAGCAAGCTTTTCCATTTTTTACTTAACATACAAGGGAACTTTTGGGTTGCTTTGCAGCTGTGCACAAATGCAGCTTAAATTTTTAAAATTTATTTATTTGTGTCACAAGTAGGTTTACATTAACTCTGCAAAGAAGTTACTGTAAAAAATCCCCTAGTCACTACACTCTGGCACCTGTTCAGGTACACAGGGAGAATTTAGCATGGCCAATGCACCTAACCAGCACATCTTTCAGACTGCGGGAGGAAAAGAGAGCACACAGAGGACAGCCACGCAGACATGGGGGAGGAGGTGCAGACTCAGCACAGACAGAGACCTAAGACTGGAATTGAACCTGGGTCCATGGCATTGAGGCAGCAGTGCCAACCACTGTGCCACCATGCTGGACCGTTAGCTTCCACCCTGAGAATTTTGCCAACTTGATCCCGCCAGCAAACACATCTTTCTCTACCCCCCCCCCCCAACTTTTTTCCCCCATCTCTACTCTTTAAAGGACTCCAAACGGTGAGGAAACTCCTCAATTTGCTGAGCTTTTTTTTTGGCACCTCCCCAGTGCGAGCGCAGCCCCCATACTGATCACCTCCTTCCAGAGGATAACCCCATATGTGAGGCTGTCAGCCCGGAGAAACCAGCTGCACTGTTAACATGCTGATGGTTATGGGGCTGGGCCCCTCTCTCTGAGAGGACATGGGCCGCTGAAGCAGCCGGGCCGGACTCACTGTATCCACCCCAACCAGCCCAGCACCGCGCTTCCTTTCCCCGAATGAAGAATTACAAACCCAGGCCTCCGGCCTTGGCGACGCACACCCACACCCCGCAACATCCGCCACTCTGATTGGGCGAGCCCCTAGAGTCACCAATCAGAACCACCAATACTGAGCGGGTAGCAACTCCTTAGCAACAATAGACTTAACAGTACAGCAGGAGAGAGAGAGACGAGAATACAGAGTTAATGTACAGGGAGAGACTAAAATACCGAGTTAATACAGAGAGAGACCAGAATACAGAGTTAATAGAGAGACTGAGATACAGATTTAATGAGCAGGGAGAGACCAAAATACTGAGTTAATGTACAAGGAGAACCCCAATATACAGATAGATCAAAAAGCAGAGTAAATACAGAGTTAATGTACAGGGAGACACCAAAATACTGAGTTAATACAGAGAGAGACCATAATGCAAAGCTAATGAACAGTGAGAGACCGAAATACAGAGTTAATACAGAGAGAGACCAAAATACAGAGTTAATACAGAGAGAGACTGAAATACAGAGTTAATGAACAGGGAGAGACCAAAATACTGAGTTAATGTACAGGGAGTGACCAGAATACAGAGAGACCAAAATATAGAGTTAATACAGAGAGAAATTGAAATACAGAGTTAATGTATGGGGAGAGACCAAAATACTGAATTAATACAGAGAGAGACTGAAATACAGAGTTAATGTACAGGGAGAGACGAGAATAGAGTTAATGAACAGGGAAAGGCCAGAATGCAGAGTTAATACAGAGAGACACCAAAATACAGAGTTGATACAGAGAGAGACCAAAATACAGAGTTGATACAGAGAGAGACCAAAATACAGAGTTGATACAGAGAGACACCAAAATACAGAGTTGATACAGAGAGACACCAAAATACAGAGTTGATACAGAGAGAGTCTGAAAAACAGAGATAATGAACAGGGAATTCCAAAATACTGAGTTAATACAGAGAGTGACCAGAATACAGAGTTAATGAACAGGGAGAGACCAGAATATAGGGTTACTGAATAGGGAGAGACCGGATAACAGAGTTAATGAACTTGGAGAGACCAGAAATCAGAGTTAATGAACAGGGAGAAACCAGAATACAGAGTTAATACACAGAGACCAAAATACAAAGTTAATAAACAGAGAGGCACCAAAATACAGAGTTAATGCAGAAAGAGACCAAAATACAAAGTTAATGAACAGGGAGAGTTAATAAAAAGAATTAATATACAGTGTTGCAGTGATGTAAAAAGAGTTAATAGAGTGATCTAACGTACAGAAAGTTGATATATAGAGTTAATGTGTAGTGTTAATGTAGAGTGATCTAATGTACAAAGAGTTAATGTACAGAGAGTTCGTGATCTAAAACTGAATTAATATAGAGAGTTAAATACACATAAAATTAATGTACAGAGTCATTTAATATACAGTTAATATAAAGAGATAATATACAAAGTAATCTCATACAGTTAATATATAGAGTTTAATAGAGTGATCTAATATACAGAGTTAATATACAGGGAGTTAATACACTGAGTTACAGAGTGATCTAATATATAGAGTTACAGAATGATCGAGAACAGAATTAATATACAGACACTTTATATATAGATAAAAGCAAATTACTGCAGATGCTGGAATCTGAAACTAAAAGAGAAAACGCTGGAAAATCTTAGCAGTCTGGCAGCAACTGTAAGGAGAGAAAACAGCTGACATTTTGAGTACAGAATATTTAGAGTTACAGAGTGATCTAAAAAAGAGTTATTATGCAGCATTAATATGTAGAATTACAGAGTGATCTAAAAAGAGTTAACCTAGAGTTTCAGAATGATCAAATATACCGAGTTAATATATAGACTTACAGAGTGATCTAATATACCAAGTTAATATGCAGCAAGTTAATACGTAGTTACAGAGTGATCTAATATACAGACTTAATATATAGTTACTGAGTGATCGAATATACAGAGTTAATATACGGAGAGTTAATATGTAGAGCTACAGAGTGACCTAATACACAGTTAATGTACAGTTAATATACAGTTCATAATATAAAGGAGTTAATATACAAAGTTACAGAATGATCTAATGTACTGTTAATATACAGTGTTATCCCCCAATGGGTGATCTAATATAAAAGCAGTTAATATACAGAGTGATCTAATATACAATTAATGTACACAAAGTTAATATACAGAGTGATCTAATATGCAGTTAATATAGAGTTACTTTACATAATGTTAATACATCGATGATCTAATATACAGTTAATGTACAGAAACTTAATATACAGAATGACCAAATATACTGTCACAATACAGCAGTCAATATACATGGCGATCTAATATACAGATTGATTTGATGTGCGGTTAACGTACAGAGTTTATATATAGTGATCTAATGTACAGTTAAGATGGAAAGATAATATAAAGAGTGATCTAATATACAGAGTTAACATTCAGAGTGACATAATATAGAGTTAATATATAGAGTGATCTAATATACAGAATTAATATTCAAAGTTAATATCTAATATACTCAAGTGACCTAATATACAATGAGTTAATATATTCTGTAATGATATGCGGCAAATTAAGATACAGAATGAATTAAACAGAGTTACTATACAGATTGACTTAAAATACTTAAAAGTAATATACAGACTGACTTACTAAATAGAGTGATTAATGTACAGAATATCATGAAATGAATTGACTTTATTTATAGTGAATTAATATACAAGGAGCACTAATATAGTGTGCTTATACAGAGTGACCTAATATAAATCAACTTAATATACAGTGACCTATGATAGAGAGTATCCTAATATATACACAGTGCATAGTGTAGAGTGCTCTGATACATTTGTTTAGTGGACAAGTTGCTTTAATCTGTTAATAAGGACAGGGTCTCTAAATACTAACCAAATATGAACTAATCAGAGACAGCCATCATGAACTTGTAAAGGGTAAGTCATATCTAACTAAACTAGTTGGATCTTTTTGAGGAATTAACTGTAGTGAGGAAAGAAATGTCTGTACATGCTATTTTTTGGATTTGCAGATGACATTTGATGAAGTTCCACACAAGAGACTTCACAAAAATGGGAAGATATTGAATTGGACATTAGAAAATTGGTTTGGTGTACACTTGTATAATGGTAAACACTCAAAATTGGCAGATGTAGCTTATGATTTCCCCAGGGATCTCAATATTCATAAATGATTTAGGAAAAGGAATAGGGAACCATATGGGCACATTTGCTCATGACACAATGGCATTGCTGCGAGGAACAAATGAGGAAATAGTATATGTAAGAGAAGAAAGTTCTGAAGGATTGCATAAATTAAGTCAATGTGCAAAACTGTGGTGAATTATCTGATCATTATCTTGTTGCTGTTTGTGGAACCTTGCTGTGAGCAAATTGTTTCCTATGAGACATCAATATAAAAGTACACTGTTGGCTGTAAGGCAGTTTGACATCGATTAGAAAGATGCTACTGAATTGAAAATTCTTTTTGGGGCACTGTATAAATAAAAGAAAGACTTGCATTTTTAAAACATTTTTCACAACCATCATACTTCTCAACAACACTGTACAGCCAGTGAAGTACACTTTGAAGTGCATTCAAAGTTGTAATGGAGGAAAGTTGGCAGCCAATTTGTACTAAGTAACCTCCTCTAAACAGCAGTGCAATATGGACAGCTGTTTTTGTGACTTTGATTGTGGAATAAATATTGGCCAAGTCAGCAGGAATAAATCCCCAGCTGTACTTTGAAAGATCGCCATGGCAGTAAAATAACCCTCAGTTAACATCTCATCAGAAAAACATGTTTTCCTGACATCCCGTGCTCCGTCAGCACTGGGGTGTCAGCCTTGATTTTTATGCTTAAGCTTTGAAGTGGGACTTGAACTGAGAACTTTGTGACTTAGAGGTGAGAGTGCTCCCAAATGAGTCACAGTGAATGAGTTCAATTTTAGCTCTTTCTTTCTTTAAAGTTAAATCTTGAGTTTACACAATATTTGGATTAGTTTGGTTTTCAGTAGCACACTCTGAGTCCAGGGGTTGAATCTTCACCTGGAACCAGGAAAACCCGACCTGCTCGCTTCCACTGCTTGCAAACTGTCACCCATGTGTGATCTTGTGTGCCATTTTTGTCTTTTCACACAGTGTTCAGACCTGCATACATTTTGCAATAGGGTGAATGCAGTTAAAAGGCCCACTGCAGTCCTCCAGCATTACGCACATTCTCCCAACATTATTTAAAGACTTCCAAACCTCACACCTCATTGCCTTCACTCCTTCCACCCAGTCCTATGCCAGTCAGTACACCAAGATGCCTATGCCAGTTCATGCCCTTTCTGTGCCTCCCATGTATCATCTATGCCCCCTCAGATCAACCATGCCACCTCAACTTTCCCCATGTATCTTCTATAGCCAGAATGCACTATGTACATTCCTGAGGCGATCTGCAATAGCAATGGGAATTATCTTAAAATCTTGAAAAATCATTAAACCTGAACAATCTTTTAAAAAAAACCAAATGCAAATATCCTATCGTGGACAAAAAAAAACGGAAAAGGAAGACATTTGTAATCCATTAAGTGCCTATTGGCTTCTAAACAAACAAGAAGCCACATCAAAGACACATTCTGTAATTATAGGTGTGTAAAAGTTCAATAGTTCCAAGATCATCTGTTAAACAAAGGCTTTTGAAACCCAGCCAAGCACTCATAATGGTGCAGCTATCATAACAAAAGCTTCCAGCTCTATTAACAGAACAGATGTCCATTTCCATTTCAAAGCAGCGTATCTGTCAATAAGTAGAGGGGGAGTAGGTATAGAGCATTTCTTTTACTTGCAGAGGCAGTTTTTTTTTAAAAGACAGCCAATCTGGCAATTCAATTAAGTCAGAGTACAAAAACAGAACATCTTTTCACATTTTTGACTGCATTATGGTGCTTTCTCTCTCGGAAAAATACTAAAGTGCCTGTGAACGATTACATAGTGCTGGGTAATGTAAGCATCAACTCACCCTTAAATGACAGGTGCCTGTGATGAATCACTGCATTAAAAATACATCGACATTACAATACAGCACCAAATAGTGACATTTGAAAGTGCGAAAATATTTTAGACTTACCTTTCAGAAAGTTCCCAACTCCTGAGGAGGCTTTCCATTTTCTTCACAAACTCTGACATCTGCCTTGCTTTTAAACGGCTTCCAAAACACTGCATCACCAGACGAAAATGGTTTGCGGAAGAAATCCAACTTTTCTCCCTGATTTCAAATGGGGATTCTGACCTCAGTGAGGGGTGGGTGTACATGCACAATCGGCATTCCCTACCCACAAAAAGGTCAGAAGAAAATGGCGTGGGATTGGGAATGTGGAAGAAAACTGGATTTCCTTCAGAAAAATACAAGTGTGGCCATTCACACACTAAATTAGACCTTCACACCCAGACGAAAATTCGGCCCCAGGCTTCAACTTATTAAGATTGACAATCACCTTGTACAGGCACAAGCACTCTCTGCCTCACTCTCACCCAATCAATGTCAGAATGACTAACAAACAGAAACTGGAACACTGGCTGATATTTTCTCTCCTGACCTAGATGCACTGGGGCCAACTGCAATATTCTACTTCCATGACTGAGACCAAGTAAGTCAGTGTTGGTCAGAAAATGAATTGCTGAGACTTGGACATTCACGTGCATGGGTCTTAGATGGTAACAGGAAATACTGAGAGAGTTGTTAGCAAACCCGATTGGAGCTGTGGCTTCACAGTTAAAGGTACTGGCTACAAAAGCAGAGAAGTATCGCAGAACCTCTCCAAAGCTGTAGTATGGCCACAACTAGACTATTGCATCCAGTTCTGGTCCCACATTTTAGAAAGAATTTGAGGATTTTTGAGATTTACCACAATGATTCCAGGAATGGGGGAATTTCGGTTAGGTTGAAGAAGTTGAGTTTTTCTTCTCAGAGTAAAGGAGGCTGAGGATGATTTGACAGGAATGTACAGGATTATGACAGATTTAGGTAAGGTAGACAAGGAAAAGCTGTTCCCACCAATTGATGGTACAGGAGTAGGTGACACAGATTTAACGTTTTGGATAAGAGGTGTGGAAGATAAACTTCATTATGCAGCAAGTGGTAATCCTAGAATTTATGGTGCATGGTGGCATAGTGGTTAGCACTGCCGCCTCACAGTGGCAAGGACCAGGAATAGATTCCCGGCTTGGGATGCTGCCTGTGTGGAGTTTGCACGTTCTCCCGGTGTTGGCGTGGGCTTCCTCTGGGTGCTCGGTTTTCTCCCATAGTGCAAAAGATGTGCTAAAATTTTCCCTCAGTGTACCCGAACAGGTGCTGGAATGTGGTGACCGGGGGATTTTCACAGTAACTTCATTGCCGTGTTAATGTAAGCCTACTTGCGACACTAATAAAGAAATGAAATAAATAAGCTACTGACTAGAAAGGTGATGGAAGCAGAGGAGATGATTCATTCTGAAAGGAAATTGTTTCGGGCACTTGAGAGATGTAAGACCTGTGGAAGTGGGAACAATTGGATTGCTCTACAGGGAGCTGGCATGGATTTGATGGCTCAAATGGCTTCCATCTGTGCTAGGATGACTGCATGGGTTCTATGATCTTTTGGCCTATGTGGTTTATTGTATCATGTGAGTTAAGCCCTTAGGTTGTTCTCCAGAATTTGCCTCTTCTAACAGAATTTTAATTACACTCCATTGGTATCTGAAAACCGCTCTTTGAAATATCTTCATGGATAATAAGGAGCACTTGCTGTGCAGATCAAAATGGCAATAATATTTATTCTTTATTCCCCTTTGCATTAAGCTATAAGCCTATGGGGTGGTTTTTACTCACGTTAAGGAGCGTGGGCAAAAATTGCTGCCATTATGCAATGTGCTGATATAAAATGACATTGGAAGATCTGCTGGTATTAATGGTCCCCAACAATATACAAAAATTATAGAAAAACATTCATTTTGCACAATAATCTTACCTTTGTGGTGGAACTTTTATATCTTCCCCTATTGTGTAATAAAAATGATTTAATTTGTTTGTGCTTATGATGCTGCTGAGTCATTGGATCTTAATAGCCGATGAAGGAATATTTTGTTTTGTGGGAAAGTGTGGGCTACATTCTCTGGATTCTACTTTGAATATGTGTGAGAATGATCGAGGGGGTAACTCCCTCTTTTCATTCCTTTGGGAAACTTGCATGGCAAGGCTAAGAGCTTTTCCAGAGCTGCATAACTACCATCAGGTACTCAGTGCTGTTGCAGCAGAACCCTGATCTGCTGTACCCTTGTAGGTGGTTCTCAATTGAAATTATTCTGGATCAAATAAGCAGTCTGAAAACATTAAGAGAACAAAAAAAAAATCACTTGCAATTTAAGCATGGGACCTCTTACAATCTCAGGAGGCCCAAAACGCTTTGCTGTCATTTTCAAAGTATAGTTACGGTTGCAATGTAGGAGATGCAACAGCCAATTTGTGCACAGCAAGGTCCCAAAACAGCACTGTGATAATGATCAGAAAATCTGTTTCAGTGATGTTGATTGGGGAAAAATATTGGCCAGGATGACGAAGCACACTCCCCCTGTTCATGTTCAAAATTGTGCCATGGAACTTTCAAGTCTCATCTGAAAAATGGCACCTATGGCAGTGCAATGCTCCCTCAGGATTGGTGTGTCAGTCTGGATTTGCACTAAAGTCTCTGGAGTCTTCTGACTCAGAGTGCAAGAGTGCTACCAGGAGGCCGTGGCTGACAGATTAAAAGACTATTTATTATTTAAGGAGTGTTGAGACTAATCAGAGTGGGCACGTCACGTGTAGCACAATTTAGTGGTGCCAAGGCTGCTGTCTCTAGATGTCATGTAGCACAACTTAATGAACTCATGGGAGGCACAGAACCAAGAAATAGGAGCGAGATCTTAACCTTTTAACTCTATGTGTAAGCAACACATTTTAAGGTCACAGATCTGGGTTTAAATGATAGCAAATAGATCAGAAAAAAATTGCACCCTGGACAGCCATTCGCACTTTAAACTGACACTCAGGCCCAGATGAGGAACAGTCCCCCACCCTGGACCAGATGTCTGGTAAACGTTTGTGTTGCAGAGCTGGAAATCTTCCCAACTCTGCGCACCCAACACTTGAACAAAAATCTGAGTTTCGTGTTTCGACCCCACGTGCCAGCCAGAGAGGTTTACAGCATGGAAACAGGCCTTTTGGCCCAACTTGACCATACTGCCCAGTTTTTACCACTAAGCCAGTCCCAATTGCCCGTGTTTGGTCCATTTAACTATCTAAATGCTTTTTAAAAGGAAAAATTGGAATCACCTCTATGGGAGACACTCACCACCCTCTGTGTGGAAATAATTGCCCCTCTGGACCCTTTTGTATCTCGCTCCTCTAACCTTAAATCTATGCCCTCTAGTATTAGACTCTCCTACCTTTGGGAAAAGATATTGACTATCTAGCTGACCTATGCCCCTCGTTATTTTATAGACTTCTATAACATAACCCCTAAGCCTCCCAGTCTGTCCAGACCTGTTCTGGTTCGACCTATCAAAATGTATCATCTCGCATTTATCTAAATTAAACTTTATCTGCCATTCATCAGCCCACTACCCAATTAATCAATATAAGAACATAAGAACTAGAAGCAGGAGTAGGTCATCTGGCCCTTCAAGCCTGTTCCACCATTCAACAAGATCATGTCTGATCTTTTCATGGATTCAGCTCCACTCACCTGCCCGCTCACCATAACCCTTAATTCCTTTACTGTTCAAAAATTTATCTGTCCTTGTCTTGAAAATATTCAATGAGGTAGCCTCAACTGCTTCACTGGGCAGGGAATTCCACAGATTCACAACCCTTTGTGTGAAGAAGTTCCTCCTCAACTCAGTCCGAAATCTGCTTCCCCTTATTTAGAAGCTATGCCCCTAGTTCTAGTTTCACCCGCCAATGGAAACAACTTCGCTGCTTCTATCTTATCTATTCCCTTCATAATCTTACATGTTTCTGTAAGATCTCCCCTCATTCTTCTGAATTCCAGTGAGTATAACCCCAGTCTACTCAGTCTCTCCTCATAAGCCAACCCTCTCAACTCCGGAATCAACCTAGTGAATCTCTTCTGCACCCCCTCCAGTGCCGGTATATCCTTTCTCAAGTAAGGAGAACAAAACTGTACACAGTACTCCAAGTGTGGCCTCATACCTTATACAGCTGCAACATAACCTCGCTGTTTTTAAACTCCATCCCTCTAGCAATAAAGGAAAAATTCAATTTGCCTTCTTAAATACCTTCTGCACCTGCAAACCAACTCCTTGACATTCCTGCACAAGGACACTCAAGTCCCTCTGCACAGCAGCATGCTGCAATTTTTTACCATTTAAATAATAGTCCATTTTGCTGTTATTCCTATCAAAATGGATGACCTCACATTTACCAACATTGTACTCCATCTGCCAGATCCTTGCCCATTCGCTTAGACTATATCCCTTTCTGGACTTTCAGCATCCTATGCACATTTTGATCTGCCACTCACCTTACTGTCATCTGTCAATTTTGACACACTACCCCAACACCAAATCATCTGTGTAAATCGTAAACAATTGCAGTCCCAACACTGATCCCTGAGGCACACCACTAGTCACTGATCACCAACCGGAAAAACACCCATTTACCCCACTCCCCCAACTTTTTGCTTTCTGTTAGTTAAAGATCCCATCAAGATCCCATTGCAATCCTAGATAACCTTCTTCACTGTCCACTCTGCCACCAATCTTGGTGTGATCTGCAAACTTACTAACCTCCTAAATTCTCATCCAAATCATAATGGATCTTTTCAGCATGATTGAAAAATATAGACATCAACTGATATGATCAGACCAACAAAGAATTTTTCAGATCTGTCAGTAACATTAAAATTAGATATAGGACAAGATTGAAGACTAAGAGGTAATCAATCAATCAATATTATTTTATATTACTGAACAGTCAGGTACAAACTAACTTGAGGCAGAAAAGTTTTAAGATGAGCTAATGGCTTCTGAGATTTGTAAGCATGTTTATTTTGACCCAGATAAGTTAGATATCGCAAGTAAGTTGATAAAACGGTTCTTATGTTTACAAACTTTGATGGTCATAGCTTTCTTTCCTCAAAAGAATTTCTTACGTTAATTTTATTTTCTTCGAGATTGCTTGCAGTATTTTTGTAATGAAAATTATTTTGAGCAATGCTGTAAATGCACTGGGTGGGATTTTCCAGCTCTTCCTGCAGTGGGATCTTATGGTCCCCATGATTGTTGCCCTGGAGTGGGACAAGCCATACAAAACGCTGCAGACTTTGGCAGGACTGGAAGATCCTGTTGCCAGTCAATAGTGTGCTGCCTCCACTGCCAGAAAGCATGACGTGGGGCGGCTGGAAAATCCTGGCCCTGGTGTTTAAAAATTGATGGTGAGGTTTGAGTGATGATAAGTTTGACTTTGTTTTCATAGATGAAGGTGTATCATATTTAACACCTCACAACATAATTGTGTTAAATGATGCAGTTCCTTGACCTATTTGTAGGTGAGCTGTACAGCAGTGTAGTGGCTGTATCTCTGACCAATTATTCAGAGATCTGGACTGATCTGAGTATGAGTCAAAATCCAGCCATGGTCATCCTAAAGTTTTAATTGAGCTTTAAGAATTTGGAAATGGTTTCACTAAAAGTAACTATGAAGGTGTTGAATTATCCTTAAAAACTATTTGGTTTACTGATGTTCATTAGGGAAGGAAATCTCCCATCCTTATCTGGGTTACCAAGAACCTTGACCCAACCCCCTTTGGGGTTTTGGGAAATACAATTCTGGAATGATAGTTGATCTTGGAATAGATATAGCACAGCTGCCAGAGTTTGGAGGGCTAAATCTTGAAGATAAGTTGCACAAACTTGGCTTGTTTTCCATTGAACATAGAGGATTGAGGGGAGATCTAATTAAGGCATTAAAAATGTTTTAAAAATTCAACAAGCAAGACACTGCAAATCTACTTTCTTAGGCAGAGCAATCAAGAACAAGGGACGTGGTTTTAACATTAGATCTGGGCTATTTAGGAGGTAAATCACAAAGGGTAAGGGAAATCTGGAATTTTCTCTTCTAAAAGTCTATGAATGCTGGCACATTTAGAACTTCTAAGACTAAGGTTTATGGTTAGATCTAGATATCAAGGGATATGACAATATTCTGCCAAAGACTTGTGCTCCAAACTTGCCATGTCCCTAGCCAAGCTATTCCACTGCAGCTACAACACTGGCATCTACCCGACAACATGGAAAATTGCGCAGATATGGAAACAGGATAAATCTAACCTGGCCAATTACCACCTCTACTCAGTCTACCCTCGATCATCAGTAAATTGATGGAAGGGGTCAACAACAAATGCTATCTAATGGCAATTACTCAGCAATAACTTACTCAGTGACGCCCAGATTGGATTCCACATAGGGTCACACAGTTCCTGATCTCATTACAGCCTTGGTTCAAATATTGGTAGATGAGCTGAACTCCAGAGGTGAAGTGAAAGTGACTGTCCTTGACATCAAGTATGGCATCAAGAAGTCAATGGGAATTGGGGGGAACCCTCTGCTGGTTGGAGTCATAGCTGGCACAAAGGAAGATGGTTATGGTGGCTGGAGGTTAATTATCCCAGCTTCAGGACATCATTGCAGGTTGTTCCCCAGGGAAGCGTCCTAGGCCTAACCATCTTCAGCTGCATCATCAATGAGCTTCCTTCTATCGTAAGGACAGAAGTGGGGATGTTCATGAATGACTATATAGTGTTCAGCACCAGTTGTGACTCCTCAGATAGTGAAGCCGTCCATGTTCAAGTACAGCAAGTCCCAGACAATATCCAAACTTTGGCTAACAAGTGGCAAGTAACATTTGTGCCACACAAGTGTCAGGCAATGACCATTTCCTACAAGAGAGGATCTAACCATCACCCCTCGATATGCAGTGGCATCACCATTACTGATTCCCTCACTATCAACATCCTATGGATTACCATTAACCAGAAATGAACTGGACCAGCCATATAAATACTGTGGCTACAAGAACAGGTCAAAGGCTAGGAATCCTGTGACGAGTAACTCATCTCCTGACTCCCCCAAAGCCTATTCACCATCTACAAAACCACATGTCCAGAGTGTTATGGAAGACTCTCAACATGCCTGGATGGGTGAAGCTCCAACAACATTCAAGATGCTCGACGTCATCCAGGAAAATGCAGCCTGCTTGATTGCAATCCCCCCACGAATATTCAACTCCTCCACTGCTGACAAACAGTGTTAGTTGTGTGTAACATCTACAAGATTCACTGCAAAAACCCACCAAGGTTCCTTAGGCAGCTCCATCCAAACCCATGACCACTACCATCTAGAAGAACAGGGGCAGCAGATCTGGGAATAACACCACCTGGAGGTGCCCCTCAAAGCCACTCACCATCCTGACTTGGAAATACTTTGTCGTTTCTTCACCTTCGCTGGGTCAAATTCCCTCCCCCAACTGCAATGTGGATGTACCCATACACCTCAGGGACTGCAATGGTTCAAGAAGGCAGCTCATCATCACCTTCTTAAGGGCAACTAGGAATGGGCAATAAATTATGGCCTTAGCCAGCAGTGCCCACATCCTGTAAATGAACAAAAGAAACGGAGCAAAGTTAGGTAAATGAAGTTGAGATGCAGATCAGCCATTATCTAATGGAATGATGGAGCAGATTTGAGGGGCTGAATGGCCTACTCCCATTGCAATTGTTTGGGCTATATATGACGTTGGTCCCTCACAAATGTAGGTGATGCTTAACTGCTTTCCAAAGTGACCTAACAAGCCATTCAAGTGTATTACCATCTAGGAATGTCCACGTATTGAGAGTGAATAAAAAATATATATTTCTCTACTTCAAGGATATAAAACCCTTTGTTACTATGCAGTGAGGAGAAAGTCATATTGTATGTATTAGAGCAGCCAATGTCTACAGGGAACACGGAATGATAATAATCAATAACAGCATGATATTAGATTGAAAACTATTATCTGAAAGAATCAACTCCATCTGAATGCAAATTCCAGCTCTAATGACTTCTTGCGAATCATGTTTTCGTACATGATAGACTTTTTTAATGATTATAATGTATAAGTATTTTTATTTTCCAGTTAAAGAAAATAAACATTATCAAAAGAACAATACAGACTAAGGCCAAGGTAGAGTGTGGAAAATGAGGAAACTTGTTGGTGAATTGGCGGGAGCTCTGCATTGCTTTTCTTATGAGGCTCAAAGTTATTCCAATCTAATCAGACACTTCTGATTACCTTCCATCAGATTGGCCCCCAGTAAGACTGAAATACATAAGAACATAAGAACATAAGAAATAGGAGCAGGAGTAGGCCATCCAGCCCTTCGAGCCTGCCCCGCCATTCAATAAGATCATGGCTGATCTGTCGCTGCTCAGTTCCACTTTCCCGCCCTCTCCCCATAACCCTTAATCCCCTCTCCTATCAAAAACCCATCAACCCGCGTCTTAAAAATATTTAGCGAGGCAGCCTCCACCACTTCAACGGGCAGAGAATTCCAGAGATTCACCACCCTTTGAGTGAAGAAGTTCCTCCTCAACTCCGTTCTAAACCGCCCCCCTTTTATCTTGAGGCTGTGCCCCCTACTGTCTTTTTTGAGCGGGAAGAGTCTTTCCACCTCTATCCTTTCCATCCCATTCATCATCTTATACGTCTCAATGAGATCTCCCCTCATTCTTCTAAACTCTAACGAGTACAAGCCCAGTTTATTCAGCCTCTCCTCATAGCTCAACCCCCTCAACTCCGGTATCAGCCTAGTAAACCTCCTCTGCACTCCCTCCAAGGCCAAAATATCTTTGCGCAGGTGCGGCGCCCAAAACTGCACACAGTACTCCAGCTGCAGCCTCACCAATGCCCTATACAGCTGCAGCAAGACCTCCCTACTTTTATATTCAATCCCCCTTGCTATGAAGGCCAGCATCCCATTCGCCTTCCTGACCACCTGCTGCACCTGCAAGCTGGGTTTTTGCGACTCATGCACAAGGACCCCGAGGTCCCTCTGCACCGTCGCCTGCTGCAGTTTTTCGCCCCGTAAGTAATAGTCCTTCCTACCATTCTTCCTACCAAAGTGGACCACCTCACATTTGCCAACATTAAATTCCATTTGCCATTTCCTGGCCCATTCACCCAGCCTATCTAGATCCTTCTGTAGACTCTCCACACCCTCCGCACAATTTGCCGTTCCCCCAACCTTGGTGTCATCAGCAAATTTCGACACTCTACACTCGGTTCCCTCCTCCAGATCATCTATATAAATGGTAAAAAGCTGAGGCCCCAGCACCGACCCCTGGGGCACTCCACTAGTCACCATCCGCCAATCCGAATAGCACCCGTTGACCCCCACTCTCTGCCTCCTATTTGACAACCAATCCTCTATCCACGCTAACACCCTACCCCCAACTCCATGTCCCTCGACCTTCTGCAATAACCTCTTGTGAGGTACTTTGTCAAACGCCTTCTGAAAATCTAGAAAGACCACATCCACCGGCTCCCCTCTATCCACCGCCCTAGACACATCCTCATAGAACTCCAGTAAATTTGTCAGACACGCCCAGAGAGTACCTGTAGCCATACTGAGAGAGATCCGCAAAGTTGGACTTTCTTTGGGGATATGGGTGAGTGTGGGTGGTGTGATTGGGCACAGAGTATCCAGGATAGACATTGATTTGATTTATTATTGTCACATGTATAGTGAAAAGTATTGTTTCTTGCGTGATATACAAACAAAACATACCATTCATAGAGAAGAAAATGAGACAGTGCAGAATGTAGTGTTACAGTCATAGCTAGGGTGTAGAGAAAGATCAACTTAATGCAAGGTAAGTCCATTCAAAAGTCTGACAACAGCAGGGAAGAAACTGTTCTTGAGTTGGTTGGTACGTGACCTCAGATTTTTGTATCTTTTTCCCAAATGAAGAAGGTAGAAGAGAGAATGTGTAGGGGTGCGTGGGGTCCTTAATTACGTGGGCTGCTTTGCCGAGCAACGGGAAGTGTAGACAGAGTCAATGGATGGGAGGCTGGTTTGCATGATGGATTGGGCTACATTCAAGACCTTTTGTAGTTCTTTGCGGTCTTGGCAGAGCAGAAGCCATACCAGGTTGTGATACATCCATCTGTAAAAGTTGTTGAGAGTCATAGCTGACATGTCAAATTTCCTTGGTCTTCTGAGAAAGTAGAGGCATTGGTGGGCTTTCTTAACCATTGTGTCGACAGGGGGGGACCAGGACAGGTTGTTGGTTATCTGGACATCTAAGAACTTGAAGCTCTCGACCATTTCTAATTTATGCCCGTTGATGTAGACAGAGGCATGTTCTCCTTTACGCTTCCTGAAGTCGATGACAATCCCCTTCATTTTGTTGGCATTGAGGGAGAGATTATTGTTGCCACACCAGTTCACCAGATTCTCTCTCATTCCTGTACTCTGTCTCGTCATTGAGTGAGATGGCAAATGTGACAGCATTTGCTGAGCAAGTTCCTGAATGCTGAGTAACTTACCTACCCAGCTTGAGTACCAAGCGATGGTGGGATGTGGTTCTTAAATGTACCTAAATGGCCACTTCAGTTAGCTGTCAGGTGGAAAAGCTTACTGCAAACCCCTCTCCCCTACCCCAACTTGATCAGAGAGAAGGGGGGAAGGCAACTCTAAGTCTTCAACTCATGTTCCCACTCAATACACAGTCCTTCCCTGTCTCTGAATGTGCCTGGGCAGGGATGATGGTGCCATTGAATTCCATCCTAAGTGTTAATTTTCTGTCTATTATTTTCAATTGTTATCTATTATAAATGGACTCAAAAATAGCAGAGGAATTTCAAATGAATGGAACAGATGCTTGTCTTTTATTACTGCAAACTGTTCTACGCTCATATTTTAAGATTTTGCAGCTGAAAATATTTACAGTGCCTATCAAGTTGCTCAGAATATAAATGAGGAAGGATAACTTTGTGTTTGGTAATTGATCAGAACTCATTTCTATAAAGTTTTGATTCAGTGATATTGACTCAAGCTGATTCTTTCCGAAGTAGTTCAGAAATACAGATAACGCTTTTTAATAGTTGAATCAGCTAGCGTGAATCCTGGTATTCACTACCATTCCCTGGGTTATCATGAGCTCTGGGACAGGGATACATGTAGTCAGTCAGTTTTGTCCTTGAGGTTGGGATTGTTACAGGTGTCTTTCGTAAGAGTAAGCATGCAGGTACAGCAGGCAGTAAAGAAGTCAAATGGTATGTTGGCCCTCATAGCTAGAGGACTTGAGTATAGGAGTAGCAATGTTTTACTGCAATTATACAGGGTGTTTGTGAGGCCACACCTTGAATATTGTGTGCAGTTTTGGTATCCTTACCTGGGGAAGGATGTCCTTGCTACAGAGGGAGTGCAGTGAAGGTTTACTTGACTGATTCCTGGGATGACAGGTCTGTCATATGAGGAGAGACTAAATCATTTAGGATTGCATTCATTGGAGTTTAGAAGAGTGAGAGGGGATTTCATAGACATTTATACAATTCTAACAAGGTTAGACAGGGGAGATCCAGAAGAATGTTCTAGATGGTGGGGGAGTCCAGAACTAGGGGCCATAGTTTGAGGATAGAACTTTTAGAACTGAGATGAGGAGAAATTTCTTCACCCAGAGAGTGATGAATCTGTGGAATTCACTACCACAGAAAGTAGTTGAGGCTAAAATGTTGTGTGATTTCAAGAAGAAATTCTAAAGGGATCAAGGATTATAGGGGGGTTGCGGGGGGGAGGCTGGGTTGGGATATTGAACTTGATGATCAGCCATGAATGACAGAGCAGGCTTGAAGGCCGAATGGCCTACTCCTTCTTCAACTTTCTATGTTTCTATTATGTTAATAATTCAGCTCAGAAGTTAAAGTGAAACATTTGGGATAAGCTTCCAGTTGAGAGAGATTTTCACTGTAAAGTGTTGTTGAACTTCTCCACAATTATTTTTACTTTCATATTTAAAACTGCGGTAATGCTTACAGGATCAATAATGTTTGGCTGAAAAGTCAAAACTTAGTGGTTTTCAAAACGTGCCAAATAAAATGTGGGAAGTTAAAAGTCCTCAAAACCTGCTATAAATAAAATCTCATATCTTCAGCACTCACCCTACCACAGCATATTCAAAATTCACCACTGATATTCTGTGCTTTCAGTATTTAAGCTCTTTCCACTGTAATAAAAGTGATGGATTGCTGAATATATCTGTGGGTAAGTTATAACAGGCCCACATCCCATTGCATTTAAATGCTACCTCTTTGTCATCATTTATGTAATAGGGCTGTAATAGGATTTTCAGTATTCTTTGATTGCTGTGCCAGTTTTCTTTTTCAAGCTATTGATTATCTTTTGTTAATTTTCTAGGCTGGCGTATATGCAGGGACCAGCAGCATTCCTACCACCTGACTCAGGAGGATATTTGGACTAAGCTATTGCACCAGGTGTGACATTATGTTCATTGGCTCAAAATCAACAAAAACAACAAACTCCTTCAAATCCTGGAGGAACCTGGCAGTAAATTTCAAATAACATCTCAATGATCTCCACACTCAGTCTGCTGTAAAGCTCCACCAAATGACAGGCACCTCAATGTCAGGTTGTCGTCTCACAAGACTAAGTTAAGGTCCAACAGGTGTATTTGGTAGCATTAGCTTTTGGACCGTTGCCCCTTCATCAGGCGAGTGAAGATATTTAATGATGAAGTTTGATATCTAATGATGTAAGGGCTCCTAATGATTAACTTTTCCAGCCCAGGAAAGGAACAGTTGAAGCATTGGGATCTCATTCCGAGCAATTCTAACAATTTTACCACCAAAACTTTTGAGATGAAGAGTAAGAAAAAAATCTTAACAAAAGCTGCAGCGAAATCACAGTTTACAGAATAATGTGTATGCCTTTATATGCCCTGTTTCTGATCAGAGCTCTCCATTCACCTGGCGAAGGAACAGCGTTCTGAAAGCTAGTGGCATTTACTATCAAGTAAACCTGTTGGACTTTAACCTGATGTTGTGAGACTTCTTACTGTGTTTACCCCAGTCCAACACTGGCATCTCCACCTCAGATTGGCACATGTACAGTGGCCCGCTCAGCGCTATGCTACCAGCATCTCCAGTGGGAATAGGCCCCACCCCATGATTTTCAGTGGGATTCACGCTAGGGTACTTTGCAGTGCTCAGAGTGTGGGAGATTCATTCCAAAAATCATGCTAAAAAAAATCAGTGGGAGTTACACCACTTTTGATGCAAATTCAGCACCTAGAATTGTTTTGGGAAAAATGCCCCCAACGTTTTTAAAGGGGATTTGGAGTGCCTTTTTGCTTTTTTAGCAATTTCATGGGCATTCCACGTACTAGCCTGCGTTATAATAGGGTGTATTAGTTTTGTGCCCAGTGGATACTGGAAGGGTGCTTCAAAGGCTAAGAAGATGTCAGTTCATTAAATCAGGGCGAACATCAATCAACAAGGTCTCCTGCACATGTTAATAACTGATTTCAAGATTGTAGCATGTAGGAGAGTACTTACTCCACAAAAGAAAGTAGCCTAAAACATAGCTTGCACAATGCTGATCAATTTAACGGCCACTGTTTTTAAAGAAACAATCTCTATCATCAATCACTGCATCAAAACATATTGAATCTATCGTACACCATTTAAATATGACATGTGGGATTGTGAACACTTTTAAACTTACTTTCTCTTCGGATAATTATTCAATTTCCTTTTGAAAGCCACAACTGAATCAGCTTCCACTTGATTCTCAGGAGATCCTAACCACTTGCTGCGTAAACAAGTGTTTTTCTCATGTCACATCTAGTTCCTTTGGCAATCACATTAAATCAGTGTCTTCTGGTTCTCCACCCTTCCACCAATGGGAACATTCCTCCCTATCTTTCCGTACTGACCCCATGTGGTTTTGAACACCTTTATCAAATTTCCTCCCCATCTTCTCTTCTTTAAGATTAACAACTCTAGTTTCTCCAATCTATCTTCATAACTGAAATCTCTCATCCCTGGAACCATTCTCTTAAATCTTTTCCACATCAGCTCCAATGTGTTCACATGCCTCCTAAATAGTGGTGTGGGCGTGTATGGGGTGTCGTGTCCTTTTGGGGCAGTTTGTCCATCCTTTGTCCCCACCTGGCACTCAGCTCTCACCTGTGGCTCCCCGTAGCTGTTTGCATGCGACAGCAGCCACACCCCAGGCAACGGCCTTGACAAGCGGGCTAAACCAGGTGAGGGTAGCCAACAGGTCTCAACCCTCGGTCAGACAGGGAGAGTCTCTCCACCTCTATCCTATCCATCCCATTCATCATCTTATACGTCTCAATGAGATCTCCCCTCATTCTTCTAAACTCTAACGAGTACAAGCCTAATTTATTCAGCCTCTCCTCATAGCTCAACCCCCTCAACTCCGGCATCAGCCTAGTAAACCTCCTCTGCACTCCCTCCAAGGCCAAAATATCCTTGCGTAAGTACGGCGCCCAAAACTGCACACAGTACTCCAGCTGCGGCCTCACCAATGCCCTATACAGCCGCAGCAAGACCTCCCTACTTTTATATTCAATCCCCCTCGCGATGAAGGCCATCATCAGTGTCCTGTTCAACCCTTGAAGTCCTGTGGCGATGGGCGAGCGACAAAGCAGCAGGTGTGGATACACTGGGAGCTGTAGTCATGGACCTGCACGCGGCGGCTCAGGTCTAATGGTCGTTTTCTGCTGACCGAAGCAGCAGTGGAACTCGGCATTTACCTGGGCGACTGAGCAGTCCTCTTCAGGAATGCACTGCTCACCTCCATAGAATGAGGAAGGGGCTAGAAAAGGCGCCCTAAACATTGTATGCTTCACTACACCCTGGCCAGTTTACTGCGGCTGGCAGGGATCCCATCTTGCGGTCGAACAAACAAAATAAAACACAAGGTGACACCGCTCACCATTGGCACTTGGAACGTGCGCACGCTTTAGGACAACCCTACAGCAGAAAGAAGAACAGCCTTAGTAGCCAGAGAACTTGCAAGACACAACATTGACATTGCAGCCCTGAGCGAAACTTGTCTTGCTAACATAGGTCAGTTGACTGAAATAGTGGTGTCCAGGACAAGCTATAATTTTGTCTTTTAAAAAGCATTTAGATAGATACATGAGTCGATGGGTATAGAGGGATATGGGCCAAATGTGGGTAATTGGGATTAGCTTAGGGGTTTTAAAAAAAGGGTAGCATGGACAAGTTGGGCCAAAGGGCCTGTTTCTGTGCTGTAAACCTCTATGACTCTATGACTCTAAGCTAACTTATGAAACTTGATTGAGGTTGGAGAAGTACTCATGTGGAAGCATTCTCCAACACTGCAACTTCCATCAGAGAGAGATAATGCGTAAAAATTAGGAAAAGTATTCTTAATCATGTTGTTAACATTACCTGGCAACCATTATTCCTCTTCTTAATCCTGCTGCCATGATGTCTACAGGATACAATCTCCTCTTAATTTAAAATCCCTGAATTCAGAATTTCTGATAATTCAACTATGTGCCTCTAAATCCCCACTTTGCTCCATTGTTTAAAGTTTAAGTTTATTTATTTGTTCCACAAATAGGCTTACATTAACACTGCAATGGATTTATTCACAGTAACTTCATTGCAATGTTAATGTAAGCCTACTTGTGACACTAATAAACCAACTTTAAACTTTAAAAAACTTTAAAGTTACAGTGAAAATCTCCTAATCGCCACACTCTGGTGTCTGTTTGGGTACATTGAGGGAGAATTCAGCATGGCCAATGCACCTAACCAGCACATCTTTCAGACTGTGGGAGGAAACTGGAACACCTTGAGGAAACCCACACAGACATGGGGAGAATGGGAAGACTCCACACAGACAGTGATCTGAGCTGGTGCCTTGTGCTGTGACGCAGAGTATGAACTACTGTTTACATTGTTTACTGAAAATTATTGGATAATTCATTTTTATTGATTGTAAAATAACCCCCATTTCCCGAATAAGTTTGAATTGTCCTAAATGCTTTGCTGAAAAGAGAGTGTTTCTAATTAGAACCTGATATTACCATCTTTTAAACCACTGAGTAAATATCATTTAAGACAAGTCAGTGATGGGGTAAGGGATTCATTGATTTCAAATTGTCACAGTAAAAGTGAGAAGAGGTCACATGAAACTTAGTTACACCAAGGACTGTTAGGACATGAAATGCTTTTCCACAGGCAGAGTCTGTTGCATTTGCAAGGGGGAAATTGGATAAACACATAAACAGAGGAAGATACAAGATGATGGGAAGACAGCAGGGCAATGATTAATGTTCTAAAGTCCCTGCTTAGACACAAAGGGCTGAATCCTGTCCCTCTGTGCTATTAATACCTGTCGTTCTGAGTGTTTTCATGTAAATCATATCTGAATGTCGGCGAACAAACCAAAAAATGGATTAACTAAATATTTTCAGTAAAGAGTCAGGATTAGCCACATTGGTTAATGGATCACCTAGTGTAGAACAGGGCCAGGAAAGTCAAGGTTTGATTCACAATTTGGTGTGAATTAGTTGATCTCAGTGAAGATGATGGTGGAGCTAATATTTCGGGCCCCTTTGATAGGGAAGGAACAGTCAGTTTCTGTTCCTCAGTGCTACCGAATGACTTCTCACGAAGGGTTAGAATTGAATCTGTCTGGATGTTAAGTGATCCACAGAGATCTTTTTTTAAAGTGCACCCCGATCTATGTTAAAACAATGCCCCCCACTTCTGCACCCAATGGATACAAGTAACTGCCACCTTCTCACAAGTATCAGGGCAGCCTCTTCCTCCACCCCCCAAAAGCACCGCAACAACTCCTTCCCACCCAAAAGCGCACACATACTCTCCACCCCCTCCTAATGGAGCTCCCCAGAGGGTCTGCCTCTGGCAGTGACAGGGTGGCAGCCCCCTCAGAAATGTGCTCTGGTTGCACTGGGTATGCTTCCATAATTTGCAACAGAGAATTGTGGGTTTCTAGAAAAAAATGCTAGTTTGATCATACTTACTGTACATTGTCAAGATGTATCTCTCTGGTCCAGTAATGTTAGCTATGAGGGATGTCCCAAATTCACCTCATTGCAAACAACAAAAGTGGGACTTTACACTGCCTGGAAGGACGTGTTAGCTGAGCTGCAAATGCAAACTTCTGGGTTTAGCAGGTCTTCTCCCGGTGGCTTTGTATTGGCTCTCAAGACAGTTTGAAGTCAACATTCCCTCCTGCCCCTCCCCTGGATACAGCCTCTGACCATGCACACAGTGTTGGTACTACTGCAGTGTGCAATGGAGGTACCACCTCCAATATGAATGCCTCAGCTGCCATTGCACCAAGAGCTACATTAGTGGAAACATCAGTCTCCATAAATTGGCTGCAATGGCATACCTTCTGAAATAACTCCTTCACCAGATTCCCTTTAATTACAAACTTTTTTCTGCTCCTAAGAATGCTTCAGATACAAAGTCAGAATCCAACCTGACACTCCACATAATATAAACAACTGAGACTCTCTGATTGGGCAGGCAATCATTTCCTCAATCAGGGCCCCTCTTTCATCGCCAGAGGCTAAGTCCAGTTTTGTTAATGTTACCTGACACCTCCTTTCCAGGCCGCGCCCCCCCCCCCTTCCTCAATCAGAGAACTCATACTCCAAGAGGTCAACCGCATGGGCCTCATTGAGGTCATTACACCATTTACTTGGGGAAAACTGAGCACTGCAATTTAATGCCAGTGTCTGAATAGAAAAAGCCTTACATAGTGTGCAGCTGGGACCTCTGTTGAGAAGAAGCCTCTGTTCGATCTCCGGGCTTTTAAAAGACCAGGGGGTTCCTGTGTCCAATAGGATCTAGTTGCCACATGAAATGCCCTCTCCATTGGCTATTTGCTGCTGCTACCAGCTGGTAGTGATGACAATTGGGAAAAAGGCACAGAGGCAGGAACATATTGTGAAGCTGGCCTGTCTTTTCTACATTCTTTCATAGGATGTGGGCATCGCTGGCTATGTCAGTGTTTACTGTCCATCCCTCATTGTCCTTGAGACGGTGTTGGTGAGCCGTCTTCCTGAACCGTTGTGATCCACGTGGTGTGAGTACACAGACAATGTTGTTAGGGATCTTGTTCCGGCCACAATTTTCCTATTCCCTGCTTCCATCACCACTGAGCTCAGCCTAATGTGTCTGAAACACAGTTGAAGGAATACTTGACTAGAATGTAATTTTCTTCCATATGTAATAATGGGGATTGTGTTGAACAGCATACATTATTATAAATGATTACTTCTCTTTCTATCCATAATGGTGTTGTGAATCTGATGTGGAGCACTGATTTCATCACTCATTATTTTGTCCTGATGATAGTAACCAAGAATTTAGAGAGGAAGGATCCAAGAACCAAATGAAAGATGAGCTGAATAACTGCTGTCAAGGTTTAGAATTGGAGATTATAAAAATAAGCAACAGCTACTGAAAGTACCATGGAAGAAAAGATCAGTGTGACAATCAATCCTGCCCCAGACTTCATGGAGGCTGAAACACCATGGCTAGACACTTCTCATCTTGCCCCCTCCCTCCCCAATTGGCTCAATACAATGACCACAGTAAAAAAAGTTGCATTTATATCGCACCTCACACAACTTTACTATATTCCAAAACACATTACAATAATATGCTTGTGACTTGTACACCCAATATTGTACAGCAATATTGGTTGGGACTGAGATATAAAATATGCCATCAGATACAGTGGAAGATGGTCTCCTGTGCTGAGGATAGCCAGCTGGGATTTTGTACTAGAGCAGTGGCAATAGGTGGACAGATATCATGGATTTGTGGCTGACTACCCTGGTGTTCTCTCTGTTTTTCACATGTAACTCCAACTGCACTTACTCAAATGGTTAACATCAGGAAAGCCAACTGAAATGAATTTGCTTTTCTGAAATGTAAGGCAGCTATGAAAGATAATACAATCTGTATGAATATAAGCAGGGTGCAATATATCAGGTCGGCTCAATAATATTTTATTCAGTATAGCATGCCAGTGTGAACCACAAACATTACAGGGTAGTAATATCAGTGCTAAAGCTATCTCCTACGCTTTCATCTCAACACCAGGAAGTTTCTAAGAAGCTACATGTTCCCATGACCTTTCAGTTTGAATCCTTTTGTATTCTTGTGCTTCTTACATGATTATTTCAAGAAATTTGGGAAAAAGTACTGTTTCTATCTTTCTGTGATTTGGAAGTTAGTCCAGTATTGTTTCAATATCGGTATTAGCTATCTGTTTTGTGACATTGGTTCTGAACAGTGTACGGTCTGGAGCATGGTTTGGATGTTTGTCTGCAAAGAGAAGCACCAGTACTTACCCTGGCTTGTCCTTTCAAGGCCCAGACACTCCATAGGAGGTTAATAAGAAGACCTTGTATCAGCATGCACATCCTTGCCTTCCTATCTCCAGGGAGAAACTGTGATTTCAAAGTCAGAAATTCATGATCAGTTAAGAGTCAACCACATTGCTATGAGTCTGGAGTTGCACGTAGGCCAACCCCAATAAGAAAAACAGATTTCCTTCCATGGAGGACATTAATGAACCAGATGGGTTTTTAATACATTTGATGATGGTTTCATGGTCACCTTCACTGAGTCTTGCTTCCAATTCCAGATTTTTAGAGTTAAATGGGCCAGCTCCATGGAGGGATTGGAACCTATGTCCTCAGAGCATTCGCCTGGATTACTAATCTAGTGAATTTGCCCTGTGCTCCACAGACTCCCATGTTTTATGTGTTTTTCAACACGATCCCTTCAGTTTCTAAGTCTGAACTATGCAAATGGTGAGCAACAGTTGGCCAGCACAGATCTCTGTGGGACATTGCTTTTTCTTTCTGTTCATCAGAAATACCGCCATTAACTCGTTAAGGTTCCTATGACAGCAGCTTCCAAACATGCGACCTGTACCACCTGGATTAGGTCAAGGGCAGGAGCTGCATGAGAACACTGCCAACTGAAAGTTCCTCTCCAAGCCACACACCATCTTGACTTGGAATTATATCGCCATTTCTTCACTGTCACTTGGTCCAAATCCTGGAACTCCCTAACACCATTGTGAGTGTACCTGTATAACATGGACTTCATCATTCAAGAAGATAGCTCATCCACCAGCTTCTCAAGGGCAGTTAGGAATGGGCAATAAGTACTGAGGTAGCTAGCAATCCCTGATCCTGTGAAACAAAATTGCAGCATTAATGTAAGCCTACCTATGACACTAATAAATAAACTTAACTCATGTCCATATTCATAACTCCATTAAGCATTTGAAATGACAAAGGTAACAAAAAAAAAAGAAGATCATTAATTTCTGATTTTGAAGTCAAGGTTTCTTCATGAAGACAAGAAGGTAAGGATAGACATGCTGACACAAAATCTTCTTATTGACCTCTTATAGAGTGGGCCTTGAAAGCTCTCACCCTTTGTTTCCAATTGGTAGCCATCTTTCACTTCAGCATGCCATCTGGCCCCTCATTCCACATATCTTGACCTATCACCTGAATGTCAATCACCTTATCAAAGGCCTTGATTTGTTACTAGCTTGAAAATAAGCTTTAAACGTATTCTGTTTTTGTTTTGCTCTTTGTGTGGAAAGTATTTTATTCACCAGAACTAGTTGCATAGGCAGTGCGATCACTGTCTTGCACCCTATGTGGTTGCAACCTATGTGGCAACAGAGTTTAGCATATTCCAGTTTATCCTCCAGCTCTGATAGCGGGTCATCCAGACTTGGAATGTTGGCTCTATTCTCTCTCCACAGATGCTGTCAGACCAGTGGAGATTTCCCAGCGTTTATTGTTTTTGTTTCAGATTCTAGCATCCGCAGTATTTTGCCTTTATCCTCCATTCTTGCCTGCTTGCTGTCTTTGTGTGCTGACCAGCTAAAATCAGTCGAGAGAAAGAATCACGTCTCTGAGCCAATGTGGTACCATTTTGAAGAAAAAAGTGTTAATGGATGCGGCAGTCTGGCTGAAAGTCATGTGTTAACACTGATCTAATGCACACATTGGCTAGATGGTTCATGTAGGTTGCAATAAAATTGGGTGCCATGCCATTTGTGCCATTCCTGGTGCCAACTTTCCCGCCCCGTTTCAATTTTACTTGTGATGGAGGAGGTGTCAAGTGGCCTGCCCATCTGTGGGACAATTGAAGCCCTTAAGTGGCCAATTAATAGTCACTTATGGGGCCCCTCCCACCATCACTGAGATTTACCTTGCAGTCGGAGAGGCATATGACAAGTGGCATCACTGGCAAACTTCACTGCTCAGACTAGTGGCTAGTAGAGTGGGGATCATCATCTGGGGACGGTTGTGAATGTAGGGTTGGTTTTGCTGATATCAATGCCCTCCCCCCACTCTCACATTTCATACCCCAAGCTGAGCCAGCTCCTTCAGGAGTGGGAGGAAAGAAACTCAAAAGGACAAAAATATTTTTGTCTAAAATAAAACTTTCATATATTTTATGTTGAACTGAGGGAGTGCTGCATTGCCAGAGCAGTCACCTTCTGACGAGACTGTCTGCCCTCTCAACATCATAAAGAAAACAGATTACCTGACCTTTACCAAATTATTGTTTGTGGGACCTTGGCATGTACAAGGTGGCTACTGTCGTGCGTAAATTATAACCAAGGTACTTAATTGGCAATAATTTCTTTTAAGGCATTTGACATTGTGAATCTTTCTTCAGGTACCCCTAAGTGGGCATTAGCTCCAATGGACCACCATTTTATTCTTGCTCTGGAGGCACGGATCCTCTTTGTTCAAGGTGTATTCATCCAGTTTGCGAGGCTCTTGTAAAACTCACTCTTTGTCTATCTCAATCTCTTTTACTACCAATCTTCCCCTTTAGACTTTCTAAATCATGATTTCTTATTGTGTATCCAATAAATTCCAGCTGTCTCTTCCTGATCTTAGTCACTGGGGTTCTTTTGGTTTCAGATTTTACTAGCAACTCTTCATTGGTAATGTAACTTGCCCAAGCTATCTTCATTACTCATCTTGTAAACGACAACTCTGCACCCTCAGAGGGAGCAAGCTACCCTTGATCTAGTCCTGTGTAATGAGACAGGAATAATTAATGATCTCTGTTAGGGATCCTCTCGGAAGGACCGATCATAGAAAGGTTGAATTTGAAATACAGATGGAAGCTGAGAAGGTAAAATCCAACACCAGTGTCTTGTGCTTAAACAAAGGAGACTACAATGGGATGAGGGAGGAGTTGGCTAAGGTAGACCGGGAGCAAAAACTTTATTGCGGGACAATTGAGGAACAGTGGGAGACTTTCAAAGCAATTTTTCACAGTGCTCAGCAAAAGTATATCCCAGCGAAAAGGAAGGACTGTAGTAAAAGGGATAATCAGTCATGGATATCTAAGGAAATAAAGGAGGGTATTAAAGTGAAAGAAAATGCACACAAAGTGGGAAAGATTAGCGGGAAACTATAGGATTTGGGAAATCTTGAAAGGTCACAGAAAGCCACGAAAAAAGCTATAAAGAAAAGTAAGATGGATTATGAGAATAAACTAACTCAGAATATAAAAACATAGCAAAAGTTTCAACAAAGAGCTAAAATGAAAAAAATAGCTGAGGTAAACATCAGTCCTTTACAGGATGAGAAGGGGGATTTAATAAAGGGAAATTAGGAAATGGCTGAGGCATTGAACAAATATTTTGTGTCAATCTTCACAGTGGAAGACACAAATAACATGCCAAAAATTGATGACAAAAAGGCTAAGGCAGGTGAGAACCTAGAAACTATCGTTATCACTAAAGAAACAATGTCATCAGGGTCAGGGCTAAAGTCTCCTGACCCTGATGGAATGAATCCCAGGGAACTAAAAGAGATAGAACATAGAACATTACAGCACAGTACAGGCCCTTCAGCCCTCAATATTGTGCCGATCTATGTCCAATCCCAAGATCAAGCTATCCCCTCCCTATAATTCTGAAGTGCTCCACGTGCCTATCCAATAACGGTTTGAAAGTTCCTAAAGTGTCTGTCTCCACTATCACAGCAGGCAGTCTATTCCACACCCCAACCACTCTCTGGGTGAAGAATCTACCTTGGACATCCCTCCTATATCTTCCACCATGAACCTAATAGTTATGCCCCCTAGTAACAGCTACATCCACCCGAGGAAATAGTCTCTGCACGTCCACTCTATCAATCCCTTTCATCATCTTATAAATCTCTATTAAGTCGCCTCTCATCCTCCTCCGCTCCAAGGAGAAAAGCCCCAGCTCCCTCAACTTTCCTCATAAGACCTACCCTCCAAACAAGGCAGCATACTGGTAAATCTCCTCTGCACTCTCTCCAATGTTTCCACAGCCTTCGTATAGTGAGGTGACCAGAACAGAACACAATATTCCAAATGTGGTCTCACCAACGTATGGTATAGTTGCAGCATAACCCCACGGCTCTTAAACTCAAACCCCCTGTTAATAAATGCTAACATACGATAAGCCTTCTTCACGGCTCTATTCACTTGAGTGGCAATGTTCAGAGATCTGTGGATATGAATCCCAAAATCTCTCTGACAATCCACATTCCTTAGAACCATGCCGTTGACCCTGCAATCCCCTATCAATTTTTTTAAAAAGTCATTCATGGGATGTGGGTGTCGCTGGCTAGGTCAGCATTTATTGCCCATCCCTAACTGCCCTACAGAAGGTGGTGGTGAGCTACCTTCTTGAACCACTACAGTCCATGTGGCAAATTCCATCTGATACTGCTGTTGTGAAAAAGCGCAGGATATTGCCAGGGGAAATAGCAAATGCACTCATGGTAATTTACCAAAATTCATTGGCCTCTGGGATGGTTCTGGCAGATTCGAAAACAGCAAATGTGACACCACTGTTTAAAAAGGAGGTAGACAAAAGGTGGGTAACTATAGGCTGGTTAGCTTAACTTCTGTAGCAGATACAATGTTTGAATCTATCATCAAGGAAGGAATAGTGAGACATCTGGATAGAAATTGTCCCACTGGGCAGACACAGTATGGATTCATGAAAGACAGGTCACGTTTAACTAATTTACTGAAATTCTTTGACAACATTATAAGCACGGTGGCCAATGGGGAACCGGTGGATGTGGTGTATCTGGTTTTCCAGAAGGCATTTGAAAAGGTGCTGCACAAAAGGCTGTTGTTTAAGATAAAGGTGCACGGCGTTATATGTAAATGTATCAGTGTGGATAGAGGATTGGTTAACTAACAGAAAGCAAAGAGTGGTTAGCAACATGGGACTAGTGGTGTGCCTCAGGTATCAGTGTTGGGACCACAATTGTTTACAATTTATATAGATGATTTGGAGTTGGGGACCAAGTATTGTATGTCAAGGTTCACAGATGTCACTAAAATGGGTGGTAGAGCAAAGTGTGCAGAGGACACTGAAAGTCTTCAAAGGGATATAGATAGTTTAAGCAATGGGCAAGGGTCTGGCAGATGGAGTACAATGTTGGTGCATGTAAGGTCACCCATTTTGGTGGAAATAACAGCAAAATTGACAGTTATTTAAATGGGTAAAAAAAATTGCAGCATGCTGCTGTGCAGAGGGACCTGGGTGTCCTTGTGCGTAAATTGCAAAAGTTGCAGGTGCAGCAGGTAATTAAGAAAGCAAATGGAATTTGTCTTTCATTGCTAGAGGGATGGAGTTTAAAAACAGCGAGGTCATGTTGCAGCTGTATAAGGTGCTGGTGAGGCCACACTTTGAGTACTGTGTACAGTTATGGTCTCCTTACTTGAGAAAGGATATACTGGCATTGGAGGGGGTGCAGAACCGATTCAATAGGTTCATTTCAGAGTTGACAGGGTTGGCTAATGAGAAGAGACAGAGTAGACTGGTGCTCTACTCATTGGAATTCAGAAGAATGAGGGAGAATGTTGTAGGAATGTATAAAATTATGAAGGGAACAGATAAGATAGAAGCAAGGAGGTTGTTTCTACTGGCAGGTGAAACTAGAACAAGGGGCATGGCCTCAAAAAAGGGGGAGCAGATTTAGGACTGAGTTGAGGAGGAACTTCTTCATCCAAAGGGTTGTGAATCTGTGCAATGTTCTCCTCAGTGAATCCGTTGAGGTTACCTCGTTGAGTGTTTTTAAGGCAAAGATAGATGGATTTTTGAACAGTAAAGGAATTAAGGATTATGATAAGTGGGTGGGTAAGTGGACCTGAGACCGCAAAAAGATCAGCCATGATCTTTAAGTGCAGCAAAAAAGTGCAAAAGAAACTTACAAGGATGTTACCAGATTATGGTTATCACTAAAGACTGAGCAGGCTAAGGCTATCCTTCCTAGAAAAGAGAAGTCTGATAATTTATGATGGACATAAGAATCATGAGGAGGTTTGAGAGGATGAATATGGAGCAATTGTTTCCACTTATGTTTAATGAGTCCAGAACAAGGGACATAAATCTAAGACAGCCACTGACAATGTTAGAGACAAGCGAGAGATGTGGGATAATTCTCCCTTTTCCCACAGCTCAACTGACTGCAACAAGATATTTTTCTTTTTAAGAAATGTATTAAGCCCTTGTACGTTATGACTTCTAAGACCAGGCGCAAAACAGGCTTACTAGTAAGTTTAAATCATAAAAAAAGTTTGTTTTTCAAAACACCTGTAATGTAATTGCAACAAATATCCATTTCTCATTCACATAAAACACATAGGGTGGCATTTTATGGCCTTGTTTGTCCCAAAACTGTAAAATCCCACCCAAGGTCAATGGACCTTTCCATTGTCCACCCCTTGCCCGCTCTGATTCCTGTGGTGGGTGCAGGGAAAATTTCCGGCCATGGAGACGTACAGAAGACTTCTCAGGATGCACCATAATCTTAATTTTCTTAACATCTGAAAAGTCAATATTACTCTCCTTCTTCAGGAAGATCATCAGAAGTGTTGCGACCCGAGAATTCTCTATCGGTTCGCTGAAGGAAAAATAGAGGTTGAAAGTTCTGGTGATGAATTCACAATGGCTTACTGCAAGCAACAGTAGGTTCTGGCTTCTATTGTTGAAACTATGAATGAGTCTCTGTGGTGAAATAATAAAACCTTGTGGGTGAAATGAATTAGCCCCACTTCTCTGCTTGTGGTGGACTTTTCAGGTTGAGTCCTTGCTTTTTCTAGGTGAGATATCTTCCTTCAGATATTGGTATCTCAGACTAACCAACTGGACTACCATGTGGGTTAATTTCCTAACACACCAGTTTCTGTCATATGACAACTATATTGATGATTCCATCGTCCATACAAATGGATTGATAAGTAAGCAACTTACGACACAATCTAAGATGCTTGACATTCCATCAACAGCCCTGCCACGAATAACCTCCAAAATATCTTGAATTGTAATCCCATCTTCATGGGAGCCAGCAAGTCTACAAGTCAATGTTACTTCAAGTCTGTTCAACCGAAACGGAGAGGATGGTCATCAACACCTGAATAGGTAGTTAGCATTTTAAGTGACATGCCTGTCTCTGTGTCTGCATTGAAACCATAAGAAGGTCACCTGAACCCAGGAGTCTATTTTTTCAAGTTAAATTATCAATACTCCATGCTCCTTTTAAAAGGTAGGAATGTCCATTGTCTTCAATATGTTCATAAATATATAACACAGGATAACAACAGAGCAATGGATATTTTAGATGGAATTTCTTCATACAGAAAATGGTGAGGATATGGAACTCAAATGGTTGAAGTGGATAGTATTGATGCTTTTAGAGGAGTCTTACGCATATAAGGGAGAAGGGAATAGAGGGATATTGGAGCCTGGTTGGAAGAGGTAATGAGAGTATAAGGAGACTTATGTTGACCATAATTATAGTAAAAAGTCTGACAACACCAGGTTTTAGTCCAACCTATTTATTTGATAATATACTCACAAGCTTTCGGGGTTAGCCCCTTCGTCAGGTGAATGGAGAGTTCTGGCCTCAGACAGAGCATTCACTCTCCATTCACCTGACGAAGGGGCTAACCCCGAAAGCTTGTGAGTATATTATCAAATAAATAGGTTGGACTAAAACCTGGTGTTGTCAGACTTTTTACTGTGTTTACGCCAGTCCAACGCCGGCGTACCCACATCATGACCATAATTATTACAGAGCAGCTGGGACCAAATGGGCTGTTTCTGTGCTGTAGATCCTGTCATTCTGTGTAAAACGCAGAACTAAGGACTATCGTGATCCTCTTAAATGCCATTGTAATTTTTCAATGTTTAATTTAGATAAATTATCACAAGCAACAAAGCCCCAATTTACATGGAATTGCACAGAATTCACACCACAGAAACAGGCCAAAGGTTTACCAAATTAAATACAATAAAATTGAAATTACATAAAATTAAAAGCTCATTGATGGAAATCAAATATTTAAACCAATTTACAACATTAGATTAAAACTGTGCAGTAAAGCCATTTCAGAATATTCAGAATTGCAATGAATGTATCACAGTATAAAATTCAGGGTGTAGCAATCATAATATCCTTATTATGGGCAACACGATGGCACACTGATTAGCCTCACTGCGCCAGGGACCTCAGTTCAAATCTGGCGTTGGGAGACTGTCTATGTGGAGTTTGCAAGTTCTCCCCGTGCCTACGTGAGTGTCCTTTGGGTGCTTGGGTTTCCTCCCACAGTCCAAGGATGTGCAGGTTAGGTGGATTGGTCATGCTAAATTGCCCCTGAGATATAGGTATAGGTGGATTAACTATTATGGATGTGCAGGATTATGAAGATGGGACAACAAGGGGGTGGGGGGGGGTTGGGTGGGGTGCCCTTCGAAGGGTCAGTGCAGACTTGATGGGTTGAATGACCTCCTTCTGCACTGGAGGGATTCTATGATGATAGTTTTGAAAACTTGGCAGTAATGTTAGGAATTAACATGGGAGTAGAGAAGTACTCCTTTGCAGACTGTATTTTTTTCTTCTTATTTAAAAGCCTGGGGCAATGGCCAAAATGCAAGGTGAGGAGATGAGGTGAATCAAAAAGTAATATGCTGGCAGCAAACCCAGAATTTTAAACTCCTCAAAGTTCTAAAAGTCTCAAAAGGAGGGAGGGAAGCCAAAGTCTCACAGTTTGAAGTCCTGGAAGATGATAAGCTGAAGCAGCTGATGGTCTGCTTAATACTGGCTGAAATTTTATCCCCACACCCGCCACAGGAATCGGAACGAGCAACGGGCAAAACATGGAAAGACAGGGCATGGGCGGGAGGTAGTAAAATCCCACCCTCTAAGTTTAATGTTTTGAGGATGTAGGGAGAAGGAAGAACATGCATATAAAGTAAGGTAATTACTGTCACAAATAGGTTTATATTAACACTGCAATGAAGTTACTGTGAAAATCCCCTAGTTGCCACACTCTGGCACCTGTTCGAGTACACTGAGGGAGAATTTAGCATGGCCAATGCACCTAACCAGCATGGCCTTTGGACTGTGGGAGAAAGCCAGAGCATCCAGAGGAAATCCATGCGGACACGGGGAGAACGTGTTGACCACACAGACAGAGACCCAAGTGGGAATCGAACCCTGGTCATATGGCAGGCTTTGTGTCACTTTTACTTGATTTGAGGCACTCACCTCTGAATCAAGAGTTTGTGAATCTAAGCCCTGCTTCAGAGTGGAAACCCTGCTGAAAATCCAGTTTGACTACTCGATATAGGATTGAAGGAGTGCTGCATTGTTGGAGGTGCCATCTTTCAGGTGACACATTAAACCTGTCTGTTCAGCTGGATGTTAAATATCCTGTTACACAATTTGAATACAAGTTGGAAGTTCTCCCAGTGTCCTTGACAACATTCCTCACTGAATCAACAACACCACAAAACAGATCAACTGCTTTTACTGTTTGTGTGAACTGGCTGCATGGAGCTGGTTGCCACATAATAACAGTGACTGCACTTCAAAAGCAATTATTTTTTCTGAACAACTTTGGATGGCCTGGGGATCAAATGAGGTGCTTATATGTTTTTTCTTTGTTTGTTTCTTGCTTTCCATTTGTACGTCAAGCTTAAGAGGAAATAGAGAGGGATTTTCTCAGAAGCAATGGTGAGAGTAATATCGGTGATGTGGAAATGCCAGTGTTGGACTGAGGTAAACACAGTAAGAAACCTCACAAGATCAGGTTAAAGTCCAACAGGTTTATTTGGTAGCAAAAGCCACTAGCTTTCGGAGCGCTGCTCCTTCATCAGGTAAGTGGGAGTTCTGTTCACAGACAGATAATATCAACAGAAAGAATACTTTGAGGGTATAAGTGAGTCAGAAGTCAGCTATCAGTTTTTCTTCTTGTATCCTTTCTAGATAGACATAAAGTACAAATACACCCCACTTCATTTGAAAAACAGAAATTTGACCAAATGCTTTCCAGCAAATGAACTACTTTTCAAGTGCAGTCTGGGAAATGGAAAGAAAATGGCCATGATGTATCATAAGCCAACCATTAAATAACAACTCCCATTTAAAAAGTTCTAATGTTTATGTATTAGTGTCACAAGCAGGCTTACATTGACACTGCAATGAAGCTACTGTGAAAATCCCCTAGACGCCATACTTGGGTACACTGAGGGAGAACTTAGTATGGCCATTGCAACTGACCAGCACGTCTTTCAGATTGAGAGAGGAAACCAGAGCACCCGGAGGAAACCCACACAGACACAGGGAGAACTCGCAGACTCCACACAGACAGTGACCTGAGGCTGGAATTAAACCTGAGTCCCTGGTGCTGTGATTTAGCGGTGCTAACCACTGTGCCGCCTCTCTACCTTTAACTGTAATAAAGATAATAAAAATAAATCATAATTTATCTTTAATTGCAATATAGAGAAAAATGCTTTTTAAATGCTGAGATGTTTTGCTTGGACTTCTTTGTGAAACTTGACAGAAATTTTAAATACTTAGAAGCCTTACAGTAGCTTTCTGTGAATTGGCTTCTTCAGATGTTAAAATAGGGTTTGTTCTGTGTCTGCAATCTAAATGTTGCTGGAATTAAAGTACCAAATAACCTCATTCCTCTGGACAAACACCCCAGCTCCGTTCACCACAATTTTTTCTTGAATCCAAGGTAGCTTTCTTTATGTTTTCCTTCGACAGAAAATTTAATGTTTGGAACTGAGCCACGACAGATCAGCCATGATCTTATTGAATGGCGGGGCAGGCTCGAAGGGCCAGATGGCCTACTCCTGCTCCTATTTCTTATGTTCTTATGTTCTTTTGAAAGAATCTATAGTTTTGACTAGGTGTGTGACTCCACAAAGCCAAAATTCATAATCAGAATAGCATTTTCTTAATTCTCATTTTGTTTGTGCAAAACCCCTTTCACTGCTTTTAGAATAATACTTGCTTGGTCTACTTGGCTTCACCACCGTTCTACTTCTTCCAGCAAGCTAAGAAAAAAATTTGTTTAACTAGCTCAACTCGATAATTTATGAAAGTTGTCAATTGCAACAGCCCTACAATCTACCCTTGGTAATAGAATTAATCATTAATCCAAATTGTAAATCATTTAAAAGAAAGGGAATTTTACCAAGGGTTTGAGAAACACACAAAACATCATTTTATCCATCAGTACTGAATGTGACGCATACACAGATTCTGTTACACTCACAACATCATCATATTCAGTCTTGACAAATAATAAGAATACATTTATGCTGTTTTACCTTCTATCAAATCAAAAGTGCCTTCTACTGCTTACTTATTCTGTTTAATCTGGTCTATGGAATTCCTTGGGATCTCAGAAAGAATGCCATATTTAATATAACATATTGCTTTGAGATTGAAGGTGAACAAGAACTCTTTCTATTCCCTTTGGCTGTACCTATACCTTCAGTTATTACATTATTCTCTGACTATGGAGGAAAATTTCAAAGAATAGTTTAGTTGAACTGTAGATAAAGTGTGGAGAAGATTCAGGATATAATTATTATCTACCATATAAGAACTTTGTAATATTGGTTAAACCCTGCAGAACAAAATCCTGGTTGGGCTGGGATTAAGAAAGAAGAAAGAAAAACCTGCATACTTATCTTCAAAGCCCTTCACACCCAATTAATTACTTCTGAAGTGTAATCACTACAGTTATGCAGGTAAGTGCTGCAGCCAACGTGTGTGCGGTGAGATATCGCAAATAGCAATGAAGTGAATGATGGCTCACTGTTTTTCAGGGTTGGTCAGGAGAGGAATGGAAGCCAGGATATTTGGACAGTCCTCTTACACTTCTTTGAATAAAGCCATGGCTTTTACATCCACTTGAAGAGCAGACAGCATCTCCGTTTAACTCCTCTGAAATTAGGTTGAAAACAAGAGCTCCTGAATCCTTTGCATTCAAATTATCTATTTCTTGCTAACAATGCTGCAATATAGAACCTTAGTAAATAATCTGAATTGTGGATATGACATAAGGGTTCATCATTTTGCTAATATTGCCATTATGATTGTATTGTTTGACAAATCTCTGATCTTTTTTCCAGCTTGTGAGTTTATCATAATTGGTCTTAAGTCACTTTATGCATCAGTTCTTCAATTCCCCTTTTCTGAGGAATAATGAATACCACTCAACATCTTTTAACCAGGAGTTCTATGCTTGACCAATTTTGGGAATGCTCCATCAGCTGAGACACTCCTTTAAACCAACCTGTATTATCTGAAAAATAAGAATGTGCAGGACTGCTGCGACAAGGTCAGGGGGGCACCAGACAAATTACTCCTGCTGAGAACCAGCAAAGACATGATGGGCCAAATGGCTTCATTCTATGCTGGAAACATTTTGTGACATCCAGTCCTCACATTTGCCTAAGGGCTCATTCTTTGATAATGCTCCTCGGAAGCACATTCAGACATTTTACTGTGTTAAACACACTAAATAAAAAAAAACTTGTTGTAAGATAAGAATCATTCATCCCTCACTGAGCAAAGAATACCACTTGTCACTAACTCACGGACAGTAAACTACAACATCCAGAAATTCAAAACCAATCAGAGAATGAGGAATATCATACTGAAGGTTATTACTCTACTATTATTTCACACTTATGAGAATAATATCAACTTATTTGTGATGTTCTGAGACACGGCATGACAACACCTTCTAAATTGTTTTTTAAGTCAGTTTTCTTTCAGAAGTTTTTTGATTTTAGGGACAGCGCAATGGTTGGTACTGCTGCCTCACAGCACCAGGGACCCAACCCTGGGTGGCTATCGGCGTGGAGTTTGCACGTTCGTCCCATGTCTGCGTGGGTTTCCTCCAGGTGCTCTAGTTTCTTCCCACACATCCAAAGATGTGCTGACTAGATTGATTGGTCATGCTAAATTGACCCTTCGTGTCAGGGAGATTAGCAGGGTAAATAAGTGGGGTTACAAGGATAGAACATAAGAACATAAGAAATAGGAGCAGGAGTAGGCCATCCAGCCCTTCGAGCCTGCCCCGCCATTCAATAAGATCATGGCTGATCTGTCGTGGCTCAGTTCCACTTTCCCGCCCTCTCCCCATAACCCTTAATCCCCTCACTTATCAAGAACCCATCAACCCGCTTCTTAAAAATATTTAGCGAGGCAGCCTCCACCACTTCAACGGGCAGAGAATTCCAGAGATTCACCACCCTTTGAGTGAAGAAGTTCCTCCTCAACTCCGTTCTAAACCGCCTCCCCTTTATCTTGAGGCTGTGCCCCCTAGTCCTACTGTCTTTTTTGAGCGGGAAGAGTCTCTCCACCTCTATCCTATCCATCCCATTCATCATCTTATACGTCTCAATGAGATCTCCCCTCATTCTTCTAAACTCTAACGAGTACAAGCCTAGTTTATTCAGCCTCTCCTCATAGCTCAATCCCCTCAACTTCGGTATCAGCCGAGTAAACCTCCTCTGCACTCCCTCCAGGGCCAAAATATCCTTGCGCAGATGCGGCGCCCAAAACTGCACACAGTACTCCAGCTGCGGCCTCACCAATGCCCTATACAGCTGCAGCAAGACCTCCCTACTTTTATATTCAATCCCCCTCGCTACGGGGCCTGGGTGGAATCGTTGTTACTGCAGGCTCAATGGCTGAATGGCCTGTAGGGATTCTATGATTTGGGTTCATTTTCCTGCTTATATATTATCATCAATTTTTCTCTCGTTCAACATAACAGTTTGTTCTGGGGCAATCTGCCAAAATACCTACCTTTCAGTTAATTCAGCAACTTTCTTACTCCTTGGCATCCATTTCCTTCTCAATTTACATTTGTAGCAGCACCTAGGGATCATTTTATATAATAAAGACACAATAAAAACACAGATTATCATTGTTTTGTGTTCCTACCCTGTTATTTGTAGCTATTTTAAGTGCAATTCATTGATTGTTATTTCCAACCCTCCCCCTCCCTCCCCCACCCAAACCAAATAAAACTTGGCCTCAATTGTTGTCTAAATACAACAATGAGTTAACCGTGAGACTTAAACTTCATTCTTACTTGTCCAGTCATAGCTGGATAATCACCTGAAGAAGCTTCTTATCCTGCCTCCAGCCCTTTGGTGTCTCCCAAAGAGCCTCCTCCCATTTCTAAGTCTATGCTGTCCTTGTGTGACACAATCCAAAAACACAACATCAGTGTTTTGGGGCCCGTGGCACAGTGGTTAGCACTGCTGCCTTACAGCACCAGGGACTCAGGTTCAATTCCAGCCTCGGGTCACTGTCTATGTGAAATTTGCACATTCTCCCCATGTCTGCAGGGGTTTCCTCCAGGTGCTCTCACAGTGCAAAGATTTGTGAGTTAGGTTGATTGGCCATTCATGATTGACCCTAGTGTCAGGGAATTAGCAGGGTAAATATATGGGATTAGGGCCTTGGTGGGATTGTGGTCAGAGCTGACTTGATGGGCCGAATGGGCTCCTTCTGCACCGTAGGGAATCTATAATTCAGTTTCCACAGGTGAACTAATGGACTAATCATTCCCAGCTCTACCTCAGCTCCAACAGGAGGGGCTGACCTCTCCCCTGTCCCTAAACTGTCAGATGAGCAGAAATTTCCTGTGGCTAAATATCAGACAAACAATCCTCGTCAGAAACAAAAACAGAAAACTCTGGAAAATCTCAGCAGGTCTGTCTGGAGAGAGAATACAGCCAACATTTCGAGTCTAGGTGACCCAAATTCTCTCTCCACAGATGCAGTGAGACCTGCTGCGATTTTCCAGTATTTTCTGTTTTTGTTTCAGATTCCAGCTTCCACAGTCATTTGCCTTAATACTTATCAAAAACTGTTTTCTAGACACCAACTGGGCAGTACGATGGCACAGTGTTTAGCACTGCTGCCTCTGTGCCAGGGACTCAGGTTCAATTCCAGTCTTGTGTGACTGTGTGGCATTTGCACATTCTCCCCGTGTCTGTGTGGGTTTCCTCCGGGTTCTCTGGTTTCCTCCCACAATCTGAAAGATGTACTGTCTAAGTGCATTGACCATGCTAAATTCTCCCTCAGTATGCCCGAATAGGCACTGGAGCATGGCGACTCGGAGATTCTCACAGCGACTTCATTGCAGTTTTAATCTAAGCCTACTTGTGACACTAATAAATAAAGTTTAAACTTAAAAGACTTAACCTCTCCTTCTGGCAACTCTCTGAGGCTGTACCAGACTGTATACAACCTTGGTGTTAAATTTGCCCCCGAGATGAAATATCTACCACATTTCTGCACCATCATTAAGACCTCCTACTTCCATTTCCACAACATTGCCTGACTCTGCCCTTGCCTTGGCTTATCAGCTGTTGAAAGCCTCATGTGTGCCTTTGTTCCCTCTAGACTTGATTCTTCCTAAACTCTGCTCCTCCTTGGTTCTATCCCAGTCAAATTTGAGGCCATCGAACATTCTGCTGTCTGCGCCCTAGCTCATATGAAATCCCACTTGTGCACCAGTGCTCGCTGACCTCTGTTGGCTCTCAGTTAGACATGTTAAAATTCTCATCCTTGTTTTCAAATTTCTCCATTGTCTCACTTCTATGTATCTCTGCAATCTCCTTCAGCACCTACAACACCTGGAAACTCTGCGTTCCACTAATTTTGGCTTAGAACCATAGAAATGTTATGGCAGAGAAAGAGGCCATTCAGCCCATTGTGTCTGTGCCAGCCAAATAAGAAAGAATAAAGAACCAGCTACCTATTCTAATCTAACCTTCCATCACCCATTCTGTGGCCTTGCAGGTGACAGCACTGTTATTGTAGGTACAGGTACAGTTTAATTGCACTGAGGGTTTCTGTCTCCAAACCAGGCAGCAAATTCCAGACACCCACCATCCTCTGGGTGATGACATATTTCCTCATTTTTTGTGTCATCTGCAAATTTCCCGATCATATCACCCACTTAAGTCCAAATCATTAATATGTACAACAAACAGCAAGTTACCCAATGCTGAACCCTGTGAAATGCCACTAGAAACTGTTTTTCCAGTCGCAAAAACATCCATCAACCATAACCTATTGTTTCCTGTCACTGAGCTAATGTTGAATCAAACTTGATACATTCTTCTGTATCCCGTTGGCTTTGTCAAATCCCTAATTAAAATCCACGCAGACAACATCTACTGCACTACTCTGATCAATCCTTCTTCTTACTCGCTCAAAATATTTGATGAAATTAATAAGGCATGACCTTCTTTTAACAAATCCATGCTGACTATCCCTGATTTAATCGGTTCCTTTCTAAGTGACAATTTATCCTGTCCCTCAGAATTGATTCTAGTAATTTGCCCACCACTGAAGTCAGACTGACTGGCCTATAATTATTTGGCCTACCCTTCACACCCTTTTTAAGTAACAGTACAACACTTGCAGACCTCCAATCCTTTAGTACAGTGCCTATAACTGGTGAGGATTGGAAAATCCTTTCGAGCATCCATTGTTTCCTCCCTGGTTTCTTTTTATAGCCTGGGACACAATTCATCCGGCCTTAGGGATTTATCCACCTTCAAGGATTTCAGTCCCTCCAGCGTTTTCTCTCTCTCATTATGCTTACTGTATCCTACTCCTGTACAATGGGAAAATTCGCATCATCCCACTCCTCAGTGAAGAGGAAGACAAAGTAGCCATTGAGAACCCTGCCCACATCTTCAGCAGTAGCGCTCAAGTTACCACGTACATCTCTAATAGATTCTATCATTTCTTTAGTCATTCTCTTGCTCTTAATGTATTTGTAAAATGTCTTTGGGTTTTCTTTGATTTTACCTGCCAATATTTTTTTCATATACTTTTTGCTTTCCTAATTATCATTTTTTTAACTTCACTCCTGCATTTTCTATACTCCTGTAGGCTTTATACTGTATTAATTATTTTGTGGCTGTCAGAAGCTTTCTTTTTCTGATTTATCTTACCTTATATGCTTCTAGATAACCCGAGGCTCTAGTCTGGCAGTACTGCCCTTTTCCTTTGTGGGGACTTGTCAATACTGTGCCATTGAATCTCACTTTTGAATGCCTCCCACTGGTCTGTCACTGATTTCCCTTCAAGTGGCTGTAACCAATCCACTTCTGCCAGATCATCTCTTGGCTTGGTAAAATTTATCTCTCCCCAATTTAAAACTTTTACTCCTGTTCTACCTTTATCCGTTTTCATAATTGCGATAAATCTAACTGGATTGTGATCACGATCACAATCCAATGTAGCAACACTGGCAACTTTCTGCTCCCCAGACCTAGAATACTTGACGCTAAAATGCCACCCCTACTACCTTTCGTGGGAGTTCACCTCCATTATCCTGTTGGCAGTTTACATCCCACCCCATGTGGACGTGAACATCGTGCTGGACGAAATATACACCACTACGCATAGCCTTGAGACGAAACATCCTGAGGTCTTGTTCAATCTTGGCTGGGGACTTCAATCAGGCCAAGTTACCATCAACACGTCTCCTGCTCCACCAGAGGCCCAAATATCCTTGACCACTGCTATACAAATACCAAACGTGCCTACCGCTCAATCACCCGCCCATACTTTGGCAAATCAGACCACAAGGCTGTGTTCCTGCTCCCGGCTTACAAGCAAAAACTGAAGCTGGAGAATCCATCAAAGAAAGTAGTGCAGTGTTAGTCTGAGGAATTGAATGATCTCCTATGGGACTGCTTAGAGTCAGTAGACTGGTCAATATTTAAAAACTCTGTGACCGGCCTGAATGAGAACGCCACTACAGTAATTGGCTTCATTAGTAAGTGTGTAGAAGACTGCTTGCCAAAGAAACAAATCCATGTGTTCCCCAACTGGAAATCATGGATGATCAGGGATATCCACTGCTTGCTGAAGTCCAGGTCTGAGGCGTTCAAGTCATGCACCACTGACGTGTACAAGAAAGCCAGATACGATCTAAAAAGATCCATCAAAGATGCCAAAAGACAGCACCAGACCAAGCCAGAGTCTCAGGCTAGTCACACTGACCCCCGACGACTATGGCAAGGTCTGCAAGAGCATGCCCTCACCCTGGAAGCCCTGGATGAATCTATATCTGGGGTCACCATTGCAGATGTCAGAACAGCTTTCTTGAAGGTCAACCTATGGAAACTGACTGGCCTGGATTGGGTATCTGGATGTGCACTCAGATCCTGCATGGATCAGCTTGCAGTGGTATTCACAGATACCTTCAACCTCTCTTTACAACAATCTGAGGTCCCTATCTGCTTCAAGAAGATGACTATCACCCCGGTCCCTAAGAAAAACCAAGCAGCATGCCTTAATGAATATCAGACGGTGGCTCTGACATTCATCATTATGAAGTGCTTCGAAAGGTTAGTCATGGCACGAATCAATTCCAGCCTCCTGAACTGCCTGGATCCACTACAGTTTGCCTCCTGCTGCAACAGGTCCACAGCAGATGCCGTTTCCCTGGCCCTGCACTCAACCCTGGAACACCTCGATAACAAGGACATCGATGTCAAACTCCTATTTATTGACTACAGCTCAGCCTTCAACACTATTATTCCCACAAAACTCATCTCTAAATTCCATGGCCTGGGCCTCAGCAACTCCCTCTCTGTCTGGATCCTGAACTTCCTAACTCACAGACCACAATCAGTAAGATAGGCAACACCTCCTCATCGACCATCCTCAACACCGGTCTCCCACAAGGTTGTGTTCTCAGCCCTTATTATACTCCTCATGCAGCTATGACTGTGTGGCCAAATTCCCCTCCAATATGATTTTCAAGTTTGCTGATGACAGCACCGTAGTGGGTCGGATCTCAAACAATGACGAGACAGAGTACAGGAATGAGATAGAGAATCTGGTGAACTGGTGCAGCAAGAATAATCTCTCCCTCAGTGTCAACAAAAAGGAAGGTGATTGTTATTGACTTCAGGAAGTGTAAAGGAGAACATGCTCTATATCAATGGGGATGAAGTAGAAAGGATCGAGAGCTTCAAGTTTTTAGGTGCCCAGATCACCAACAACCTGCCCTGGTCCCCCCCATGCTGACACTATAGTTAAGAAAGCCCACTAACGCCTTTACTTTCTCAGAAGTCTAAGGAAATTTGGCACGTCAGCTACGACTCTCATCAACTTTTACAGCTGCACCATAGAAATCCTTCTTTCTGGTTGTATAACAACTTGGTATGGCTCCTGCACTGCCCAAAGCCGCAAAGAACGACAAAAGGTCGTGAATGTAGCCCAATCCATGATGCAAACCAGCCTCCCATCCATTGACTCTCTCTACACTTCCCATTGCCTCGGCAAAGCAGCCAGCATAATTAAGGAGCCCACACACCCCGGACATTCTCTCTTCCTCTTCTTACATCGGGAAAAAGATACAAAAGTGTGAGATCACATACCAACTGACTCAAGAACAGCTTTTTCCCTGCTGCTGTCAGACTTTTGAATGGACTTACCTTGCATTAAGTTAATCTTTCTCTACACCCTAGCTATGACTGTAACACCACGTTCTGCAGTTTCTCATTTCCTTCTCTATGAACAGTATGTTTTGTCTGTATAGTGCACAAGAAACAATACTTTTCACTGTATGTTAATACATGTGACAATAATAAATCAAATCAAACTATCCCCAAAATGGTCACTCACGACTATTTCATCCATTTGTCCAGCTTCATTTCCTAAGTTTAGAATTTCACTCCCTTTTGTTGGGTTTGTTACGTGCAGTTCAATATTTTTGTGTCCTCTGTGTCTGTTACACTGTTTGTATCCCAGTTGATATTAGGGCATTCGAAGTCCCTAACCATTATTGACCTATTTCATTCGCATTAAGAATTATTTGACATATTTGCTCTTCTATCTACCTCTCACCATCTGGCAGTCTATAGTACAACCTAGAAGTGTGGCTGATTATTTCTACGTCCAATCCATATAGCCTTATTTGATTATTCATTTAGTATATCATGGCATATCATTCCTCATCACAACAGTAATTGGTTCTTTAACTAATAATACCGCATCCCCACCTTTTTAACGCCCTCTTTATCCTGAATGAAAAACCAAATCTGGGGATGTTGAACTGCCATTTTTGCCCTTTAAGCAAAATTTTTTTGATAGCAAAAATACCATGATATGGATGGCATGGTGGCACAGTGGTTAGCACTGCTACCTCACAGCGCCAAGGACCCGGGTTTGATTCCCGGCTTGGGTCACTGTCTATCTGGAGTCTGCATGTTCTCCCCGTGTCTGCGTGGGTTTCCTCTGGGTACTCTGGTTTTCTCCCACACTCCAGAGATGTGTCGGTTAGGTTGATTGGTCAGTCTAAATGGCCCTTAGTGTCAGGGGGACTAGATAGGGTTGTAGTATGTTGTTGTGGGGTTAGGGCCTGAGTGGGTGGTGCAGATTTGATGAGCTGAGTGGCCTCCTAGGGACTAGATAGGGTTATAGTATGTTGTTGTGGGGATAGGGCCTGAGTGGGTGGTGCAGATTTGATGGGCTGAGTGGCCTCCTTCTGCAGTGTAGGATTCTATGATTATGCTGCCATGTGTGCCCTTAGCTCATCAGCTTTATTTGCTATATTCCTTGCATTCAAATAAATACACTTTAACATTTTTCAATTCCTGTGCTTGTAAACCTTTTAACCTGTGATTCTCCCATCATTCAGTCACTCGTTAATTTTCTACCTCCTTCTCCCTTCAGTACTCCTGATTTTAATTGCTCCAATCATGCCTTCCGTTGACAAGGTCCTAATATCTGCAATTCCCTCCCTAAATCTTTCCACCTCTCTAGCTATTCCTTCCCTCTGTTAAGATTCCTTAAGATGTGGGTATGCCGGCGTTGGACTGGCGTAAACACAGTAAAAAGTCTGACAACACCAGGTTTTAGTCCAACCTATTTATTTGATAATATTCTCACAAGCTTTCGAGGGGACAGCCTCTTCGTCAGGTGAATGGAGAGTTCTGGCCAGAACTCTCCATTCACCTGACGAAGAGGCTGTCCCCTCGAAAGCTTGTGAGAATATTATCAAATAAATAGGTTGGACTAAAACCTGGTGTTACAAGATTCCTTAAGACCTACTTCTTCGACCAAGCTTTTCATCACATGACCTAATTTGTGGCTCACTTAAATTGCTCCTGTGAAACAGCTCGGGACATTTCATCACATGAAGGTGCTACATCAATACAAATTATGTTTGTTTGACTCTGTTTTGAGATGGATAGTGTTGCATGAACTACTTGGGTTTGTCGGTCAAAAAAATGTCTGTGTATATGGTTAGGTGGCAATCACTTCGTTCCAAGTCAAAAATTGCTTGAAGGGTATGTTTTGTCTGTATAGCGTGTAAAAAAAACCATACTTTTCATTGCATCCCAGTACATGTGAAAATAATAAATCAACTCAAATGAAATCAAATTTTCTTCTCCCCTGTGTACTCTGTGAACGGTTTGTATAGTGCGCAAGAAACAATACTTTTCACTGTACCCAAATACATGTGACAATAATAAATGAAATGAAATCAAATTAGATCTTCTTCTCCCCATGTACTCTATGAACGATATGTTTTGTCTGTATTGCACGCAAGAAACAATAATTTTCACTGTATCCGGATACATGCGACAATAATAAATTAAAGCAAATTTCCTTCTTTCGTCTTTACTCTCTGAACAGAAACAGAAAATGCTGGAAAATCTCAACAGGCCTGACAGCATAGTATGCTTTGTATAGTGTGCAATAAACAATACTTTTTGCTGTATACATGTAACAGTAATAAATCAAATTTCCTTCATTATTATATACTCTAAGAACTGTATACTTTGTTTATATGGCACACAAGAAACAATACTTTTCACTGTATCCCAATACATGTGATAATAATAAACCAAATGTGCTTGCCCCTTTTAAAAACTCCCAGTTTATGAATATTAATAAGCAGAACGGAAACACTCGAGCTGAGTGACAGTTGGGCTATCCAATGAAAGCCGAGGGGGCGGTGCCGACACCATCATTGGGAGGCGGCGTGGGGGGTGGGCGCAATGACGCTATTGCTCCATCCCCTCCTCAGGGCGCAGATAGCAGCCCCTCCTCGCCAGCCGGCAGGCCGGCGGGTGGGCGGAGCCATGTGTGAGTCCCACTCCCAGTCGGAGGGCGGAGCTGGCTTCCCGCGCGTGACAGTGGGGAGGCGGGGCGGGGCGGGGCCGTTCAGCCAATGGCGGGGCGCGGGGGGCGGGCGCGAGGGGGCGCGCTGACGTCATGGGGATGTCTCGATGTGAGCGCGTGGCGGCGCGGCGGCGGTGTCAGTCTGATGAAGATTGGCATGAAGGTAAGCTGTCATTCACAGGGAAGACAGAGTCACCGCGCTGCAACAGTGTATCACGGGGCAATACAGTGTAACCAGCGGCGCACACGGATACATTGCACACAGGGGCTGCAGACACTTCATTCATTCATTCAGTCAGTCATTGTCCCAGCTGGAAGAAAGGGCACACATTTTAAATTGCTCTTGTTCCTCTCCACTCTCGCCTTTCCTCTCTCCAGTTTTACAGCTGATGGGAGGGAGGGAGGAAAAGTAAGCTGCATTGTTAAGCGGGGGAGTCTCTCTTTTGGTCTCTCTCTGTTATGTGTGCCCCTGCAAATGGAATCTTTTCCACATAGCTTGTCTGATAATTGTGCTGTGGGCTGGGCGCTTCAATCTCAACTTCTCAACATTTTCTACTTTTAAAACTAACGGGTGATGCATTTTCAGGAGGATTGTGGATTTTTTTTTCAATGCTCAGTCTTTATGCAAACTGTTTTGCACATTCCCCCCTTTTTTAAAATCTGGATGTAATAAGGGAGGAGATTCCTATTCGCTTGGATTCCTTTTTATTTTTCGCTCTTCATCCTCCCCTTTATCTGTTTGATGCAACTATTGACCTGATGTACTTTTCTTGTTTGCACTCCACTCCCCCCTTCCTTCCCCACCCGCCCCCAGGCTGGTATTGATTAATAACATTGGATCTTTACATTTCGTTTAATTTAAATTGTTTTTTTTGTTGTCAGCGTTATTTCACTTAAATTGTTTTCTGTTGTCAATGTTAATTAAGTTTTGCTTGACAAAATATTTTCTTTTGAAACACAATGAGAGGGCGCTGGGTACTTTCCGAGCAGAGTTTGAGGTTCTGATATCTTTGTGGAGTGTGCTTGCAATCAGCCAGGGTTTGTATTGCATTTTAAATTCTGTCTTCTGTATTGTGTGTGTTGTTCAGAGGGAGGAAATTTAGGAGATGTTGCATTCAGAGGTGTTCTTGTTTTGTTAAGTGTCACCAACCTTAATGTATCACCAGGAATTTTGTCGCACATTTGTTACGAATTAATATTTGTTCCATTATATTGTTACTATGGAAATCGAGAGAGAGGAAATGGAACATTTTTTTTGCTTTGCTTCGGAGAACTTGCTTCGTGAATTTTAGAAATGGTTTGTTTTGGCTGCTTTAAATTCCACTTTTAGATCTGCCTCGTGAAATGTGTTTAAATGATTAATTAAAAGGAAATAAATCGATTTCAGTCTCCTCCTTGCAACCCCTGTGTATAAAGCGCTCTCCATGCAAGCTGCTTAAATCTGTGTTTGCCTTTAGCATTCAGCACCGTTTGGGGGGGGGGGGGCGTTGGTTGGAAAGCCAGGAACTGTTTGCAATCAAGCGTGGACTTTAATTTGCTAGAACGAGCCCCAGTTGTTGACTTAAAGGCAAGATATTGTGAAGAATTTGTTTAGCAGTCTCAGTGAATTAGCATGCTTCCCTTCACGCCTGTGCATCCGATTCGAGCCTCCGATCAGTAGGGGCTATGGAGCTCGCTGGACAACTGCGAATGTGTGCACTCCAGGCCAGTCCCAGCAAACGCAGAACTAATTTGCTAAGAATTTCTGTGTTGCTATCAGGCTTTTGCCGGGATTGCAATGACTCCTGTGTAATGGGAGTAAACCGGAACGGCGCAGTGGAATTCTGTGCAGGAAGCAGGTATGCAATTGAGAAACGAAGCTGGCTTTTTTTTTTGGGGAGGTGGGGGTATTAGAAAACATACTTCCCCTCTTTTTCTCTCTCCCCTCCCTCCCACCCCACCATTGTCGTTTTTATTCCCCTAACCCTTGGATACCTTAAATTCTTGTTGATGTATTTGGTGCACGCATTCGGTTTTAAATGGGTGTACTCACAGTTGAGGGCTTCAGTCAGTATCGGTGGGTATGTTTGTGCACCCAAAGTGGTATCTGTCATTTCAGCATTGCTTTTCATCCCTCTCTCTGATCCAGTCTCTCTCTCTATGGTCCAGAACCCGTAGGAAAGGAAAACGTGCAAGTAGCAGCCGGGAGAAAGTGTTTATTTCTGCAAAGTTGCACAAGGTTAACTCATTCATCTAAAAAAAATTACAACCATTGTTTTTGTTTTGCAATACTATTTTGCAGGGACATTTAAGAGAAAACAGAATTTTTTTTGCTGACTGTTTTAGATTTGAGGCTTTTAGTTAAATTTCAAATGTCATTGAATTAAAAAAAGTGTGTATAGTCTGGCTTGCACTGTTGAATTGGCTTTGAAATCATCTTGTTCTTGGGAGCTCAGTGTCTGTTTAAATTTTTTATTAGTTGATCTGTGTAGTAAATGGCCACTCTGGAAATGCAGAGCCGCCAGTGTACTGGCTGGAAAAAGGCAGGCCCTGTAGGGTATTATAGATGTTCCAAGTTAGAGAGACTCTTTACAGCTGCATTTCCTGTTTTCCTTGGGATGTTGTGATAGGTTTGCAGAGATCAGCAGGAGAAATTAGCTGCTGGATGGCTGAAATGTTTTAGGAGTTGGAGACTGGAGGAAGATGCACAGCATGGAGAGTACTGCTGTGTACTGCCCCCTGCTCTGTTGCTGTGCTGAGCTGAATTCCCCTTCTGTAATGCACTGAAAATTCAGTGTGTTTCTATGATTATGCAAAACACCAACCCACTGCTCCTGGAGGTGGGGGGGGGGGGGCATTGTTTACAGTTTTTAAAAAAGATAAACTCAATATGACAAAGCAGCTGGAGAATTTTTTTTGTTCTAAACAACAAGTAAACAGAGGGCATGGGGATAGCATCCTGGAGTACGGCACGAATGAAAAATACAAAGGTTACAATACGAGAATTGGCTCATACAGTTAGAATTAGATGGTGGCAGAAGCGCTGTCGCTGGCTAGTGATCTCCATGGACCTTGTGTGTACCATCGACTTTGGCACATCCTTCCTGCTACTTTCTAAATGTAGTTGGCACTGTCTGTTTTTCCAAAGTGTATGTATTCTTTCTAGAGAATGCCCGAAGGCACTAAAAAAAAAAATTAGTGAAGATGAGTGGAGTGGATGCACTTAAGGAGAAAACAGGGGTAAGAGGAGTAGTCTGTGAGAGGAGGCTTGTGTGTAGCAGCGGTACTGGCATAGTCCTGTTGGGCTTTATCATCTGCTTCTGTATTGTAAACACTACTATGTAAAATGCACAATTGTATAGTGTGTAAATACCATCTCATTTGCTTTAGTTATTTTTGACATTTCCTTTCGATTTTATTTTAGAAAGTCAAGTATAGATGCAACACTTTCTGACACTTGTGTTGTGTTGGATATCGGCTCATTTTTCCAGACTTTCTCACGATTCATCTCAGACTCAACTGCACAAAATATTCATTTGTTAAAAGGAATTTTGAACTATCTTGCTTTCATTGACACATTGGAAATAAGTTAATTAGTTTTCAATGGTGAATGTTCAGGAGCTGAAGACTTGAGTTCTACTGAAGAATGTTAGGTCTTCAAATTAACGGAATTCTGTTGAGAACGTTTTGGAGAAATTTGATTTCTACTTTTCTGAAGATGAAACATTCAGTCACAAATTTTGCAGTAACTGGGCAGTGTTACTTGGTCATTTTGGTTCCTCTTGTTTGCCCAATGACAGTGCTATTGCCCTGTGCACAGTTGAAATCCTGTCCAGGTTGAATTTGCTCTTGGCTTTTTGCTGAACTGGATGAAAATGGTACTTCAGAGAGTAGTTTGTGCTTCTCAAAATGTTTATGCTGGAGGCTTCCTTTCGAATGCCAGCTGTCCAGCAAAATGCTGATTGAACTTTGCCATTTAATCTTTTCTCGTCTGCTTTCCAAAACAGCCCTTAGAAATGCCTCTCTATAAGTCTGCATGATACAGTTCATCAATGATTTAATCCCTTCTACTTCGTGGGATGTGGGTGTCACTGACTGGGCCAGCATTTGTTGACCATCCCTAATTGCCCTTGAACTGAGTGGTTACATTTTGGAGTCAACCGCATCATCTAACTCTGCCATTATGATGTCTGATTCATGTTTGTAGAATTGGTGGGCATTGTATATCTAACAGAAAAGCTCTGTTTTAAAAGCCTTAATCTATTTAATACTTTGTACTCCTAGCTGGTATGTTCAAAACACAACATTGCTTTGAACTAATACTTGTCAACGTGCAACATAATGTGCTTTTATAAGTTAAAGACCATCATTTGGAGTGTTACTGATTTGAATATGAGGGAATTTTGCAGCTTGGGTTACATGTGAGTCTAATAATGTGCAGATTAAACACGGAATCCATTGTAGGTTAGTAAGAGGAGTACTCAGCCTGTTTCTGATGCAGGTCTGTGGAACTTCTAGTTTCATTGGAACGTAGGAGAACAGATGTCAGTCATTTAGTCCCTACAACCTGTCTAGTTATTTAGTTAGGAAATAGCAGATCTGTATCTCAACCCCATATATGTGCTTATTCTCCATGTCCTTCTTGCATTTCCCGCAAACAAAATCTCTCCATGCTCAAATGGCCGGCCCGGTAGCACAGTGGTTAGCATTGCTGCTTCACAGCTCCAGGTTCGATTCCCGGCTTGGGTACTGTCTGTGTGAAGTTTGCACATTCTCCTTGTGTCTGCGTGGGTTTCCTCCACTTGCTCCAGCTTCATCCACAATTCAACGATGTGCGGGTTAGTTTGATTGGCCATGCTAAAAGTTTCCCCTTAGTGTCCTGAGATGTGCAGGTTGGAGGGATTAGTGGGTAAATATCAGGATATAGGGTAGGGCCTGGGTGGGATTGTGGTCAGTGCAGACGCGATGGGCCAAATGGCCTCTTCCTGCACTGTAGGGTTTCTAAATGCTTCAATTGCCCCATTGTCCACAACCGTTGGGGGTGGGGGGGTGGAAAGAGGCATGATCAAGATTTCCACTATACGCTTATGTGATGATGGGCTTTCTGATTTTCAGTCTTGCTCAGATGTGGAAGATTTTGCCCCCTTGTTCTGTTTTTTTTTGTTGACTATTTTGATTTTCACACTCTGCCGCAGTGAACGCAACCGTAAACTGTGGCTAATCAAAGGTTGGTTTTATTTTATGTATTGTGTATTCTATAAAGTTTTACATGTAAACAGCTTCAAATATCTGTCCAATTTTTCTCATTTCCCTGGCCCCACCTGTCTTTTCTTCGTTACCCACTACACCATTGTTACTTGTCATTAATCTCTCCGTTCTGTAACCGAGGCTCATGGCTCTCTTTACTTGCTACAGATAATGGCTTTAATTGGGATTTCTGGCGAGGGATGGTAGAATTTTTGAGATCTGCAAAGTGGTCTGCTTGCATGCTTTAAGAAAAGTGTAGTTGCAACGATTTATAGAATTTTTTTGGGAAGAGTCTTTAGTGCTAGTGAGGAGAAGAGGAGTCAGTGAAACTAAAATGGCAGAACAAGACCCAGTGGACTGAAAGAGGTACTTTGCAAAACAAAATTAGGCCTGCCAACCAATTGTCCTTTCTCCAGATTTTTTTTTTAAACAATTTAAAATCCTGTGGTGAGAGTTGAATTTAGGTTCCCATGCCCGTGGATTACTAGCCCAGCAACAATACCACTATTCCACTGGGCATGATTAGCAATAGAGAAACAAGGCACAGGGCTGAGTTTCTCCAGGAGACTAATGTAGTAACAGTATAACTGATGGGGAGGTTGATGAGACAGATGCAAGAAATTTTGAAGTAGTAATCAGATTTTGGAGTAACTGCAGAGTGCTAGGTGTCTTATCGGCTACTTGTCATCAGTTCAAATTACTTTACCTATTTGTTCCTGACTTAAAATGCCCTGTGTCTGTGTTGGAAATGGATGGAACTTTGAAGCTTGGTTACAAGCCTGCAACATTGATGTTTCAGTCCTTGACAACACACAACTGACACAGATGCATTGTTTGTGAAGTCGAGTAAGTTACTGGCTCTGTTTTTCAGCATCCAGTGAGGTGCTCCTGAGACCTCAACCTCATTGTCAGTATTATGGAGAAGTAAAAGGTAAATTCATTAAAGCAATATATTTATCAAAGAATTTAAAGTGCAGAATCATTTTCTGTAACGAAAACGAAAATATAAAATCAATTCTCTACTGCAATACATTTAAGGGTTAATTCTTCTGTTCTCTACTTTCCCGCACATTGTGGGTCAAAACTGGACACTCACTGTTTAGGAAAACATGGTGATATGAAATGCTTTTATTTAAGTGCCACTAATCTGTTCAAAATAATTGTTAAATTAGCTGATAGAGGTTTCCTGTTAACATTTTGAGAGGCTGTGCTGATACTCAAGAGCTTAGCTTCAGGTCATAAGTTTCCAAGATGTTGCAGCTGTATCGATTATACATTCCAGCACATTGGAACAACCATCTCTATCCCAATGGCCATCCTTCATTTGAGTTTAGACAGTGAGTATTGGTAGGTTATCTTACAAAGCCTTCACAGTTGAGCCCAAACCTGTCTAGGCCTGTCAGGTCAGTAATCAGGTGTGGGGACTAGATTCAGACCTCAGTTTAAAGTCTTGTTCAAAAGATTGCACCTGCATCAGTGAAGTGCTCGGTTGGTTCAGCACTTGTGTCAAGCTATAGTCTGGAATGGAACTTGAACCCATCGTTGACTCGAGACGTGAAATGCTGCAACCGATGTCATTGTGTTCATTTCACATCAGTGTTAAATCTGAAAGCTATATCTAATCAATTCTATAACTGACCTTGTTTGGATGAATGGTATGCATTCCAAATGCTAGGCATACAACTTAACAGAACACAAATAATAGTTTCAAGCACTTCAAGGCCAGTTATAAAATAGATTAAATGCTGAATGATATGAATTTAGCACTTTGTTTGTCTGCTGTCACAGATTGTCATATTCGCAGAAGAGCAGGGAAATTCTCCCTCTTGTCCTGGCCAAAATCTATGACTTATCCAACACCATTAAAACAGATTTTCTGGGCATTTGCCTTACAGCTATGTGCAAATTTGGCTGTGACGTTTCCTACATTACAACAATGACTGCACTTCAAAATCACTGGCTGTAAAATGCTTTGGCAATCGTGTGTTCACGAAAGATGCTACACAAATGCAAGTCTAGAGAGTGTGTATCTAGTTTAAAAACCTAAAATGTGTGAATGAAACGTTTGAAGGCTCCCTCCTGCCAGGAGTTTCGCCGCTTCTCATTCCAGATTCCAATCGGAATCTGTTTCCAAAATCCGGCAATAATTGCATTATAACCACAGCATTAGCATGAAGCGAAACTGCTTCACAGCAAAACCTAGTGTGAATGTCCCCTTAATCTTGCTCTGCTCCATCACGACAAGCAGCAAGGCTGATGTTTTTTCTTTACCAACCTCATTTCCCCCAATTGCTTTATGTCTCTGATTTTATATAAACTGGAGGAAAGCACATTAGTTTTCTATCAACACGTGTTTGGAGTGTGTGACCGGAATCCACGCCGTCGATGGTTGATAGAGGAATACCATGTTTAATTTGAGTCACTAAGCTCTGACATTAAGGCCACTGATTTTCGATCCTCACAGGAACTGTGATTTTTCAAACATTAAAATCCCACTTAATAAAAATGGACTTTAATTCCTGGTGGCTCAATGGCTGTAATTACATATTAACAATTTTGTGCATTTTGATCCACAAAACACCAGGAAATTATCTGCTTATTCCATGCAAATCTGAAATGGTAATTGGACAAATTTAGGCCTTTGGCATTAGCTAAGTTCAGAGCACTGTTCTGAAGTGTGGCAGCTTTGTTAGAATGTCCTCCCCAAGACTACTGACTTGAGTTTTTAATCCATCCTGAGTCAAGATGTTTGACAAACCAAGTATACAGGTTTCTTTAAAGTGTTGGCATCCCACTCCCCGCTGACTGTGTTTGTGAACTTGATTACAGACATTTGGGATGTGAAATGGGACACCTAGTGACAGCTGGAAACTGACATCATGAAGCAATGCTCAGCTTCTGGTTGTTATTGTGGGTCATAGTGTAATGGCTTTCAGCATTCAAATCTGTCCCTTTTTGTAAAGGCTAAAGGAGTGGAGATTTCTGCTGTCTTATTTGCTGTTATATCAAAAGCTAACCCACCCTCCCAGCTGTTGGGAGTTGATGAATGACTTGTAACCTGTGCAGTGGTGAGTGTACCATCCTTTACCCACCATACCCAGAGTGTGCGCTCCATCTGTGACCCTGTTTTGTCAAGCCACCTGACTGTCTGCAGATGACATTGCCCGTGCAAACGTTTCATGGAATGGGAAACCCTTGTGATTGAATTTGACATCTTCTTAGCGTCACTACCCAGTGAATCTGTGTTCAACTCCTTCTGAAAATGTATGAATATTGTTTTAAAAAACACACACATTGAGTTTGAATTGGAGCAGTTCAGGAAGTGAATCTAATTTTACTTTGTGTATACTGACACTAGTTTACTCAAGATGCCTGCAGTTACAGATATAACTGCATGCTCGTGTGTTGCTTATGGTAGTATCAACACTCTATTTCCAAATTGATCTAGAATTACTTCCGCACTTTATTTATAGATTGTTGCCTAGATCTCAATTTTTTTTTAAATGTTGGTTTGTGTCCATAGAATTCCTACAGTGCAGAAGAGAGCCCTTGTCCCATCGAGTTTGTATTAGCCCTCTGAAAGGAGGGCTCTATGCATTCATCATGACCAATCCATCTAATGTGTATGTTTTTGGACTGAGCGAGGAAACAGGAGCAGCTGGATAAAACCCACGCAGACATGGGGAGAATGTGTGGAGTTTACACAGCCACCCAAGGGTGGAATTGAACCCAGTTCCGTTATGCTGTGAGGCAGATGCACTGACCATTGTGCCATGTCCTGCTCACCACTGTGCCTTGCAAGTTTTATTGGCTGTTAGACTTAGCAGAATTGGGGCATTGTATTGAATTGAGAAGTAATAATTAACATATTCTTGTGCTATGCTATGGACCTTGTATTGAAATGGCGAATATTAATCAAAAGACATGGTTTTGCAATGAATTGTGAGAAAGTATTTCACAAATAAAAACAATGCTGGAAATACTCAGCAGGTCAGGCAGTATCTGAGAAAGGTTGATGACCTTTTATCAGAACTGAGCACAGTTAGAGATGTAAGAAAGAACATTTTATAAAAAAAAGGAATCTTTGGGTGGTGGGCAGGAGAGATTAAGCAACAAAAGCCTCTGATCCAGAAGCCAAAGAGAATGGTAGTGGTAATGTAAACAAACAAATGAGGCATGAATGGCTTTGTAGTGGCTGCAAAATTATGTGATAAAGAAAAGCGAGCAAAGAAATCCATCAAAAAACGCAGCAAGCTGGAGGCAGAGATTATAATCTAAAGTGGTTAAACTCCATGCTGAAGCCAGAAGGTGTAGCACGCTTGGAGAAAAGATGCAGTTCTGTTCCTCAAGCTTGTGTTATACTTATGTTGAACTTCATTTCAATCCTGTAGCAGACCAAGGATAGAAAGGTCAGAGTGGGAGCAAGGTGGAGAATTAACGTGACAAGCAACAAGCGGCTTGCGGACTGGACGGAGCTGTTACGCAAAATAGTCCCCTGGTTTATGGGCCACGTGGTGAACAGAATTCTAAACTGGAAGTAATACAAGAAAATTGGTGATTCACTTTTGGAGCAGTGTTGGATGGTGTGAAGGAAGGGGGGGAGAGGATAGGTGTTGCATTTCCTGAGCTAGCAATGGGAAGGTGCTGAAGGGAATTTGGGGCGTTGGGGTGGGCGTGACTGGGATGTGGACCAGGGTGTTGTTGAGGGGGTGGTCCCTTTCAAGTCAGTGTGCCACACAAGGGGTGGATTTTCAGTTGGAGTGAGTTGAAGCTGGAGACAGTTGTTGAGGAAGGAAATGTGCTTGTGGAAGTTTTGCAAGATCGTTGATCAGACATGAGGGGAATGGGAAACAAAAGGTGAACAGTGTAGAAATGATGAATGAAAATCCTGTTGGAGAGAACTTCAAGGTAGGCATTCCGAGCAGAGGTAAAGATAAAGGGTGCAAATTAAACTAATACATTTCCCCAAATGTACTTGGAGTCAAGAATTAAAGAAAATCCACATTTGAAGAAATAACTTGCAATATTTAAGACATAATTCTCATAACCAAATAATTTATATCTGGCAAATTCCAGCCTTTTTTTTAAAAAAAGGACTTTTTGGCCTACAATTTTTGTGCCATGAAGTAATGTGACGTGATATAATCCACGATTCTTCCAAGTGAGACAGTAATTTATTTATATTTCTTTCAACTTGGTGTACTGTATTCGCTATTCATGATGAGGTCTTCTCTACTTTGTGGATGCCAAAAGTAAACGGTGGAACAGCTTCGTTCAGCCCACAAGCATGACCCAAGCTTCCTGTTGCTCACCATTTAATTCTCCATCTTTCTCCTATTCCGACTGGACAGGAATGAAAGGAAGTGTTTCGGCCAAAAGTAGAGTTTCAAAACTATATAGTCAATTCCCAATCTCTTTTTAATGCCTTTTTTTTTGGAGGTGACAGAGGAGCTTGACAGCATACACTGACAGCTGTGATAGTTAAAGGAGCTGGACAGGGGCCACGTGATTGAATGAATAGAAAAATACTTTTGTGCTGATAGATCCACCGTCAGTGTGAAATAAAGCATTTAAAATTAACCCATTTGAATCTGAACTTCTGATTGTTGATTTATTTGAATTCTATGTCCCACTCCCACCTTGACCTCTCTGCTCTCGGCTTCTGTTCTGATTGTTACAAAGCGCATGTGGATGCCACCCCTGAGAACTAATGCCTAACCACTCCGCCTCATAAATCTGTTAAAGTGAGTGTGAAGTGGTGCGATCTGCTCTTCAGCAACTTTTTTAGTGGTTAAATCAAAATAACTACCTGACACGCTACTTATTTATCAAACAGTGAACATGTTAACCAAGCTATTAACCAAACCGAATAAAACACATTTTTTGTAATGGAATGCTGATTAGATAATACAGTTTCCACATATTAACAGAAAAAGAATTTTAGTCACCCTCTGAATTGCAACCTGGTTTGTCATCTTTTGGAATATTCTGAGCATGCTGTGTTGATTCTGTCTGGAACTTTTTGTCTTTGGCACCTTTGCTGTCGCGTTAGTGTTTTCTCAAGGCAAAAATAAGACTGTTATCCGGGCAGTTACCATTTCTGCTTATTGTCCAACTGCTGCCACCACTTTACCTGTGATTACATATTGACATCTCCCACAATTTGGTTTTGGCAATCTGAGACCAAAGTTAAATCTAATAGGTTGCTGGTATCCAAGTACCTGATTTTTAAACTGGTTAAGTTCAAATGCCTGTTACCAAGGCAATCCTGCTGCTTGGCCTTCAATACAAATGTTTCAGTCTGGGCTCTGTGCACCTGCAATTGTTTTTAACTTTCTAATCTAGCTTCAAGAAGGCTCCAGTATTTATTTGATAGCCCTCTCATTTGAATCTGAAGGATGCGGTGTAGACATTGTTGATGAAATTTCTCTAGTGCTCCTGTGTGTCACTAATATACAGACCAGGTCTCTCAGGAATGCAGTGACCACAGCTGCACTGTTCATGGGACTTTTGTTGACTTTGTCAAACACTTACAGCTGAAGTTTGTAGAAGGTTGAACTGGCGCAGTTGACCCGGTTTTAGATCTGTCTTGGTGGCCTTCTGAGAGAGCTGACTGCCAAGGTATGGGAAGTACTGAACATGTTGCAGTTTCTTATTTAGCATATTTATAGGTGGTGGAATATTTGGCTGACCAGGTTTTGGTTAATGTTGAAGCTTACTTATTAGTGTCACAAGTAGGCTTACATTTAAGACTAATGAAGTTACTGTGAAAATCCCCTAGTCACCACACACTCTGCCTGTTTGGGTACACTGTGGGAGAATTTAGCGTAGCCAGTGCATCTAACCAGCTCATCTTTGGACAGTGGGAGAAAACCGGAGGAACCCCACGCAGACATGGGGAGAATGTGCAGACTCCACACAGACAGTGACTCAACCTGGGTCCTTGCTATGAGGCAGCAGTGCTAACCACTGTGCTGCCCTGGTGAGTTTTGCTTTGGCAACATTGATGGACACGTGAAAGTCTAACTTGCAGAATTGAAGAAATTGAACATGGTTTGCAAATCTGGTGCAGGATGGACAACGACACTACTGTCACCTGTAAACTATAGATCATGTACACCTGTTTATTTGGTCAGTTTAGGTATAACGCAAAGGTGACTCGGGTTAAAGGGATTTCCTTTGGTGATGCCAAATACTCATTTGATCAATGAATAAATAGTGTTGGGTAGATTGGGGGCTATCTCGCAGCATTGCTTAACTCCAGTCCTGATTTTGAAGGTGACCGTCTCATCTCCCATTCGACGCTTACAGGATTGTGATGAATTTGGCCATTGACAAATTTCACGATTTACTTAAGTCAATAAATGCAACTGTAGTTTCCGCAACTGTTTTTTATGGAGATTTGCCCACCAACCAAGATCATGTCAGAGGTTCCTCTGGAAGGCCTACAGCCATGCTGTCGCTGGGAGGATTCCCTCAGCCAAAGGAAGTAGATGATTCAGAGGAACGCATGCCTTGATTTTCTCTATGAGCAAGGAAATAGCCCTAGGTAGTTTGGGGTGAGAATGGTGGTTATTTTCCAGATGTCGCTGGATTCCGGGGAAGTGCCGGATGATTGGAAAACGGCTAATGTTACGCCGTTGTTTAAGAAGGGTGCCAGGCAAAAGGCGGGGAATTATAGGCCGGTTAGTTTAACGTCTGTGGTAGGTAAAATGTTAGAATCTGTCATTTAAGGAGGAAATTGCGAGGCATCTTGAAGGGAATTGCTTGATAGAGCAGACGCAGCACGGTTTCATTAAAGGGAAGTCGTGTCTGACAAATTTACTGGAGTTCTATGAGGATGTGTCTAGGGCGGTGGATAGAGGAGAGCCGGTGGATGTGGTCTTTCTAGATTTTCAGAAGGCGTTTGACAAAGTACCTCAAGAGGTTAATGCAGAAGGTCGAGGGACATGGAGTTGGGGGTAGGGTGTTAGCGTGGATAGAGGATTGGTTGTCAAATAGGAGGCAGAGAGTGGGGGTCAACGGGTGCTATTCGGATTGGCGGATGGTGACTAGTGGAGTGCCCCAGGGGTCGGTGCTGGGGCCTCAGCTTTTTACCATTTATATAGATGATCTGGAGGAGGGAACCGAGTGTAGGGTGTCGAAATTTGCTGATGACACCAAGATTGGGGGAACGGCAAATTGTGCGGAGGGTGTGGAGAGTCTGCAGAAGGATCTAGATAGGCTGGGCGAATGGGCCAGGAAATGGCAAATGGAATTTAATGTTGGCAAGTGTGAGGTGGTCCACTTTGGTAGGAAGGACTGTTACTTACGGGGCGAAAAACTGCAGCAGGCGACGGTGCAGAGGGACCTCGGGGTCCTTGTGCATGAGTCGCAAAAACCCAGCTTGCAGGTGGTCAGGAAGGCGAATGGGATGCTGGCCTTCATAGCAAGGGGGATTGAATATAAAAGTAGGGAGGTCTTGCTGCAGCTGTATAGGGCATTGGTGAGGCCGCAGCTGGAGTACTGTGTGCAGTTTTGGGCGCCGCACCTGCGCAAAGATATTTTGGCCTTGGAGGGAGTGCAGAGGAGGTTTACTAGGCTGATACCGGAGTTGAGGGGGTTGAGCTATGAGGAGAGGCTGAATAAACTAGGCTTGTACTCGTTAGAGTTTAGAAGAATGAGGGGAGATCTCATTGAGACGTATAAGATGATGAATGGGATGGATAGGATAGAGGTGGAGAGACTCTTCCTGCTCAGAAAGGATAGTAGGACTAGGGGGCACAGCCTCAAGATAAAGGGGGGGCGGTTTAGAACGGAGTTGAGGAGGAACTTCTTCACTCAAAGGGTGGTGAATCTCTGGAATTCTCTGCCCATTGAAGTGGTGGAGGCTGCCTCGCTAAATATTTTTAAGACGTGGGTTGATGGGTTTTTGATGAGAGGGGATTAAGGGTTATGGGGAGAGGGCGGGAAGGTGGAACTGAGCAGCGACAGATCAGCCATGATCTTATTGAATGGCGGGGCAGGCTCGAAGGGCTAGATGGCCTACTCCTGCTCCTATTTCTTATGTTCTTATAGGCATTATACAGCCTTCAACCGTAGAGTCTCTGTAGTGTAAAAAGAGGCCATCTGGCCCATCAAATCTTAACTGACTCTTCAAAAGAACATCCATCCCTGCCTTCTCCTCCACTCTCTATCCAGTAACACCATGTGTTTACCATGGCCAATCCAATTAATCTATACATTTTTTGGATTGAGAGGGAACCAGAGCACCTGGAGGAAACCCACACAGCTGTGGAGAGAATGTGCAAACTCCAGAGTCAAACACCCAAAGTTGGAACCGAACCAGTGTCCCTGGTGCTGTGAGGCAGCGGTGCTAACCATTCTTCCATCGTGCTGTTCATTTTTAGTTTCCGGGAGATCAACAATTTCACTTTTTTTGAACAGCAGCAGTCAGTGACGATTCTTCTGTTTCTTTATCTTCTCAAATAAGTCAATCTTTTGTCTCATTCCCATCTCCTTTTTTGCCTCCTGTCATTATACCTTTTGGGCATTTAAATCTCTTCTGTCTTCCACCCATCACAGAACTTTGCCTTTCCTAAACCTGATGTTTTTCAGTTCTAACGAAGGTCATTGACCTGGAAAAATAAATTTTCTCCCTTCACGGATGCTGCTGAGTACTTTTTCTTTAAATTTCAGGTTTCCAGTGCTGTGTGCTTTGCCTTGACATTTATCATTAGAATCCCTACGGTACAGAAGGAGGCTGTTTGCCCCATTGAGTCTGCATCGACCACATTTCCACCCAGGCCCTATTCCTGTAATCTCACACATTTATGCTGCTGATCTCCCTGGGACACTAAGGTCAATTTTACTACAGCCAATCAGCCAAACCTGCACGTCTTTGGAGTGTGGGAGGAAATCGGAGCACCCAGAGGAAACCCACGCAGACGCTGGAGAATGTGCAAACTCCACAAATATAGTCATTGCTGGCTGGGTCAGCATTTGTTGCCCATCTCAAGTTCATTTAAGAGTTAATCACATTGCCATGGGTCAGGAATCGCATATAGGCCAGATCAGGATGACAAATTTCCTTCCCTAAAGGACATTAGTGAGCCAAATGGGTTTTTCCAACACTTGACATTGTTTTCATGGTCATCATTGGACTTTTAATTCCAATTTTTATCAAATTCAAATTTTACCATCTGTCATGGTGGGATTTGAACTTGGGACCCCAGAGTATTACCCTGAATCTTCTGGTTTAGTTGTTGAGTGATAACATCATTATGCCACTACCTCCCTTGCTTTTAGAATATTTAATATTCTTCAAGAGTTCATTGTGACCTCAGGTGCTATTAATTAATTAATTGTTTGCTGCATTGTCCCTGTTGTAGTGTAGGGAAGGAGAACACCCAATTTTTGCATCAGAAGGCCCCACAACAATAAGATGAATGGTGAGTTAATCAGTGTCTGAGGGATAAATGCTGCCGGTACTATGGGGCAAATTCTCTTTCCTTTCAGTAATGCACAGGGCAGAGTAGATATCGGAAATGTGGCAAATCTGATAATATAAAACTTCAGTAGCACATTTGAAACAGGATTTATATAGTTCCTGAAGGAAACAAAGAAACACTGATATAGCTTAACTGATATCATGCCCAGTTTCAGCATAACCTAGACTGAACTTGAGCAAACTTTTATATTTTTTAAAACTGGACCCACAAAGCTGAAAAGATGGCTGCCTGAGAGCCACTTGATATCTTTCATAGATTGAAATAACTCCCCTGTCTTGAGGGAACAGAGGAACATTACTCCATTGTGAACCAATGCCCTTGCATAGTGCTAGGGAGCCAAGTTTGATTCTGGCTTGGCACTGTTTGTGTGGAGTTTGCATGTTCTCCCTGTGTCTGCATGGGTTTCCTCTGGGTACTCTGATTTCCTCCCACAGTCTGAAAGATGTGCTGGTTAGGTACATTGACCTGAACAGGTGCCCAAATGTGGCAACTAGGGGCATTTCACAGTAACTTCATTGCTGTGTTAATGCAAACCTTACTTGTGCTAATAAATAAACTTTTAATCCAAAATATATCACCAAATTTGGTCATTTAAAAGCAAAGACACCAATTGTCTTGAATCCTCAGTAGCTAAACCACAACACGTGCTGTTTAACTCTGTCTGCACTTCCAGTGCCTCAGAAATAATTAAAGACCCCATGCACCCCGGCCATTCTCTCTTCCACCTTCTTCCGTTGGCAAAAAGATACAAAAATCTGAGGTCTTGTGCCAACAATTCAAGAACAGCTTCTTCGCTGCTGCTGTCAGACTTTTGAGTAGACTTGCCTCGCATTTAAGTTTCTTTCTCTACATCCTAGCTATGACTGTAACACTACATTCTGCACTCTCTCCTCTATGAATGGTCTGTACAGTGCATAATAAACAATACTTTTCACTGTATACTAATACATACGATAATAACCCAAAATGTTGGAATCGACTTGACCACCCCTATTTGGAAAGGGAATTGACTTTTAGAAAGTCACATGATAAGACAGTCAATCTGCTTTTTAAATTTTGTAGATAGTTCCAGCAAAAGCATACCAATTATACTGCCTCAGCAGCAATAAAGGATACCAGTTACAGACAAAACTGTACCAATACAGTGCTACAACCTGTAGAGAAACATGATTCAAATACATTTCTTAAAAGCACAGTATCATCACACCATCCAACTGGCAGCAAGTAATTCAAGCAGAATGCCTGGTGGGCGGGGGTCCCGGTGGAGGTCCCAGCAGAAGGAGTGAGGCACCTTGGTCTGTTGCACCTTAACAATTCACCTACGAACCAACGTCTTGGCAATTCAACTGCAGGAAACCTCTGTCTGCTGAGAAGTCATCACTTTACAAGATCCTTGCTTCAGAACCACGCAAGCAGCTACAGGCCTCTTGCAGGAGCTGGAGATGAGAGAGCAGGGACACAGATAATTGTAAACTGTAACATTACGTTACCTTCACATATACCTAATCTTGGCACGTTTAATTTGGGATAAGTGTATGAGAAATTCTCAAGTTTGCTGCTGAGATAACTTATTTGGGGCATGCACTCTTGAGGTAAGGAAATAAACATCTCTTTTGTTACAAAACCGACACTAAAGAAACACACGCTCTGTAACAGTCAGTGGAGTGTAGGATTTTGTTTTTGTTTTTGAAAAACTTGTATGAATGCACCAGCCAACTGAGAGCAGTGGGATCGAAGAGCGCAAAATAGAAATGACCAAAACACACCAAGAAAAGTCTGGAATTAACAAACGTGAGTTGGCTCATTTGAGCTCATCATTCTCGAGCCCAAACTTTTCCACCATGATGTCTGTGTGAGTAACTTTACCCCTCTAAACCTGCCTGACTGACCGTTCAAAATATATCCTTTTTGAGTAAAGATTTGCGTGGTACAATTTAATTTTTTTTGCTGGTTGAGTGTTCTGGTCCTACATGCTTGACAGGCTTTGCAGTAATAATCTGGAGTCACTTCATCTATGCTACTTTAACATTTTTAAACGCTTTGCGATCTACCCTCCACTGCCTTTCTAGGCTTGAATCTCTGCTTTTCCAGTCTTGCCTTAGTAAGTGGTTCGACATTTGGTCCTTCTGTAGATTCGGTTTTGGGTGCTGTGTATCAATGCATCACTGCTCCATGCGTATATAGCTGAAACCAGTTCCATTAGCCCAGCTGTGGAATTGTAGACTTGTTTTCTTGCTGCTCTTATTAGGTGTACTTTTGTGAGATTCCATATAAATGTAGTTTTGGTGCTTCCTTGTGTGATAACTGCTTCGATTATGGTCTGATTTTTAGCTCCCTGAAAACCCATTCATTTACACAGATTCACACTGTGGGCAGCATGTGGCACAGTGGTTAGCACTGCTGCATCACAATACTGGGGACCTGGGTTTGATTCCCAGCTTGGGTCACTGTCTGTGCAGAATCTGCATGATGTTCTTATGTCTGTATGGGTTTTCTCTGGGTGCTCCTATTTCCTCCCACAATCTGAAAGGTGTGCTGGTTATCCATGCTAAATTCTCCCCCAGTGTGCCTGAACAGATATTGGAGTGTGGCGACTTGGGGATTATCACTGTAACTTCATTGCAGTGTTAATGTAAGCCTGCTTATGACTCTAATAAATAAACTTAAAACCTCTTGCCCCCAATAGTACATTTCACTCCTCCCTTGAAAATTCAGCCTGCCTTTTTTGCATGAAAATACTGGAATTTTCCATTGACAGCATCTGTTTGGGTAACACGTCTTTTGGACTGTGGGAGGAAATCAATGCAGCTGGAGAAAACCCATGCAGATATGGGGAGAACATGCAGAGCTCACACAGACAGTGACCCAAGGCAGCGATTGGGAAAAAGTGATGCTGAGCTTGGGTTTAAAATAACTGAAGATCAGGAGGTCTCCTCTTCCTTCTCTCTCTCTCTCTCTCTCTCTCTCTCTCTCTCTCTCTCTCTCTCTCTCTCTCTCTCTCTCTCTCTCCCCCCTGCTGTTTTTAAATTGTTAACAACACTCCTCCCCCCACCTCTTCTCCCTTCTCCAGCAAAATCCTACACCACATGGACTGCAGCTGATCAAGAAGGCAGTGTTGCTGGCATAGCATTGTGAACGAATATTTAAAACAAAGGTCTGAAATCCACAAAAGCAAAATACTGGGGATGCTGGAAAAAAGAAATAAAAGCAGAGAATTCTAGAAATAATCAAGTCTGGCCAGCGTCTGAGGAGCAAGGAAGTGAGGTTAATGTTTCAGGTGAAATGTCAGCACCTATGAAGAAAGATTTCAGAAAAAGTACTATCTATGCACGGTCTTAGATGCAAGGTAAAGCCCCCACTACATTGCCCTGTTGGGCATTACCAGATTGGGTGCAGTGTGAGTTCTAGTAATTCGCAGCTTCAGTGAACAGTGCCAAGTTAGGTTCAGAATGAGTTGATTGAAGTAAAGCAGTACATGCCCTGACCTAGCACAGTGCTGTAAACCCCACCTCAACAAAGTGCGCCCATGTGTCATTTACACCACCATCTCTATTGCTTGTCTAAGTGAAATTGTGAATCTGATTCCAATTTGCACTGTTTTTTGTGGGTCAGTGTGCACCTTAACTGCTTGAGACTGCTTAAACAGATTTCAAGGACCACTATAGCAAGAGAGTAGCTTTTTATCTGATCAATTTGAACTGAATTCTGCGTAGCTTCCAAAGATGAAAGTGCATGGTCTCACCAACTTTGACCTATAAAGTGCTTTAAAATTTAAAGTTTAGTTATTAGTGTCACAAGTAGGCATATATTAACACTGCAATGCAGTTACTATGAAAATCCCCTAGCTGCCACACTCCAGCAACTGTTCGGGTACACTGAGGGAGAACTTAACATGGCCAATGCACCTAACCTCTAAGTCTTTCAGACTCGGAGGAAACCAGAGCGCCCGGAGGAAACCCACGCATTCGCGGAGAACGTGCTGACTCCGCACAGACAGTGACTCAAGCCATACATCGAACCCAGGTCCCTGGCGCTGTGAGACAGCAGTGCTAACCACTGTGCTGCCCTTGTAATGCAAACATGAATTAAATATTTTTGATTTTGCTGTGCGATGGGAGTCTTAAAGAATATAATGTGTACATTGCTGTGATTTGGAATATAAAGTGGGAATATAAAATGAGCACTAATTGTAACAAAGACTAAGTGATTTTTTTTCAATGCTAGAATCTCTGAAGTGCAAAAGGAGGCTGTTCAACTCTTTGAGCCTGAACCAACAACTGTCCAACCTAGGCCCTAACCCCATAACCACATCTATTTATCCTGCTAATCTCCCTGGCATTAAGAGAAAATTTTAGCATGGCCAATCCACCTGACCTTAGATCTTTGGACTGTGGGAGGAAACCCACACAGGGAGAGAAAATGTGGCATTTGCACAATCACCTAAGGCTGGAATCAATCCCCAAGTCCCTGGCGCTGTGAGACAGCTAACCACTAACACCATGCCACCCATATTGCTTGTATTCTTTGTTCAATCTCTTAATGTTGTATTGTGGGAGTGCTGCACATTTGGAGGTGCGGGGTCTTTTGGATGAAATATTAAACAAAGCTTGTCTGCTCCCTCTGAAGCGTTAAGAATTCTGTAGAAGAGCAAAGCAGTTCTTCTCAACATCCTGGCTAACATCTACCCCTCGACTAATATCTTAAATGGATTGTTTGGTCACATTACTTCACTCTTTGTGAGACTGTGTGTGCAAATTGTCGACCACGCTTCCTACAACAATGACGACACTTCAGAAGCACTTTGCTGTAAAGAGTTTTGGGAATTCCTGGGTTTGTGGAAAGGGTTATATAAACGCAAGTTTGTTTATCTTGTACGTAGTGTTGTGAATTCTGTTTGGATATCTGCACCAGCGCTGCATACATAGCTGCAAGTACCGTGGTGAAATGAAGCAGTTAGTGCAGAGATCAGTGATCCAGACGTTGTAAAATTTGAGCACAAGAGTAGAACTTTGTAAGGCTCTACTTTTGTTTTCAGAAGTATGTGGCGTGCCAGTGGATTTATTTTAATTTGTTTTTGGAAGTATTTTATTCAAACTCTACGTGCCAGCACTTGTTTTCATTACTTCCAGATGTTTTGGAATAAAATTTATAACAGAATCTCGATCATCCACGTTCCAGTTACCTGCAGGAGATTTCACTGGATTCAGCATTTCCTAAGGCTCTGTATCGTTGTACTCTTGGATTCCTCTGATAAATAAATCTTGCAGCTTTTTCTAAAACAAAATGGATTCATTTCATTACTTGTCTTGTGTTTGGCCTTATTCCCATTGAGTATGTCATGGTGGAAGAGCGAAATATGGGGACTCTCTATTTAACAGTTGAATCCTTCCCCACTGATCTCCCTTCTAGCTATTAGCTGCGGCTCAGTTGGCATCACCCTCGTTTCAAAGTCAGGAGGTGTGGGTTAAAATACCACTCCAGAGATTTCACAAAGTTGGCTGACGCCAAGCTGTAGTTCTGAGGGATTACCACCTCAATATGCTGACTCCTACAGAGATGCCATTCTCTTGATGCTGATAACTATCTGTCTCACCTGGGCAACCAATGTTAGCAACTTATTAGATTGTGGAGGATCACATCTGAGCCAATCCTTTCCTGACTGCCGCTGTTGGAAGTACCTTTCGGATGAGACCAGAGGTTTTAATCATCGGAACCCCTGTGGCGCAGATGGAGGCCATTTTGGCCCGTTGAGCCTGCATGGACCACAATCCCACCCAGGCTGTATCCCTGTAACCCTACTTATTTACTCTTAGTGCCCCTGCCGCTAAGGAGCAATTTAGCGTGGCGAATCAACCTAACCTGGACACCTGAAAGACGTGCTGGTTAAGTCCACTAACCCTGAACAGTGTGGCGACTCAGGGAATTTCACAGTAACTTCACTGCAGTGTTAATGTGACCAATAAATAAACTTTTTACTTTATCTTTGGAGGAAACCAGAGGAAGCTCATACAGAAATGGGGAGAACGTGCAAACTCCACACAGGCAGTCACTCCAACGCTTGAATTGAACCCGCGTCCCTACCACTGTAAGGCAGAACTGCTAGCCCCTGTGCCACTGTGCTGCCCTAAAGCGTCTGACTTTTTGTCCCCTTGGCAATATCATATTTTTTAATTTAAAGAAAACGGATTTCATTTCAGCTGTTTGAAAGTACTCCATTATTGTGGACCAGCACCCCATCAACAAAATAACGATAAGAGCGTCAGTCCATACTCCTCACTGCGTCTCTAGAGCCCGTCCTGTTGCAGGACAGAACACTCACTGTTTTTCAAGCAGACATGGTTCTGTAATGATGCAGTTCACTTTTACTTTTTGACAAGTCTTTGTGGTCTCCCTGGATAAACACTGAGACTGAACTGAAAGCCGGGTTGAGTCTTTGGGTCAGGATTGTAATGTTTTCGTTTGCTTTCTTAATGGTGCTAACTCCAGCTGCGATACAATTCTGTGGATGTGTTTAGCCTTCTGGTATTTTCTCTTGACCACAGTGTTGGCAAGCTATTTGACCAGGGGGCACCATATCTTGGCAGTTCCTGTTCACATTCCCTTCTTAACCCCATACGTACTGACCAGTTGTCTGGGGAATCTGAGTAGAATTTCCCTTCTTTGAATGGTTCAATTGTTGTTCGGGTTTCTGTTAGTGACTTGTGCTCATTTTTGCTGTGATTTCAAAATATCAAGGAGTAAACTCAACTAATGACAATCTCCTGGAAGCAATGATGAGAGTGCAGAAAAGAGCCATATAAATTCTAGCGTTCAAGCCACCACTTAAAGTAGACTGACGTGATGGTCCTTCTAAATATTTTTGAAATCCCTAATTTGAACTCCTACCACTGTGAATATCAAATTAACATTGAAAAGACTTTGTTTCTCTAATGGCTATTCTTTACATGGAGCTGCTGGCGTTGGACTTGGGTGGGCACAGTAAAAAGTCTCTTAACACCAGGTTAAAGTCTAACAGACTATTAAGACCCAGTGGGCACAGGAGGGTGAGCAGAAACTGATGGCCAAGTTTTGCATGCATGAGGGTGGACTTGACCAGGATCTTGGGTTCACGTCACACTACATGTAATGCCACCATTTGGCCTGGGCGTGCAAAATCCTACTAACTGTCCTGGCTTGAGACAATTCACACCTTTTAACTTGCGATTGTTCTTCCCTCCACTCACACTGTACCTGTAAAGACTTTTTGTATTCCTACCATTATCTTGCAGTTGTCTCTTTGTCTATATATGCCTATTTGTGAAACCTACCTCTCCTCTCACCTGATGAAGGAGCAATGCTCCAAAAGTCCATGATTCTAAATAAACTTATTGGACTTTAACCTGGTGTTGAGACTTCCATCTACTTCAGATTACATACAGCCCTGCCGTGATTCTCTGTCTGCCCCAGTGTATGATGGGCTACAAAAGATTTGTGCAGATCTAGACTAACCACCTGTTCTCCAACAGGCACATGAGTATTTTATTTCATGTGGCAATGGTGTAAGGAGCACCTGTGTCCTTCACTGAGCCATGTGCAATAGTCACCTACACTAACCAGGAATGTCCCATGCCCTTTGCTCATGCTGGACACAGTACAGCCGAAGGTACAACAGAAATATGTTTAGAGTCAACTGTATTCTTGGTATATAGAATCTATGGTGCAGAAGAAAGCCATTCAGCCCATCGAGCATGCACTGACAACAATCCCATCCAGGTCCTATTCCTGTAAGCCCCTCATATTTACCTCTCTGGTGCCCCTGACATCAAGGGGCAATTTATCATGGCCAATCAACCTAACCTTCACATCTTTGAACTGTGGAGGAAATAGGAACACCTGGAGGAAACCCAAGCTGACACAGGGAGAACATGCAAACTCCACACAGACAGTGACTCAAGGCGGGAATCATAAAATTATGGAATCCCTACGGTGCAGATGGAGGCTAATCGGCCCATCGAGTCTGCACTGACAATAATCCCACCTCAGGTCCTATCCCCACACACTTACCCTGCTAAGCCCTCTGACCTACACATCGCAGCACACTAAGGGGCAATTTAGCATAGCCAATCCACTTAACCCAAGTATCTTTGGAGTGTGGGAGGAAACCGGAGCACTCGGAGGAAACCCAAGCAGACACGGGGAGAAAGTGCAAACTGCACATATACAGTGACCCAAGCTGGGAATCAAACCCTGGGTCCCTGGCCTGTGAGGCAGCCATACTAACCACTGTGCTATCGTGCTGCCCTGAAGTCCTTGTGCTCCTTAGTTCCCTGGTGACCCATGTGCAAAAGTATGAGAACACAAGCTGGGTTTGAGCAGGGTCATAGTTAGTTGTGCTAGCATCCACAGTCTGATATTTTGTGAATCTTGACTATTTGAGTAAGGTCCAGGGGGACAGCAGCAGCAATGATTCTTTTTACTTTTGCGGAGTTACCAGAGGGACGGGAAGCAAATTTTGGTCAGGATGGTTGTGGATGGAGGGGTAGTGGTGAGAATGTATGGATCAGATCAGTAACTTGCCACTTGCAAATTGCAGGCATCCATTTCTTTTTCTGACGTTTTTTATTATGTCTTTAACTTTGCCCAGTGTGTGCTAGCGAGCACCTTTTGGTTCTTTGGGGTGTGTGTGTGTGTTACTTTGAGGCTGAGGGCCCTGACTCAAATAACTTGAAGCTTTGATGGAGTTTCCAGTGTTGGATTCCCTGAAGCATGTGATGCAAGGGTTACAGTTACTGGCCTTAACACTTGCCCCAGTTTCTGAAATTGGTGCGCGTTAAAAGTGGCCGTCAATTGAGGATTGGTCTTTTTAAACAGCCAATGTTACCATTATGAATGAAAAGCCAACTATTAGTTTGGGAGTTAATGGCACCTCTTCAGCTAAGTCTCCTGCTGAGTGTAATGTGTTTATGTGCATTCTATAATAGCTGGAATATCTGGGTGCGTGAAATCAGTCATTTCTACCTCCTTTATATCTGACCTAACATTTTCAGTGTATGCCATTTCATTGGCCATGCTAAATTGCCCCTTAGTGTCTGGGGGGTTAACAGGGTAAATATGTGGGTTTACAGGGATAGGGCCTGGGTGGGATTGTTTTGTAGGTGCAAGCTCAGTGGGCTGAAAGAATTCCTACGGGGCAGAAGGAGGCCTATGTCTGTCAGTTCCAAAATCTATTCAACTTCATCCTTGAGTCTCTTCAATCTGGTTTCCATCCTCGCCGTGACATTGAGCCATTCCCGATCGTCCCCGCAGTGCAGAAGGAGGCAGTTCGGCCCATCGAGCCTGCACCGACGACAATCCCACTCTGGCCCTATCCTATAGCATCAAATATTTACCCTGTTAATCCCCTGACATGACGCTAAGAGGCAATTTAGCCTGGCCAATCAAACTAACCCATACACCTTTGGACTGTGGGATGGGGTGTAATTTGTGATTCTGGTTGTGGATCAATTTCCTGTTCCACCCAGGAGCAACCATTGATCATACTTCCAATACCTCTGTGCATTACGCAGTTCTCGTATTCCCAGCAATAACTTTGCTTCTGCCTGCCCACGTTTTTCCTTTGCCTTTCTGTGTTGCTAAATGTTCATATTGTGGAAAGGTGAACTGGTGTCAGTCGGTGTAGTTTGAAATGTTGTTAGTTGGTGATCGTTTCCAGCGGAGGATGTTCAAGACTGAGCCCTGACAGCGGATGTCAAGTTATGATATTTGCGTAATGTTTTGGGACTTTTTGTTGAAAGCTTTTTGGAGGATTTGGTTTCTTCTTTTCTGAAGTCGGAACATTTAATCGTGCACTGCAGTGACTGGGCTTGTGACTTTGCTTCCTCTCCTGCTTGCCAATAACAGTGCTGTTGCCCTGTGCATGGTTGAAATCCAGTCCAGGCTGAATTTACTCCTGGCTTTGACTGAACTGGATGAAAATGGTACTGCAAAGGGTAGTTTGCGCTTCTCTAAATGTTTATGCCAGAGGCTTCCTTTCGAGTGCCAGCTGTCCGGCAAAACATTGATTGAACTTTGTCATTTGGTCTTCCACCTTTTTCTAGTCTGCTTTCCAAAACAACATTTAGAAATGCCTCTGTAAATCTGGGTAACACAGTTCATCAATGATTTAACCCTTTATATTTTTAGAAACTTTAGGAATCTCCAATTCTATAGTCGTGGTGCTTGATGCATTTTTTTCAGAATTGGTGGAATTGGTAGGAAAGGTACATTTTAAATTCTTGCTGTTATGCTCATTTATTTTGAGTGAATACTTGTCCACACAAACTTAATGTGCTTTTAAAGATTAGTGTTACTGATTCTGTTCTGTCAGAATCTGAACTTTGCAAATTCGACCAAGTATGTGTTAAGTTAGCAAGATGATGAGCGCTGCTGCTTCACAATGCCAGAGACCCAGGTTTGATACCGGCCTCGGGGATTGTCTGTGTGGAGTTTGCACATTCTCCCCTCCTGATGCTCCTGTTTCCTCCCACGGTGCAAGGATTTGCAGTTTAGGTGAATAGTCTGTGCTAGCTTGTTCGAGGTGTTAGTGGGGTTATGGGGATAGGGTCTGGGTAAGATGCTCTGTTGGAGAGTCTGCGCAGACTTGATGGGCCGAATGGCTGCCTCCTGCACTGTGGGTATTCTGAGTCTGATCATCCACGGATTGAACATTGAATTCATTGCTGTTTTAATAAGAGGGGGTTTTCTGCCTGTTCCTGATGTAATTTCATTTGTTTCATGAACCCAAAAGCTGTCAGCAAGTCCATAGAAACTCCTCTTTTATTCTTTTCTCCACCCCCCCCTCCCCCTTTCATTTAAAGCCCATGGTGTTACTAAATTTTCCTGGATTCTGATGAGTGGCCATCAATCTGAACTGTTAACTCTGTTCTCACCCTCCACAGGTACTAGTAAACCTGCTGAGTATGTCCAGCATTTTCTGTTTTTGTTGGGCATTTTTCATATGTGAGGCTACAGTGTGTCAGCAGACTGCTCCTCTCAGAGGAGAGTGGTGTGCCAATGGCATCCCTCCTTTCTGGCTATGTTTAGGCGATCTGCTCTTCGGACCCACATTACCTAATGGCTTCGATATTATCTTAAATAAACACTGACTGAAGGAAGGGGAGCCTTTTCTGTTCCTACAGCTGCACCTGGATTGCTTCTACTGTGAAAAATTAATTTGTGGGATGTGGGCATAGCTGGCTGGGCCAACATGTATTGCCCACGCTAAGCCTTTGATTTACTATCGTCACATACTGAGTTACAGTGATAATATTGTTTTGTGCATTATCCATACAAATACCATACGTAGCTTGTAAAGGGCTGCCACGCTCCGGTGCCATCCTGAAACATGGATGTAATCAATCCATTCAGTAGCACATCCCCATTCTCTCTCCACTTCCCGTGTTGTGGGAACTGGCTGCAGGTATTTTAGGCGCTTGTTTCGAGAGATTGTGTAGGGCAGTTGAAAGTCAAGTCACACTTCTCCCTGTGGTGGCACAGTGGTAATGTCACTGGACTAGTAGTCTAGAAGTTCAGGCTAATGCTCTGGGGGTACATATTCAAATTCCATCGTGGCAGCTGGCGGAACTCATTCTAATAAATCTAGAATTAAAAGCTGGTTTTGGTAATAGCGACCGTGAATCCATTGTCGATTGCTGCCAAAACCCATATGGATCAGTTATGCTCTGCAGGGAAAATCATCTGCTGCCTTTACCTGGTCTGGCCTACATGTGACTCCAGACCCACAACAATGTGATTGACTCTTAAATGGGCTAGCAAGCCACTCCGTTGCATTACATCGTTAAATCTGCAAAAGGAATGTAATCAAATGGATCACCTGGTATTAACCTAGCCATACCCAGTCCAATCATCCTGGCAAAGTCCCCCTTACTGACATCTGGGGGATTGTGTTAAAATTGGGAGATCTGTCTCGCAGACTAATTAAGCAATAGCCTGACATATGACCTATGGAATCATATCTTACAGGCATGTGCTAAAGGAATCAACAAGAGAGATTTTGATTTGATTTATTATTGTCACATGTATTAACATAGTGAAAAATATTGTTTCTTTGTGTGCTATACATACAAAGCATACCGTTCATCAAGAAGGAAAGGAGAGAGTGCAGAATGTAGTGTTACGGTCATAGCTAGGGTGTAGAGAAAGATCAACTTAATGCAAGGTAGGTCCATTCAAAAGTCTGACATCAACAAGGAAGAAGCTCTTCAGTCAGTTGGTACGTTTCCTCAGACTTCTGTATCTTTTTCCCGATGGAAGAAGGTGGAAGAGTGTGTTCGGGGTGCGTCGGGTCGTTAATTATGCTGGCTGCTTTGTCGAGGCAGCTGGAAGTGTAGACAGTCAATGAATGGGAGGCTGGTTGAACTAGACTTCGTCGTCACCAATCTATCTGTCACAAATGCATCTGCACATCTTTTAGTGTATTGGTGAGAGTGACTAATGTGGAGACAAAGTCTTGTCTTCACATTTTAAGGATGCCCTCCATTATGCTATTTGGAATTAACACTTGGCTATATGGGATATATTTTAAACAGATCCAGCAACTCAAAAACTGGCTATCAGCAACAATAGAATTGCACTTGATGACAATGTGTAACCTCGTGGTGTAGCATGTCCCCCACTCTATCATTACCAGGGGGTCAACCCTGGTTCAATGAAGTGTGGAGGACGCCATGCCAGGAGCCACACCAGGCATACCTAAAAATGAGATGTTAACTTGATGAAGCTGCAACACAGCTAAAATTAAACAAGGCAAGTTAGACCACATTGGAATACTGTGAACTGTTTTGGTCCCCTCTTCTAGGGAAAGGTACAATGGCATTGGAGGCAGCCCAGGGAAGGTTCACTGGCTTGATCCCAGGTATGGAGGAATTTTCTTATAAGGAGAGGTTGAGGTGGTTAGACCGGTTCAGAATGGAGTTCAGAAGAATGAGAGGTGACCTCAGTGAGATATCAAGGATTCTCATGGGGCTTGACAGGGGCTGAGAGGTTTATTTCTCCCTTGTGGGAGAATCACAGACCAGAAGGCATAATCTCAGATTAAGTAGTCATCCGTTTAAGACAGATGAAGAGGAATTTCTTCTGCGGGTAGTGAATCTATGGAATTTTTTGCTGCAGAGGGCTTTAGACACTGGATCGTGAAGTATGTACAAGGTTGAGATACAGTAAGAAGTCTCACAACACCAGGTTAAAGTCCAACAGGTTTATTTGGTAGCACAAGCTTTCAGAGTGCTGCTCCTTCACCAGGTAAGTGGCAGTTCTGTTCACAAACAGGGCATAGAAAGGCCCTCAATTTACAAAATAATTTTTGGAATGTGAGTCTTTACAGGTAATCAAGTCTTTAAAGGTACAGCATGTGAGTGGAGAGAGAGTTGAGCACAGGTTAAGGAGATGAGTATTGTCTCCAGCCAGGACAGTTAGTGAGATATTGCAAGCCCAGGTAACTCATGGGGGTTACAGAGAGTGTGATATGAACCCAAGATTCAGGTTGAGGCCGTCCTCGTGTGTGGAACTTGGCTATCAGTCTCTGTCCAGCGACTCTGCATTGTTGTGTGTTGTGAAGGCCCCCTTGGAGAACGCTTACCCGAAGATCAGAAGCCGAATGCCCCTGACTGCTGAAGTGTTCCCCAACAGGAAAAGTCTTGCCTGGTGATTGTTGAGTGGTGCTCGTTCATCTGTTGTCGTAGCGTCTGCATAGTCTCCCCAAAGTACCATGCCTCAGGACATCCTTTCCTGCAGCGTATCAGGTAGACAATGTTGGCTGAGTTGCAGGAGTATGTACCGTGTACCTGATGGATGGTGTTCTCGCATGAGAAGATAGCATCCGTGTCAATGATCTGGCACATCTTGCAGAGGTTGCTGTGGTCGGGTTGTGTGGTGTCGTGGTTACTTTTCTCCTGAATGTTGGGCAGTTTGCTGTGGACAATGGTCTGTTTTGAGGTTGTGCGGTTATCTGAAAGCAAGAAGTGTGGGTGTTGGGAAGGCCCTGGCGAGACAGACAAGGCTGAGATAGACAACTTTTTAATCAGTAAGGAATTGAGAGTTTTGGGGATAAAGTGGAGTTGAGGGGTGCCACAGTGGTTAGCACCGCTGTTTTACAGCGCCATGGACCTAAGTTTGATTCCCGGCTTGGGTCACTGTCTGTGTAGAGTTTGTACATTCTCCCTCTGTTTCCTCCCACAATTTGAAAGACATGTTGGTTAGGCACATTGACCCGAATATTCAGGTCAATGTGGATTGTGGCGACTAGGGAAATTTTATAGTAAGTTCATTGCCATCTTAATGTCAGCCTAGTTTTACTAAATCAAATTAACCAATTTGACCTGGTAAAATTAACTTTATCAGGTCAGTCATGATCTTATTGAATGGCTTGATGGGCCAAATAGCCTACTTCTACTCCTATATCTTATGGTCTTTTGGCTTGCATGCTATCCAAACAGTGAAATGATAGGTTTGATCAGTTGGTAGCTCTCTAAGCTCTGCAGTCCTGCCACGTCCAATCACAAATGGTGGGTGGACTGAAGGAGGGGCTCCACAAATATTCCTATCCTCAAATGATGGAGGGGTCCAGCACGTCCATGCCAACGATAACGCTGAAGCATTTATGACGACCTTAAGCTAGAAATGTTGAGCGGAAGATCCATCTCTGCTCTCCTCCTGAGGATCCCAGCATTACAGATGTCAATCTTCAGTCAATTTAATTAACTCCATGCAATATCAAGAAATGGCTGAAGGCACTGGATATTGCGAAGGCTATGGACAACATTCCAGCAGTAGTACAGAAGGCTTGTGCTCCAGAACTAGCTATGCCCTTAGCTAAGTTGTTCCAGTGCAGCTACAACAACCACATCTCTTTGGAAATGTGGAAAATTGCCCAGATATACCCTGTCCACACAGTGCAGGACAGGTCCAACCCAGACACTATTGCGCCATCAGTCTACTGTCATCAGTAAAGCGATGGAAGGGGTTGTTGACAGCGCTGTCAAGCAGCACTTAATCAGCAATAATCTGTTCACTGTCATAGTTTGGGTTTGCCAGCGTCACTCTGCTCGTGATCTCAGTACAGCCTTGATCCAGACATGAAAGCTCCAGTGGTGAGGTGAGAGAGACTGCCTTTGATATCAAGGCAGCATTTGACAGAGTATAACATCCAGTTTTTGCTAGGACTCCATGTGAATTGGGGAAAACTCCCCACTGGTTGGGTTTAGAACCAGCACAAAGAAAAATGCTTGTTATTGGAAGTCAGTTATCTCAGTCCCAGGACATCAATGCAGAAGTTTCTGGGTAGTGCCTTCCATGACCTTCCCTCTACCAAAAGGTTAGAGGATGTTCATTTGAGCATGTTGTTCAGCACTATTCACTATTGCTGTTATCAGTGTTATTCGGCACTATTCGGATATTTAAGCAGCTTGGATTCGTATGTAGCAAGTCCTTTGGATTTGGGCTGATGTATGGCATGAAAGTTACTTGCCACAAAGTGCCACGCATTGACCATCTCACACAATCTAACCACCTTCCTTGATGTTCAAGGACGTTACCATCACCGAACTCTCCACTCTTAACATTCCATTGACCAGAAGCAGAATTGGCAAGCCAATTAACTATTACTGTGTACTGTCAGAACTTGGGATTTCTGTAAAGTGTAACTCCCCTCCTAACTTCCTATTGCTTATCCACCATCTACAAAGCACAAGTCAGGAGTGTGCCGGAATACTGTCCAGTTGTCTAGAAGAGTGCAGCTCCAATAATATTCAATCTTGACACCATCCTGAACAAAGCAGCCTGCTTGATTGGCACCCCATCCACAAACATTCCCTCTCTTCGTTACTGAATCACAGTTGGAGTCGTGTTACGAACTACAAGGTGCTCTGCACCACTTCGCTGAATCTCCTTAAACAGCGTCTATCAAACTATGGACTCTACCACCTCAAAGAATCAAGAGCAGCAGAAATATGCAAACACCACCACCACAGAAATTTGTGCACACCAAGTTCATGTACACAACACAGAAATAATAAACAATCCCATGAAAGATCCCCTGAAAGTGTGGTGATCTTCTTCATCTCTTGGCCAACACAAATTCTTTAGCCGTTGACTAAAACAGATGATCTGATCATTTATTATTTCTGTGGTCTTTGTGGGATCTTGCTGTGTGCAAATTTCTGTTTCCTACATTACAACAGTAACTACACTTTCTTTAATATGGCATTGTGAGGTCCTGAATGGCACATCTCAGTGGAACTTCTCACGTTATACACCACCCGTGCCTGCTCAATACAAAGTCCATTGGTTTAATGGATGGAATTTGAATGTAATACTTAAAGGGTTTATGCTTCAGTTTTCCTGGATTCGAAATGCCAAGCAGGGATAATAAAGATTGCCTCTGCCTCTCTGCCACCCACGCACGATGTGCATTGATGCCCATGTGATCTGGTAATCCCAGTCCAACCGTTTGAAAATAGAGATGGTCGTAATGATTGTAAATTTTCAGAAGAGGCCTCTGGGATAGTGGCGTGGGGATTAATGGCTTGTGCGTTTATACAGTGAGAGCGTCAAGTCTCCCGTATGCTGCCAGTGAAGGTGGTGATTATGGATGGCCCCTTAATGACCCGCTCAATCAAACAGAGCTTGCTTTTATTTATGGATTCCCTCATTCAAAGTGTCAGGTTGATGTGATGCTCTAAACTCGGCTGCTGCTGTTCTTCCCCTCGAGTGACCTGGGGACTGATGTGAGTCGCAACTGGAATCTGAAATGGTTTATCCATAAATCCAAGACTTTCAGAAAAACACAGCCATGAACTGGGGGAGGCAAAGTCTTTTTTTTTGAACTGCAAATAAACTAAAAGTTGTTCTGCTTTTGAGCTGCCACCACCACAATTGCCAAATTTGAGCACATCCCTCGAGACTTCTTCATTTGTCACCCACCTTGCATAGTTAAAAAAACAGCCTTTTACCTCTGCTTCAATGCTTTCACAATTAAAACAAATGTGTTCGAAGAAAAGTTTTTTTTTTATATTCAATCCCTACAGTGTAGAAGGAGGCACAGTGAGGAGTCTCTCAACACCAGGTTAAAGTCCCTCTGAGTGTCCTGACGAAGGAGCAGTGCTCTGAAAGCTTCTGCTACTAAATAAACCCTTTGGACTTTAACCTGGTGTTGTGAGACTTCTTAGTATGCCTACCCCAGTCCAACGTACGGCTTCTCTGTATGTGTAGGAGGCCATTTGGCCCATCGAGTCTGTACTGACGTCCGAAAGAGCACTCCCCCCTGCCACCGCCACCACCACCCTCCCCATCCCCCAACCAAACTCCGACACTCAGTTCCTCATCGTGTGCTGGACATTAATCAATAATGTCTGGAATTCTTCAGCAAATGCCGGAAGATTGGCAACTGTTCCATTCCTCTTCCTCTCTTGGAATGTAGAGGCATCACCTAGATGAGAAATTCTGCATCTGAAGACCAGGCAGAATGTCTGCCTTTCTCTGTAATTAACAGCTTTGCTATCTAGTGGGCTTCTTGGAAAATGTGATTTATTTGGATGTCAGTTCAAAAGTGTTGATGCTGCCTGTGGGGGAACAACGCATCAGTCTAGACAAGTATGGAGATTCCCCACCTGTATGAGCACAGTCCTGGATAGCCAGCTACTTCAAAAGAAGAGTGACGCTTGAGTGTAATAATGGGTGGTGGTGGATTGGTAGGTAAGGCAGGCTTGATAAAATCCAAAATTTAACCTGTCTCTTTCCCCACCACAATTATACTAGAGGTGGGAATGACATTGGCATCTGGCCTGCCAGTGAGTGTGACCAATTAAGGCCTGTAAGTGGACAGTTAATGCCTACTTAAGGGCCTCCTGTGCCCCCTATGCTTTAACAAGAGGTGGAAGAGCCCCATGCTAGACCATATGTTTCCCTTTGCAGGCTGGTGGCTAACAGCATTGCCACCAGCATTGTCTATATGTCCAGACCCACAATAACCAAATGTAAGACTTGCAACAACAGTGATCGATGATGATTGCGGAACAAGTGAAGAGCCCAGCAACTGGAAGAAATAGAACGATGAGCAGCTACAGGACAAGGACAGCACAGGAAAGTCTTCAACTGAACTGGAAAAAAAAGACAAAACCAAGGAAAAAGTCCTACCTTTTTACCAGGGTGCTTTGACCATCTGGAAGGCCCAGATCAAGCTGAGAAATGGCAAAACTGGCGTTGTAGATTTTCCAAGTATGGAGCAGTATCGGGACAGAAGGAACAGGTTGATGCTTTACTCTACACCATAGCCAGTAATGCAATTGATGTTATGGTCAGGCAGGACAAAAACAAAGACACAGAGACGTGTTATTAATACTCTAGTCTTCAGAAAAATACCATTATAAAGAAAGCAGCATTCAGAAGGTGCACAGAAACATGGGAGAGAGTATAGATTCCTCTTTATGTACTAGCCATATCAATCCATTGAATATTATGAATATACAGCTCTGAAAGACTTAGTTTGGGATTGCATTGGTGTGGAAACCTTAAAAGACATTGGGTTTTTAACTGTTGAGAGCAGACTTGATCCTATCGAAGGCTGTTCTGCCTGCCCTTCTTCCTGAAGAAAGAAAGCAATACAAAAACTTTTATTCAAAGTGAAAAAGAAGTCTTCTGGAAAAAAAACTGGCTGCTACTGTGCTATTTATAGCATATGGAAGTTGCAGTAAGCTGAAGATGTCCTACTAAGGACTGGCATGCCTTCCTGTAAGAATCTTTAAATCAATTTGCCACAGCAACCGACTCTTAAAACAATTAAAAGAGAATCTGTCAAGATTAGGTACTATTCAAGAAATTGATGAAGAAGAAAAAGAAACCAGTAACATTTTGGGAGAAATTATAGGATCAAATCAGAACTCATGGTGTGCAGATATTATTATAGTCAACAGACATAAATCCATCCAAGGTAGACACCGGAGCAGGAGTTTCAGTTACTTAAGATGCATAAAAATGTTTTAAATTCCTCCAGCCATCAATCGCACTCCATACTCCATGCAAATCAAGGGACAGTTGATTGCTAAACTCCAGTGCAAAGGAAGAGAAATCACAAACTTTGTACGTGGTCCACAGTTGAGATTGTTAACTGTCACACCAAAAAACTCGTGCAGATCTACAACTCCATTTAAAAGGAGATGAATTGGATAACACAAGATTTCCACAGAACAAAAGAATGAAGGATCTGGACATACCTGAGCGAGGAAAATAACCAGCCCAGGATCAAGAAAAATTAATATCAGAAATGGATGAATGTCAAAGTTTGTGTGAGGCATCAGGCTCTGCTAAGGAAACTAACTTACATTAGCAACCTCATCTTTCATACATTTAAAATGAGAACTGGAGAGAGCACAAAGTTAGAACGCTTGAATGAGGACTTAAAATGTCTAAGTGATAAACTTATTGAAGCAAATTCAACGGACAGATCTTCAGTTAAAGCTTGACGAACTCGAGTCATGTGAAAAAATATCTTGATAGGAAAAGGAAATGCTGATTGAATCAGAAAACTGGTTGAATGAACTTTATTGTGAAAAGAGTAATGAAATTGATGAATATCCACGCAATCTAAAGAATAAAAAGGATGAGAATTGTGCAAATCTGACTAGAAACTATAACCATCAATCGCCAAGTTTCTATATGTCCAGATCACCAGCAACCTTTCCTGTCCCTCCACGCCGACACTGTAGTTAAGAAAACCCACCAATGCCTCTACTTTCAGGAGGCTATGGAAATTTGGCATTTGCACTATGATGCTCACCAACTCTTACTTTTGCACATAAAAACCTTAATTTCTGGTTGTATCACAGCATGGCTCCTACTCTGACCAAGACCGCAAAAAAAAAACTACAAAAGGTCATGAATGAAGCCCAGTCCATCACACAAACCAACCTCCCACTCATTGACTCTGACTGCACTTCCTGCTGCCTCAAAAAAGCAGCCAGCATAATCGAGGACCCCACACACCCTGAACACATGCTCTTCCATCGGAAGATACAAAAGTCTGAGGTCACGTACCAGCCAAGTCAAGAACAGCTTCTTCTCTGCTGCCATCAGAATTACGTTAAATTGTTCTACACCCTAGCTATGACTGTAATACTACATTCTGCATCCTCGCCTTTCCTTCTCTATGCACGGTATACTTTGTCTGTATGATGTGCAAGAAATAATACTTTACATGGTATCCCTTGACAATAAGAAATCAAAGCAGAAAAGAACAGCTGGCTGTAGTCATTTCCATCCAGAACCTGGGAAACTCTCAAGATAGGGTGAAGAAAGAGATTTCTGATAGATGAAGGAAATTCTAAATAGTATACATCACAGTCAAAGTTGGTGGGGAGGGAGATGTAGTATGAACAGTTTATTTTAAATATATAATCCACATGGTGAAGCAAGATCACATGGTGACAGAAAATGGAGAGTTTTATGTAGAGCCGCGTGATGAGCCTATATTTTAAATAGTATGACGTTCAATAGAAAAAAATTTGCTAACAGCATTGTCTCCGGTCTTCTCTAAGTCTAGACCCACAACCATCACATGAGGTTCAACAACAGAAGAATTCCCGACCTATTTTAAACCACAGGCTGAGGTTTCATGCCATTTTTTTTTTCCAAAACAGTAGTTGCTGGGCTGAAAACCGTCTGCAGCAGATTTGGAAAAAGTGAGAGTTCTCTGGGAGGAATGCTGTCATTTCCTTCAGCCCCACTCAACAAGCAATGTTCCTCTGCCTGCCTTTCAGAACGCAATGGCAGTCAGAATGTACGTGGTTTTCTTTTTAGAAACCTTGATGCCAATGCAGCAGGCCCATTTTAAGAGATTTCAAGTGTAGATCTTCATTTTTGGATGTCTGTAGTTTTGGGGCTTGCCAGTGGCTTAGGGTGTTCTGCACCGTAAGGATTAGAGAGGTCTAAGATTGGACACCAAGTGTTGATCTCTGCCAGAAGAAAGGACCATAGGAGTCTGAATGATGTAGGGACTACTTTGTTGCCTTCTATGGTAGAACAGTTGGCAATACTTTCAACAATTATTCAATGACTGGTCATACAGGTTTACAGCATGGAAATAGGTCTTTTGGCCCAACTTGTCCACGCTGCCCTTTAACCACTAAACTAGTCCCAATTGCCTACATTTTAGCTCATATCCCTGTATACCCATCATACCCATGTAACTGTCCAAATGCTTTTTAAAAGACAAATTGTACCTGTCTCTACGACTGCCAGACACTCACCACCCTCTGTGTGAAAAAATTGCCCCCCTGGATCTTTCTGTATCTCTCCCCTCTCACCTTAAACCTGTGGCCTCTAGTTTTAGAATCCCCTATTTTTGGGAAAAGATGTTGACTATCTAACTGATCCATGTCCCTCTTTATTTTATAGACCTCGATAAGATCACTCCTAAGCCTCCTACGCTCCAGGGAAAAAATTCCTGGTCTATCCAGCTTCTCCTTATAACTCAAACTATCAAGTCCTGGTAGCATGGATTATGGGTCCAATTCCCACTGTGTGAAACCGGAGCACCCCCAGCTTACAGCGAGACTGGTGCAGCAGCCCCTGCGAACTGCACTAGTGGGAGGAGCTGCCCCTTAAACCCAAACCCTGTCTGCCGCCTTCTGATAGGATCTCAGGCAGTGACTTCAAGAAAAGCAGAGGGGTTCTCTCCATTGTCCTGGACAACGATGATCCCGAAATTAACCTTGCGGAAAAAGACAGACAAACAGCTTACCTGGCCATTTTCACACTGCTCTTTGTGGGATCTTGCTGTGCACACATTGGTTGCCCGTTATCTACACTACAGCAGTGACCATCCTTCAAAAACTACATCAGAGGCTGGACAGCACTCTGGGATGTCCTGAATTTGTGTTTGGTGCCATGTAAATGCAAGCTTCTCCTGGTTATTGATTCATTATCTTGGGTCCAAAGATCTCCCTGGCCAGAGTTGGCTTCCTATTTGAAACAGTGATTTGCTTGGGGAAAGGCAATGGCTGCTCCGTGTGAGGCATGTGAGTCAAGCAAGCAGCTGACTCGCTATTCAGGTCTCACTGGATGGTGGCAGGGGCACTGGAGAGGTGGGTGTGGGCAGGAATATTGATGAACTGGGTGGTTGTAGGGACGTTGGTGAGCTGGGTGTGGGCAGGGGTGTTGGTGAGCTGGTGTTAGAAGGTTACAAGCGGCTGCAGAACTGTATCCAGAGCGAAGAGAGCTAATGGAGAAATATCAGAAAATTATAGGAAGTGAGGAGATGTCTAATTTCGTTATCTGTAGGTACCGAATTGAAACTTTTGATTAAAAATTGTACATACTTTGGGATGTTCTGGTGCCAGTTATTGAACAGAATTTTGTAACTTTTCTTCTTGAAGTCCTGACGTCTCCAAAGGGTTAATGTGAGACTGACTGGAATGTTTCTACATCTCAAGTTGCTGCTGCTCTCATCAGCTGTTTTGAAGCTGGGGAATAGGAGCTCAGGAACATTGCTTGGCTGATCACGGATCAGGGAATGAGGTTATCAGTGATGGCAATAAGTACAATGTGGATCACTAGGACGAAAAGGAGCTTCCATTAGCATTGTTGCATCGGTTTGCACACAGCATGTGTATCTGTCACAAAACACCGCCAATACATTAGGTAAAACATTTGAGTATCTTTTTTAATGGGCGGGGGGGGAGAAAATGAAGATCTCCAGAGAAATATCTCTAATTGACCTTGGTGGCTTAATTGAACAATGTTATTGATGTTGGATCTTATAACCTTAAAGTAACAGGCTAAGTTCTATACAACTGCATCTAGGTCAAGTTCTATAGAACTGCGTCTCGCAGTGCTATTATGTGATGCGCTCTACCTGATACTACTGGAAATGATTTAAGTCTCTCTCTTGACAAGACTGGTGCTTTGGGAGATCTGCTATTACTTTTTGAAAAGAAAAGGGAATCAGCCCTTTGCAGCACTGCCCATGGTGAACACAATACCAGAACACAAACTGCTTTCTATGGGAGTGTCATTTCAGATTGGGCTTTAAATTGACTGCAAATATCAACTTCCAAGAGTCCTGTGGTTAATATAATTTGCATCTAATACATATTTGCATCACACCTATCTAATACCGATTTCTGTAAAGGTACTGTGTCACAGGTTACTGCTTATAGACATATTTTAGTCAACTATAACTGGTGAAATAGCAAGCTTGCTAATCAAGGATTAGCAGAGTAAGTACATGGGGTAATGTCAATAGAACCTGTATGGGCATGGTTGTTGGCCCGAATGGCCTCCTTCTGCACTGTAGGGATTCTATGATTCATTGCTGCCCCAGAAACTTCCCTGCTTATTCTCCCCACCAGTTCTTGGGAACAATACTTTTTTTTAAAACTATTCCTAATGTGCAAACCTTGTACCTGGGCTTGTTCAGCATTCCCTTTTTTTGAACTGAATAGAACATATTGGCACTTTGCTCCCATTCTATACACTGGCCGACGAGACAAACACTCCCTCTACCCTCTCTGGTCAAAACTCCCCCTTGCCTCTCCTGACAATCAGCCCCTCTCCACCCTCCTGCCAATTACTCCCCCTCCCCTCTCCCGTCAAATGCTCCCTCCCCCTCCCCCAGCAAACATAATCTTGCCCCTCTACACTGAGGATTGGAAGTTGGCCCTTTAAAAAGGGGAGAAGTAGAACGAGTTTAAACAAGCCAGTAAATTAAGTAATAGATTGCCAAAGTTTTTTAATCAAATAAAAAAGGCAAGAGAGTAGCCGAAATAAATGTTGGAGCCTTAAAAAGCACTAACAGGATAAATTATCATGGGAAGTGGGGAAATAGCAGAGACATTGAACACATCTTTTGTTTGTCTTCTCAGTGGAAGACAAGCTACATGCCAATAGCGGAAAGCAGCCTAGGGGCTAGTAAGAGTGAGGAAATTAATATCAGAGGAGAGAAAACTCAAAAGACTAAAATCCCACATCCACAGGTACTGATGTTGCCACATCCAAAGGCTTTAAAAGAAAGAATCCAAGCTGCAGTGATGTGGATACTTAGCTGTGGTTTTCTACAATTCCCCAGATTCTAGAATGGTCCCTGCAGATTGGACGTTAGCAAATGTAACACTGCGATTCAAAAGAGGCAAAGAATTACAGGCCAATTAGCCTGACAGCTGTCATTAGTGAATTGCGAGAATCCATTATTAAACAAGTCTTTAAAATGTACTTAAAAGCATAGTATGAATAGAACAGGTCAGCACGGCTTTACAAAAGGGTAATGGTGTTTGGCCAATTTATTAGACTTTTTTGAGTAGGGTAGCTCGAGAACCATTAGATTTAATATAGAATAAAAACAAAAAATGCTAGATAAATTTAAGAGGGGAATGTGTGCAACGAGACTTTGTGCCCTCGTACACCAGTCACCTGAAGGTAAGTATATAGATGCAGCAGGTGGTAAAGACCACCAATGGTATGTTGGTCTTCATAGCATGGATTTCCTCTGGGTGCTCTGGTTTCCTCGCATAATCCAAAGATGTGCATGTTAGGTTGATTGGCCATGCTAAATTGTCCCTTAGTATCGGGGGGATTACCAAGGTAAATACGTGGGTTACAGGGATGGGGCCTAGGTAGGGCTGTTGTCGATGCAGGCTCAATGGGCCGAATGGCCTCTTTCTGCACTGCAGGGATTTTATGATCTGTTTACAGGAGCAGGGATGTCTTGCTGCAATTATACAGGGCCTAGGTGAGGCCACACCTGGAACATTGTATGTAGTTTTGCTCTCCTTATCTGAGGAAGGATATTCCTGCTCTCGAAGGATTGCAATGAAGGTTTGCCAGACTGAATCCTAGGATGGCGGTACTGACATATGAGGAGAGATTGAGTCAGTTAGGATTATACTCACTGGAGTTCAGAAGAATGAGGGAGGATCTCGTAACTATAATGTCCTAACAGGACTAGACAGAGTCGATGCAGGATAGATGTTCCCAATGGTGAGTGTGTCCAGAACCGAGAGTTTCAGCCTAAGGATACAGGGTAAACTTTTTAGAGCTTGAGATGGGGAGGAATTTCTTCACCCAAAGAGTGATAAGTCTCTGAAATTCACTATCACAAAAAGCAGTTTAGACCAAAACGTTGTATATTTTTAAGATGGAGTTGGATATAGCTCTTGAGGCGAATGGGATCAAATGATAGGAAGGGAAGGTGGGATCAGGCTATTGGGTTGGATAATCAGCCATGAACATAATGAATGGCAGAGCAGGTTCCAAGGGCTGAATGGGCTCCTCCTGCTCCTATTCTATGTAACTTAGCAGATCTGGCAGCATCTGTGGAGAAAGAAACAAAAGTTAACATTTTCAAATCTAAATGATCCTTTTACATGTACAGATGTAATGCACTTGCATTTCCAAAGATGTTTTATAAGGTGTAACACATCAGGTTAATACACAAGATAAGAGATCATGGAGTTTCTGCCCAGGGCAGGTCTGGTCCATAGTGCTGTATTCCCTGCTGTGCACAATGCAAGTAAATATGTCCCACATCACCACAGCTGGAACTGGGTCAACTGCACTTTACATGCATGTTGAATCTGGAGCTACAAATAATGGTAGAGGCTCCAGCTGTCTTTTCCATCACTTGGTTGACTGGAAATCTCTGCTGCTGTTCACACTTATGATTGACGTATCTTGAAAGTTTTTTACAAATTGATAATCAACTTGCTTGGCCTTATTATGAACATTCCTTTCTTGGTTGTCATCTTCTGGAATGGTCTTGAACCCAGAGCTTCTAACTCGGCAGGGACACCACTCACTGCACCACAAGAGCCTACCCTCATGCAGTTAGGGCTAATGGTTTAGATAAAGGATTGCTTGCAGACAGGAAGCAGAGAATAGGCATGAAGCATTTTAAAATTGATAGACTGTGATTAGTAGTATGCCACAAGTATCAGTGCTGGAGCCTCAGCTATTTACAATCTATATTAATGACTTTGAGAGTAATGTATTCAAATTTGCTGATGATACAAAGCTAGGTGGAGACGCAAGCTGTGAGGAAGGTACAGAAATAGACAGGTTAATTGAGTGGGTAACGAGGTAGTAGATGGAGTATAATGTGGAAAAGTGTGTGATTGTTCATTTTGTCTTCAGAATAGAAAATCAGAATATTTTTTTCCAAGGTGTGAAACTTGCAAATATTGCTGCTTGGAGAGACTTGGGTATACTCCTACAAGGAAATTAAAGTTAGCACGTAGGTTTAACAAGCAATTAGGAAAGCAAACCATATGTTGGCCTATATTGCAAAGGGACTGGAGCCCAAGAATTAACAAGTCTTGCTATAATTGTATGGGGCCTTAGTAAGAACAAACCTAGAATATTGTATGTAATTTGGCCTCCCATATTTAAGGAAATATGTATTTGTGTTCGACCACAGTACATAAAAGGCTCATTAAGTTGTTCCCTGGGATGTTGCCCTATGGTGACAGACTGAGTTAATTGGGCTCTATTCTGTGGAGTTCAGAAGAGTGTGAGGAGGCCTCTGGGTTTGACGGGGTAGATGTTGCAAGGATGTTTCCCTTGACTGGAAAATCTAATATAACAAGTCCCACAACACCAGGTTAAAGTCCAACAGGTTTATTTGGTAGCACAAGCTACTAGCTTTTGATGCGCTGCTCCTTCATCAGGTAAGTGGGAGTTCTGTTCACAAACAGGGCATATAAAGACACACACTCAATTTACAAAATAATGGTTGGAATGTTTTGTAAATTTGAGTTTGTGTCTTTATATGTCCGGTTTGTGAACAGAACTCCCGCTTACCTGGCAAAGGAGCAGTGTTCCGAAAGCTAGTGGCTTGTGCTATAAATAAACCTGTTGGACTTTAACCTGGTGTTGTGAGACTTCTTACCTGTGTTTACCCCAGTCCAATGCCAGCATCTCAACATCATGGGAAATCTAAACCAGGGGCATAGGTGAATTTACAATGAAACATGCCATGGAGTGGGCTCTGCGCTGACCAGTATCAGTGTACTGGCATCTAATTAGACCCTGATTACTCTGCATTTCTACATTTGAGCCTATCAGCAGGCAATGCAGAATGAAATCAACCTCTGATTCTGAAAGAGTGGGAAAACACTGATCCTACTCATATAAACAGTTAACATTGGCATGCACACAAGAGGATTGGAGAGAGGTGACTAGGCAAGGAGGGAGAGGCAGAGGCAACTCAACCAAGGGCAGGCCAGCAACAGCAAGGCACCGAAAGCCGCTGAGGGCAGCAACAGGGGACGCAAGCCTGCAACTTGACCCAGGGCTGAGAGAAGGCCAGCAACAGTCAGGCACAAGGTGCTGGAAGCCGGCACGAGGTGAGGTGAGCCGTCAAGCAGGTTTGTGACTCAACCCTGGGCAGGTCAGCAACAGCGAGGCATCGAAATCCAGCCACCACACGGTGAGGTGAGCAGGTTGCAACTCGATCCAGTCAGCAACAATGAGGTGTGAGACCCTGAATCAAGCCTTAGCCATGAGGAGACAATGGGCAAGTCAGGAGCCTACCTTGATGACCCTATGTGAGTGAGATATGAGAATGGGAGAATGTGAGGGGTGGAGGAGGTTGTGATGGAGTAGGGATGCAGAGGGTTAGCCAGGCTTGCTGACTCGCCGTGAGGAAGAATGTGTAAAGACTAGGTTTGGAAGGGGGGAGATTTTGTGATTGGGTCAGGGACCCACAGGAGGGACAATATGTGATGGGGGGGGCAGGGTGGTGGAAGAATGTACAGGAGAAGAGTAGAATGAGCATTGTTTGAAATTCAGAATCACAGCTTCGTAGTCAAAAGATGAATTCAGTTTTTGCAGCACTTGTATTGAAGCTAATGGAAAAATGACTATGCAAACGGCTGCTCTTTCAGACATTTAAATCAAGATCACTTTCTTTAGCGATATGAAGCAAGACTATCAATCTGGCCATCAAAAAATGCAGGAAATTAAAGGGTGGAAGAGGATGAAGCTAGGCAAAAAGACACTTTGTTATTTTGCAGTTTAAAAAGTTTGAAATATTGAGTAACGCACACGCTGCAGATTCATCCTCATCCAAAAGTGTGCGTGAATTATCTGATGACTTTGACTTGCTGATTTCTGGAGATATCACATCATTTGGAAAAGTTGAACAAACAGTGGACTCTGAAATGACAGTTGTGTTTTTACAAAGTTAAAAAGCTGTGATCCATTTGTGTATTTCTGTGGCTTCTGTGGGTGAGGTTGGAGAGGGAACCCCAGAAATGAAGGGGTATGGAAGGCCCCACAAATTGTAAACCTGCCTCTGCACAGGGACCAATCATTTGAGACCGTGATGAGGGGAAATTTCTTCACTCAAAAGGATTAGGAATCTTCAGAGTTCTCTACTGCAAGGGTTGTGAATATGCCATTGTTGATTTACATTTAAGACTGGGAGCCAGTTTTTTTGACCTTGGAGAACCCAGGTCTCTAGGGAGCAGCTGGTGAAGTGGAGTTGAAGCAGAAGATCAGCCATGATCACGTTGAATGATGCAGCAGACTCAATGGTCTTCTCGTTTTCTTGTGTGCTTACTTACACCTCCCTTGACTGTTTTTCCAATGTCCCAGGTTTGTGCAGCTTTTGTAAGGGAGGATGATGAACCTATTATTTCAGGAGTCAATCAAATATATTTTTTACCTCGCTGTCCAATTACTCACAAACATCCTTTCAGCGGAAATGTGGACGTGGAAAACATTTTCTTTTGAAAAGAAGTGTGGCAGTTGTCCTTTTTTTAATATAAGGATTCATGGGAACCAATCAAGGAGCAGTGTGGGGGATTACCCTGGTGAGCTCGGGTTTCTGTTCCAGAACCTTCTCGGAAGTTGGCTGCAGCCATGAGGCTGCAAACTTCTGTATAGCCTTTACCAGTAATAAAGTGTTGTTTTCCCTTAACTAGTGAGCAAGAGTTATTACATAAAGCAGTCACAGCGTGCTTCTAACCTGGAGCCTGAATGTTTTCTAATCTCTATCTGACTTGCGCATCAACCAGTTTAACTTTGATCCGAGGCATTGATTTATTTAACAACAATCATTAATAATAGGTTTTGAAGGGACTCTGTTCCACTTTGCGGTAGAGTAATACGTTCTGCTTTATAGCTCTGTCGTTACGTGTTACTTGAGCAATGTTTCAGGAAATTTCTAGATTTTCATACTGGCGTGTTAAGTGCTGTTCTCCTTACTGAGGGGGCAACATTAGCAGCTCACCTTCCCAGGTGTCCCCAGTGTTACTCCTGACTGACTTCTGAGGCTGATGGCAAGACCTCCTTTTGTTTTAATTTCTTTATCCACTGCTCACAAAGAATTGGGGTCGGCGGGGGAGGAGAAGGAGCTGGCTGGGTGGGTGGTCGGAGTGGGGTGTTAGAACATAAGAACATAAGAACATAAGAAATAGGAGCAGGAGTAGGCCATCTAGCCCTTCGAGCCTGCCCCGCCATTCAATAAGATCATGGCTGATCTGTCGTGGCTCAGTTCCACTTTCCCGCCCTCTCCCCATAACCCTCAATCCCTTCTCTTATCAAAAACCCATCAACCCGCTTCTTAAAAATATTTAGCGAGGCAGCCTCCACCACTTCAACGGGCAGAGAATTCCAGAGATTCACCACCCTTTGAGTGAAGAAGTTCCTCCTCAACTCCGTTCTAAACCGCCTCCCCTTTATCTTGAGGCTGTGCCCCCTAGTCCTACTGTCTTTTTTGAGCGGGAAGAGTCTCTCCACCTCTATCCTATCCATCCCATTCATCATCTTATACGTCTCAATGAGATCTCCCCTCATTCTTCTAAACTCTAACGAGTACAAGCCTAGTTTATTCAGCCTCTCCTCATAGCTCAATCCCCTCAACTCCGATATCAGCCTAGTAAACCTCCTCTGCACTCCCTCCAGGGCCAAAATATCCTTGCGCAGGTGCGGCGCCCAAAACTGCACACAGTACTCCAGCTGCGGCCTCACCAATGCCCTATACAGCTGCAGCAAGACCTCCCTACTTTTATATTCAATCCCCCTCGCTATGAAGGCCAGCATCCCATTCGCCTTCCTGACCACCTGCTGCACCTGCAAGCTGGGTTTTTGCGACTCATGCACAAGGACCCCGAGGTCCCTCTGCACCGTCGCCTGCTGCAGTTTTTCGCCACGTAAGTAATAGTCCTTCCTACCATTCTTCCTACCAAAGTGGACCACCTCACACTTGCCAACATTAAATTCCATTTGCCATTTCCTGGCCCATTCGCCCAGCCTATCTAGATCCTTCTGCAGACTCTCCACACCCTCCGCACAATTTGCCGTTCCCCCAATCTTGGTGTCATCAGCAAATTTCGACACCCTGCACTCGGTTCCCTCCTCCAGATCATCTATATAAATGGTAAATAGCTGAGGCCCCAGCACTGACCCCTGGGGCACCCCACTAGTCACCATCCGCCAATCCGAATAGCACCCATTGACCCCCACTCTCTGCCTCCTATTTGACAACCAATCCTCTATCCACGCTAACACCCTACCCCCAACTCCATGTCCCCTGACCTTCTGCAATAACCTCTTGTGAGGTACCTTGTCAAACGCCTTCTGAAAATCCAGAAAGACCACATCCACCGGCTCTCCTCTATCCACTGCCCTAGACACATCCTCATAGAACTCCAGTAAATTTGTGTTGTTCGCATTATCTTCCACTTAATCTCTGCATGGAAAATATTATCTTTCAACCAACATTATTATTTAAAAATTAAAGATATCTCGTCATCTCTTTTGTGGGACTTCACATCTGCCGCCTGCAAGGCACAAGTCAGGACTGTGATGGAATACTCTCCACTGACTCGAGATGCTTGACACCATACTGGACAAAGCAGTTCCACAAAAATTCATCCCTTTCATCACTGAACAGTGCCAGCCGTGAGTACCATCTACAGATGTGCTGTAGGAACTCACCAAGATGCCATAGGCAGCATTTTCCAAACCCGTAGCTACTACCCTAGAAGGGCTAGAGCAACAGACGCATGGGAACGCCATCACCTGCACATTCCCTTCCAAGTCACTCATCACTCTGACTTGGAAATATATCAGTCATTCCTTCACTGTCACTGGGTCAAAATCCTGGAATTCCCTTCCTAATAGCACTCTGGGTGTACTGACGCCATGGACTGCAGCAGGCCATGATGGCAGTTCGGGGCCACCTTATCAAGGGACAGTTAGAGATAGACAATAAATGCTGGCCGAGCCAGCGATGCCTGCATCCCGTAGACATACATGGTGACTGTGTTTTTAATAAAAGTACTCGATTTAGCCGTAAAAGCATTTTGGACTGAGCTGAGGTCAGGCATGACATTACATATATAATAGCAAGGCTGGCTTGTTTTTGTTCTACGTTATCACATTTTCCAGAGAGCTGACATTTTACCATTCCTTCCTATAACACAGTCCCTAATGTCTTCATAAAGTTAAGTAGTAAAAGGCACAATGGATATGTGTGACTGTGTTTGAAGGAGATGGATGCCACCTGAAGAACTTGACTGATCAGACCGCCTGGAATGTTGTCTGACTGTCTTCATATTTCTGCATAATGGGGCCATTCTAAGTGACCAAGTTTGTTCCTATTGCTGGCTTCTGATGATGTAAAATAATAAAAACAAAGATCTAGAATCACTTCCATAAATAATGAAATTTGTCATGAAGTGAATGTAACTTTTTTTTTGAAAAAATGCTTGAATTACGAAGCAGGAAGTTGAAATTTAATCGTAGTCGAGCTGGAGGAAGGCCCCTGGGGTCATGTCCAGAGGACTTTCCCGTTGGCCTGAGGCGTTATGTGATGGTTGTTTTCAGTCAGTGTTTCGTTGTCGTTATTGAAGTTGCCGAATATCGCTCAAAGTCAACCTTGGGTCAGTTTCATGCGTCAATGTTGACAGAAGCCGAGAGTTGTTTCTCGTTGAGTTGATGGAGGAGTGGGTGCTATCACTAAATATATACAACACTAAAGAATAATGTTTTAATGCATCCAAAGTTTATAGATTGTAATTATCCTACTTTCTTGCCTCTCTCAACTCCCTGGCTACCTTTTTCATGCCAGTTCTGAATTGCAGAATAAGTTGATGGACTGCTGTTGAGACCAGAATGGAGTGCAGACAATTAGTTGGGCTCTTGTAGTGAAACAGCTGGCTGACAGGTTGCAGCTTTCTATCCCATATGATGAGTATCCAGGTTCCTGAAGCGAAAGGGTAGCGCACTGACCAGGTGTTCTACCAGTCCCCAGCTGATTGAAGATGGATTTTTAACATGTATTGGACTTGGCACAAATATGCAAGTACGTTGAAGAATGGCATAGATAAAATGAGATTTACCACCTATGTTGCCTGGTATTTTGTAATATCTTTATTAAGTGTTGCTTACCAGCATTTTCACTGATGCAAGGAATAGTTTTGACAATCGTATTGTTTATTGAGGTTGTGTTGCACATTCAGGAAGATTGTGTGCGCAGTCTGTTTGGGTTGGGGCAGAGGGCTCACAGTACAGTGGTAATGTCACTGGGCTTGTAATTCTAAGGCCTTGATTCAGAAAGTGAGTGTTAAAATCCCACAGTTTTAACATTTTAATTAAAATCCTTCCTTTAGAAAAGGAAAATCTGAATAATAAAAGCTGATGGTGCCAGTGGAAATTGTTGGGTTGTCATTAAAAATCCAATTAATTCACCAGACTGCCTGTCTTGGCTAGTGAGCCCTATGCAGGATTTCAGCACTACCAATATGATTGACTTTTAACTGATCTCTGGAGTGGCCTAGTAAGTCACACAGTCTGCCAAACTACCACAACAGAGCATAAGAACAAAAACGATGGATCACCTATCATCACCGCAAGTACTGGATTCAGAAATGTGAATGGCACATCCAGCCCAGCCGATCCTGCAAATTCCTCCTTATTCCTGGGGAATCCTGCCAGAACAAGAAGAACTGGCCCTTTGAGTGGCTAAATAAAAGCCTAATATTTGATGTGACACTGTCCCAGACTGCTCAATCACCATCCCTCAATATGTACTGTCCCAGCACAGGATGAACTCTCAAGAGGTGGTCAACATCAACATTGGATGGAACACTGTGTCTTGTAGTTTCAAATCAAACCTTGGCAAGGAAACTTTAGTCAGCTGATGAATCAGTGGTTGAAAAGTACTTGGAAGGGCACACACTGTGGATGGAATGCATCAATGTCTGTCATCAAATATGGCTGAGTACCATCATTACTGACCAAGCTGGCTGACACCTTGGAGTGTATTCACACCTGAGGACACTGTTGTGGTGCAGCACCACTACTCATTGCTACATGGGGTTAGGTTAGAATAGATGTGGTAACTTAAAATAGGAGATTTGTGAGGTGCTGTGAACCATCAGCAGCATTGTACTCCAACACAGTTCTCACCTCAGCACAGCATATTCCTCATTCTACCATTACAGTTAAGTTCTGAGACTAATCCTTGTTCAGGCAGAAATGAAGGAAAGCAACCAAGGAATAGAACCTGGTATAACTAATGAGCTGATAGCTGCTTAAGCTCCAATACAGGAGTACTTGCATGTTACAGATGGAGTTAGACATAAACATAGAAAATAGAGTAGGAGTAAGCCATTTGGCCCTTTGAGCCTGCTCTGCCATTCATTTTGATCATCGCTTATCATCAAAATCAGTCCCTTAGTCCCAAGAACTATATTTAATTTCTCCTAGAAATCTCTCTGTTTTGGCCTTAATTATATTATGGTAGTGAATTCCAGGCATTTACCACTCTGGGTGGTATGATAGCACAGTGGCTAGCACTGCTGCCTCAGTGCCGGGGCCATTGATCCCATCATCAATGGATCAGATCAAAGTCTTGCTTCATTCTGTTGTGAATGGTTGTGGAAAATTGAACAACTAACAGGAGAAGGAAACACCATGTATATCCCCATCCTTAAATGTTGGTATAGTCCATCATGAGGCAACAAGTGCTTGCCACTATCTTCAGCAATGAATACCATGGATTATCCATCTCTGCCGCCCCCTAAGGCCCAAACATCACAGAATGCAATCTTCAGCCAATTTAAATCTGCTTGTGACATCAAGATATGTCTGAATGTGCTGGATATGGCAAAGGGTGTGTTTGTCGACCAACACCTTGGCTTCAGTGCTGGTGACTGGACTCTCTCAAAGTTGTTCCAACACAACACTGACATCTAAGCAGTGAAGTGGAAATGCCTGTCCATAAAATGCAGGACATGTTCAATCCATCCAAGGTATCAACCTGCCCTTCAATCATCAGAAAAGTGATGGAAGGGTCAGTTGGTGCAATCAAGCGACTTTTAATAACCTGCTCACTTCAAAGTGGGAGCACTCATCTCCAGCCTGCATTACATTCAAGGCCCACAAAGGGATGAAAGAATTGTATTTTAGAGGTGAGCAGAGAGTGACTGCTCTAGGTCCTAAGATAGCGTTTGAATGATTGTGGCATCAAGGAACCCTAGTAAAGTTCAAGTCAACGGGACTTGGTGCAGGGATTGGGGAAAAATGTATTCTCTGGACAGAGTTGTACCTAGCACAAAGGAAGATGGTTTTGATTGCCAGAGATCATCATCCAAGCCTCAGGATGTCATTTACAAGAATTCCTCGGGGCATTTAACACTTTTAGCTGCTTTGTCAATGACTTTCCTGTCATCGTAAGGTCAGAAGTGCGGATACTTGCTGATGATTACGTTGTGCTAAATACCATTGGTGACTCTTCAGATATTGAATTGGCCCATGCTGCATTGCAAAAAGATCCGGATGATATTCGGGTTTGGACTGATAGGAGGCAAGTAAGCTCAGTTGGCAGTTGCCGGAGATGGTCATGATTGCCACACGAGGGAAGGTCTAACTACCTTCTCTTGACATTCACTGGCATTATCATAGCTGAATCCAGCTCTGTGATGAATGAGCAGAGATCTAACCAGATCAGTGCTTGCAGGAGCAGGTCAGAGGCTTGTAATTCTGCCATGAGTGACTTGCTTGCTAATTTCCCAACCTTGTCCATCTGCAAGGCACAAGTCAGGAGTGTGATGGAGTCCTTCCACTTGCCTGATGAGTGCAGCTCCAACATCATCCAAGAAACTCAACATCGTCCAAGTCGAAGCAGTTGGTTTGATCAGCACCTCATCTGCCATTAGTGCAGCGCGTTGCAGTGATACAATCTATCAGATGCAACTCGTCAAGGCTTCTTCATTAGCACCTTTCAAACTCATAAGCTCTGCTACTTGGAAGCACAAAGGCATTTAGGAAGCCTATCAGCAGCAAGTCTGTCTCGGTCCTGATTTGAAAAGATATCCGTGTTCCTTCTTCATTGATGGGTTAGAATACTGGAACTTGGATCCCGAAAAGCATTGTGGGAATGCAGCAACTCACCACCTACAGTGAGGTAATTTACAATGGCCAATAAATGCTGACTTTGCGAGGGGCAGTGACTCATGAATTGCTTCTCATCAGATCAGCAATTTTAAGAAAATATTTTATTCAGCCTTGCGTTGCAATGGGATTCTGAATTGCAAGTGCTTGTGCTGTGTGTATTGAGACTTCCATCTGCAACTAGTACAGTGTCTTTTATTGTGCCTTCCGCATGGCTTCAAGGTGGAGAGACTTGGGCACAACTGGACCACCCTCGCCACTGGATTTATTACTGGCACTGAGTAATAAAGTGTTGGCACCGAAATGTAAAGGCGACTGTTGAGGATTGATGATGACATGGTCTTCTGAATATTGCCAGTGGTTCATTGACGATGGAGCTTTTACCCCAGAGCGATGTGTTTATGTTCTGTAGCTCTTGAGATAGTTTACATGCAAGAATTTTCTTGGAAAACTGCAGTGTTTGTCTGAAGCAGCATTGTTTGAGAACCTTCATGCTGATCAGTTATCTTTTAAAGGCAGAAGTATTATAAATGTTAATGCATGGATGGCATCTAGACAGGGGTGGTGTTTCTCACAGGTGTGAGATGCATACTCTTCTCGCATTCTATGATGCATAGGTTAGATGCATGCTAACCACTAGATGTAAATGACATAGTGGAAAGTATTAAATGACAGTTGAAGTTGTTAATGTCTTTGTCACTTTGAGGCTTAATATAATCATACTGATATCTTCCTTCAGCTAATTTATTGTTTTGAAGGCAGAACATCGGGACCTTTTTTATTTCATTCTTCTAGTCAGCACACAACAAATTGAAACTGGAGATGGATAAAGCTACGAACTTGGGTCTCCTGAATGGAACTTGACTTGTTCCTCCAGAGAAACTCCAGGCTTTTGAACTGTTTGCTTTATTCTCCTAAATACTCTGCAGTCTCGCATCTCCCATAAAAAAAAATGACTGTTTTGTTGCTTCGAAAGAGTGTTTTAATGAAACTGCATAGAACTATTGGTTTCTACTGCAGCTTTTAAGATTGTAATTCTAATAAGGGTGCATTAGTTTAAGTTGGATCATGCATGTAGTAAGTTCTTGCTATATTTAATAAGGTGCAGTGTGTATGTTTATTTTATGTATTTAGAACTTATAAAATTAAAGCTTTCCTCAACCTCAAAAAAAAATGCAAATTCATCAAAGACTGTCTTTCTTGGATCTTAACCAGTGAGAATATAAAACATTTTGTACATATTGTACAATTAATTATGTTGTTTGTCTATGTCTCTGTGTTTTAGAACATAGAACATAGAACATAGAACATTACAGCGCAGAACAGGCCCTTCGGCCCACGATGTTGCGCCGACCAGTTACAAAAACAATGACCCACTAGCCTATACCAATCCCTTTTCGTCCATAAACCTATCCAGAGATCTCTTAAACGCCCCCAAACTAGACGCATTTACAACTGCAGCAGGCAGGGCATTCCAATCCCTCACCACCCGCTGGGTAAAGAACCTACCCCTGACATCCGTCCTGTAGCTACCCCCCCTTAATTTAAAGCCATGCCCCCTCGTGCTAGCTTTCTCCATCCGAGGAAAAAGGCTATCACTATCCACCCTATCTAAACCTCTAATCATCTTATATGTTTCAATAAGATCCCCTCTTAGCCGCCTTCTTTCCAACGAAAACAACCCTAAATCCCTCAGTCTCTCCTCATAGGACCTCCCCACCATACCAGGCAACATCCTAGTAAACCTCCTCTGCACCCTCTCCAACGCTTCCACATCCTTCTTGTAATGCGGGGACCAGAACTGCACACAGTACTCCAAGTGCGGCCGCACTAGAGTAGTGTACAGTTGCAACATTACACTGCGACTCCTAAATTCAATCCCCCTACCAATAAACGCCAAGACACCGTACGCCTTCTTAACAACCTTATCTACTTGATTCCCAACTTTCAGGGATCTATGTACACACACACCTAGATCCCTCTGTTCATCCACACTATTCAAAGTCCTCCCGTTAGCCCTATACTCGACACATCTGTTGCTCCTACCAAAGTGAATTACCTCACACTTCTCCGCATTAAATTCCATCCGCCACCTCTCGGCCCAGCTCTGCAACCTATCTAAGTCTCCCTGCAGACTATGACACCCTTCCTCACAATCTACCACACCTCCAACTTTGGTGTCATCAGCAAATTTACTAATCCACCCAACTATACCCTCATCCAGATCATTAATAAAAATTACAAACAACAGTGGCCCCAAAACAGATCCCTGAGGCACACCACTCGTAACTGTACTCCATGATGAATATTTACCATCCACCACCACCCTCTGTCTCCTATCTGATAGCCAATTCCTGATCCAACTTCCTAGATTACCCACAATCCCATACATCTGCATTTTCTGCAGAAGCCTACCATGGTGAACCTTATCGAACGCCTTACTAAAATCCATGTATACCACGTCAACTGCCTTGCCCCCATCCACCTCTTTGGTCACCTTCTCAAAAAACTCAATAAGGTTAGTAAGGCACGACCTACCCGCTACAAAACCATGCTGACTATTTCTAATCAATTCATTACACTCCAAATAACTATAAATCCTATCCCTAATAATTTTTTCTAAAATTCTAATTTTTAATTTTAATTTTAATTTAATTTTTAATTTCTAATTTCTAATTTTTTTGTATACTATTTTATAGTACTTGCCTTTTAAGAAACACCAATATATAAAACACTTGAATATTTTCCACGATGTGAGATAATGAGCGGTATAGTGGGCACCCTACACATTCCCCTGTAAGTAGTTGATATGAGGATGGTTAATTGCAGAGAGTATAGACTTGTTTTTTGAAGACTGTGTCTATTGCATAATTAAAGGCACAGGATTAGAGCTTTTCCTGGAACGGGTGAGTGCTGCTGGGTGGCAGCATGACATATGGTTATACTGAGTGGAGGAGTAAGAGTCCAAATCCATTTTTTAAAAAAAAATGTTTATGGTGTGTGGGGCGTCACTGATTAGACTAGCCCATCCCTGGTTGCCCTTTATAAGGTGCTAGTGAGCTGCTTTTTTTTCTGAACCATTGCAGTCCCTGACGCATAGGTACGCACAGTAAGAAGTCTCAACACCAGGTTAAAGTGCAACAGGTTTATTTGGTAGCACAGGCTTTCGGAGTGTTGTTCCTTCCTCAGGTGATGAAGGGGGCAACACTCCAAAAGCTTGTGCTATCTACTAAATCTATTGGACTTTAACCTAATGTTGTGAGACTTCTTACTGTGCTCATCCCAGTCCAACACTGGCATCTCCACATCTTGACGTAGTTACACCCGCACTGCTGTTAGGGAGGGAATTCCAGGACTTGGACTCAGAGACTGTGACAGAACAATGATATGTTTCCAAGTCAGAATGGTGACTGACTTGGATGAGAACCTCCAGTGGTGATTTTTCCCAAGTATCTGAGCTGTGCCTTTTGAAGTTGCCTGGCCAATTTGCTGAACTTTCCCTCCAACTTGAGTGGAAAGCTGCAGACTTTATTTTTAAGGCAAATAATTTTGATGGTTATGTTACTGTGTCGATGCATTTAGATGTATCTAGCATGCTGAAGGTTGTAAACTGTTATGAGGAAAATTGATATGTTGTAGATGACTTTATTAATGTTTATGAGAATCTAAATCTTTTTGAAGGAAATTTTGCAATTGGGTCATTAAATCCTTTGGTTGGTCTCCCAGTGTTGCAGAACTAGTCATCCTTTGTGCAAACTTCAATATGATGTAACTATAGGGGACATGGATGTTAGTATGATAAATCTACCTGATAGCTGTTGTCTCCACATCAGTTACTGTAGTTTTCCAAATTGGGTCTGGCACAATGGTATGTCTGCATTTCACTAACTGCTTGAACTCCTTGTCTTGTTGACATGTATTTGCATTTATAAAAATGGCAGTGCAGTGAATGGGAATGATGTCTTTCTGAATTTGGCACTGCACTGCTTTTTATTTTACTGCCTTTCCCCCTTTTCCTCCCTACTCCAACCACAAAAGCCTTTTGGAACTATTGGATACTGTAAAAGATACCCAGGCAGCCAAACGCATTGCTCTCAATTTGTCCATCTTCCATAGATTAATAAGTGCCAGATTGGCAAAGAGACATGCAAACATAGAAACTAGAAGCAGGAGCAGGCCATTCAGCCTTTCAAGCCTGCTCCACCATTCATTTTGATAACGGCTGATTGTTGAATTCAATATCCTGATTTCCCTCCACCACAACTTATCCCTCGATTCCTTAGCCCCAAGAGCTATATCTAATTTCTTTTTGAAATTAGGTAACATTTTGGCCCCAATTGCCTTCTCTGGCAGTCTGGGTGAAGAAATTTCTCCTCATCTAAATTCTAAAAGCTTTATCCCTTATCATCAGATCATGACCCCCTAGTTCGGGTCTCCCCACCATCAGGAACTTTGTTTCTGAATCTACCTTGTCTAACATTGTTAGAATTTTATAAGTTTCCATGACATCCCTTCTCACCCTCCTAAACTCCAGTGAATATAATCCTAACCGACTTAGTCTCTCCTCATTATGACAGACCTGCCATCCCAGGAATCGGCCTGGTAAACTTTCGCTGTAGCAAGGACATCCTTCCTCAGATAAGGACACCAAAACTGCACAAAATACTTTAGGTGTCCTCACCAATACCCTATACAATTGCAGCAAAACATCTCTATCCCTGTGCTCAAATCCTCTCACTATGAAGGCCAACATATCATTTGCTTTCTTTATTGCCTGCTATTTTCAATAACTGACGCATGAGGATACCAAGGTCTTGCTGAGTATCCACCTGTCTCAATTCACACTCACTCACCATAATAATCTATGCTCCTATTATTGCTACCAAAGTGAATAAGCTCCCATTTATCCACATTTGTACTGCATCTGCCCACACACTCAGCCTGTCCAAATCACACTGAAGCAATGGGACAATAAGGAGAGTCCATTTGTTCTGAGTAAGGCTTGATGGTCATACGTGGTTCTCACTGACATTGAGGAAGGCTTCTCTTTTCTCCCCACATCTACACCTTTTATTCCATCCAAATTGGTCCTCTGGTTTGGAAATGAGCTGAAAATGGCCATGTTTCTGCTCATTAACAGTATTTTTGAGGCATCTCATTGAGTCCAGTGTGCCCTTTCACAACATGGAATGTGATTGCTTAATTTGTTACATAAATTGCTACAAAACTTGACTCTGTTTCCCAGTGTGTGCATGGAGTGATACTTGGGTTAGCTTCTTTCTTCCACTTACTATCAATCCAAAGGCAAAGTTTGTATTTGTTGCCATGATAACTGACTAAGATGTAGTGTGAACCTTTCTTTTAATCTTGCATTGGAAACCACAGAGACAGGGACTTGAGTATGCTGGAAGAGAAGGGAAATCTCTGCCAACTAGAATGTATTAATGAACAGGAGCAAGTTTGTTATCAGGCTTTGCGTTTTGATTTTCTGTGGAGGCCCCTGTTTTATGTCTTCTTCACAAGAGCTTGTTGAAATTGGGAGATCAATATGTAGTTCTGAGCACGTGATGTCAAGATGGATGGCATTGCCTCACTGGAATGGGTTTTTGGGCATGGCAAATGATGCTTCCCTTTCCCACCATCCAGAAAACGAACCAAACAAATGTGAATAGATGGGACTGAGAAACTAAGCGCCTTTGGTCCCAGGCTACTCCTGCAGTGTAGTTATGCCTTTTGTGGGTTACTTTGACTGGAGTGAATTAATTTAGGAAGTGGCTTGGTGGCTGGAGAATGTGCAAATTGATTTTTTTTCTTGCGACTATTACCTTGCTAGCATCTGTTGCCTGCTACAGGGTACTGTTATAACAACAGCAGGAAAGGGGAGGGATGCAAATGTTTGCAGTGACTTTATTTTTTTATTGATCAACAAAGGAATAATTTCCAATACTCACTTTTGTAAAATATTTCAAGATTGAAATCCTTTTTTTTAAAGTTAGTTTCTTTGGTACTTCAGCCTACACCAATTTTTTGGCACATGTCAAACTCCCTGAGGATCTGACTGAGTGTTGCACGTTTGCTTATTGCAATCGGGGACTTCACTTCCTTGAAATAAATAGCCTTCACTAGGTGTCTATATTACTTGTCCTAATGTCTGTAATTGTTTTCATTGCTCAATTGGAGGTTCCTGTCTTTGTGTAAAAGTAAAATGAGAAATGCGCCTTAAAATATTTTTAAGGATGCATGGCGTACTGTTGAACTAAACTGGTTGAGCTCTTGGGTTATGCTCGGTTAGCAGATCTTGGCCAGCTGGCAGCAGATATGTTGCAATTGGCCTCAATGTTTATTGATTTGGAGGGTATAAAGAAAATCACCAAGTCCCATTCTTGATTGATATCCAGTATTCCAGTGGGGAAGTACTTTTGTTTGCATGGTGAGTAAGGATGAGGGATCAGACATGGCCATGGCCATATAAGGTCGAGTGTTTGTTTTGTTATAGAAATGTCACTTTGGTTGAGATGCTGACAATTGTGGTACCATTCTTTCCAACGAGGTTGGCATCTTCCAGAACTAGAGAGTGGCACAATTTCCCCAAGAGATTTGACTTAAATTTTTGCACGAAACTTTTTGTGCTGACCTCCATTGTCCTGTTAAAGCGTGGTGAAATTGTACCTCTTGTCATTCAGCTTTTTTAAAATCAAGTCCTCTTCCTTTTGGCTAAGTAGCATTTTCTTGTTGGGTTGGATTTTGTCTGAGCTGCACAGATCTTGGTTAAAGCATTTGCACTATCTATAGGTGCTGACCAAACCGTTTGGTTCTTCAAAAGTTCTTTGGCTACTGATCAATAACTGAGGTGGGAGAATAGAATGGGATTCAGTTGTGATACAGTGCCTTCTGTCGAATCATACTGCACACATTCAGATATGCTGAAGGGCAAACTATGAAAGAACAAGTACACTACATAATTGGTTGTACATGGCTGTAATGAGCAGATTCACCTGCTTTAAAAGAACTGCAGATTAGTATTCTGGTAGGTCAAAACATAAAAGATATTATGCATTTGGGCAATATCATACTTCTTATCAAGATGAATCATAGCATCCTGACAGTGCAGAAAGAAGGCCATTCATCCCATCAACAGCAATCCTACTCAGGCCCTATCCCTGTAACCTCACATGTTTACCCGGCTAGCCCCTCTAACTTGCACAACTTGGGACACAAAGGGGCAATTTAGCATGGCCAATGCATATCTTTGGACTGTGGGAGGAAACTGGAGCATGCTGAAAAAACCCACACAGACACGAGGAGAAGGTGGAAACTCCACACGGACAGTGACCCAAGCTGGGAATTGAAACCAGGTCCCTGGCGCTGTAAGGCAACAGTGCTAACCACTATAACTTCTGACCGTAATTATTTAAGACTGCAGTAATACTCTCCTTGCTTTTGTTACCTCTAATTTTAATGATTCCAATATACTTCTGATCCTCTTTGCACATTCCTTCCTCCATAAGTTTAAGATAATCCAAAATCCTGCTGCCTGTGTTTTTGCCCTCACCATGTCCTATTCATCTATCACCCCTTGGTTAAGCAGCACCTTGACATTTGAAAGAAGTTGCATTGATATTATCGAATTTCTCCATGGTCATGCCCTGCCTATTTCCATTATCTCTTTCAGTCCCACAACCTTCAAAGAGATGTGACCTCCTCAAATTCTGGCCACTTGAGTTTCTATGATTTCAATCACTGTGCTTTCAGCTGCCAAGACCAGTGATAGGCAACGTAGGCTAGTGAGTGGGCCCCATGAGTGGCTCATCTCGGCGAGCTTGAATTTGGACTTGTTCACTAACCGTGACCCCGTGAATAAGATTGAATACGCTCAAGGTACACCAAATATTTCACAGTGAGTCAAAGAAAATGCTTAAATATTCAAATATTAATAGAACTATCAGCTTTGAATGGTAAAATCAAAAGAAATATTTTATGTTTTGATTGACGCAGAGGGAACACACATCTCTTGCAGTTAATTTATGCAATTGGCACGGACCTCATTTCACGTGCCCTTGCTGTATATGCGAATCACTTAACTATGTGGATGGAAATCAGTGAAATCTGGCAACCAGGTGAAAGGCAGTGGCTAACAAAGTGTCTGGTGGACCACACTCAGGTCCCTGATGAGCCATGTGTGCCCCCTGGGCTGCAGGTTGCCCAGCACTGGCCTAGACTGTAAGCTCTGGAATTTCCCTCCTAAACCCTTTGGCTTCTTTGCTTCTCTTTCTTTTGTTTTTCCTTCTTGTAAGCTGCTTTTTAAAACTTGCCTTTATGACCAAGCTTTTGGCCATCTGCTTTAATATTCCCTACTTACAAAGCTCCTGTCGAGTATCTTGTTAGAGGTGCTACATAAACTGCAGGTTGTTGTTGTTGCAGGGTGAACTCAATTCCTCCAGGATTTAGCACATCTGCCCTCCTATCCACACAGGCGCACACAGATGCACATTCTGTATGTGTGGACATTTCCTGCGCGGCATCCTTTTTTATGATGCATCAATATTTGATAACTGAACTGGCTTTGGGTAAATATTTATGCTTGTAAACATTTGCTTGAAGCTGTGTAGTTGGTAGACTGTGGCCAAGAGGCAATGCTGTAGAATAGGTTACTGAAGTCCCTGTCCCAATTCTTGACATTTTGTTCTATATTTATAAAATAACTCATTCAGGAAATGAACATTCAGATGATTTACAAACAGAGTCAAAGTCCTGCTTCCAGTAATGCATCATAACACAAAATCCCACTCATGTAAGCTGTGCAGTTAACTTGCACCCAGTTGACTGAAATGCTACTAGGATAATGGCAACAATTCACCACTGAGTAATTCTTTAAAACATTTTTTTTGTAGAAGACAAAGTCAGGCTTCTCTCAATAAAGAGAAAAATACTGGATTTATAAGGAGCTGTTAACCCTGATGTGGTTTACAATGGCACTTTGATTAAAACGTATCTTTGCCATTATTTGGGAATACTTAAGCACTGACCTAAAGGGACAGACAATGAAAACAGTTTCATCTTTGCTACTGAATAGGTCAAACAAAGTCAAGTAGACTCAGTACAGGCAGCCAGTAAGCAATGCCAATGGAAGACAGTCTAATACATGAAAGATCTTTCATGTAGTGTATGTCACACATTAAATATGCCTGTAGCACAAACAATCCGTTTTGCTTTCTTGCTATTTTCAAATCTTTTACTTGTTTCTGACTGAGTACATGATCAAGTTATTTATTGCATTCCCACCACATCTCATAACATTGTCACTTCCTCCAATACTGTGTGAGCTACACCATGGGGAGTAGTTGCTTTTAGTCGTTTCATGTAAAATTATGTTGTACTATGTTCGAACGTTTTATTTAAATATATTGTGTTCCATCAGTAATCGGTGATTGAAATGGTTTGAAATAATACTTGGATCAAATACGTGGTTGTCAATGGAAAAGCAGGTGCCTACTCTTAGTTATTCTGATTGGGACGTTGCTGGTAAGGCCAACATTTATTGCCCTGTTTGAACAGAGTGACTTGCTCATCCACTTCAGAAGGCAACTAACAGTCAAACAAACTAAATGGGGGTCTGGAATCATGTAGACTAAATGATGGCACTCTTACTTCCGTAAAGTGTGTTATTGAAAGAAGGAAATGTGTCATTGAACTAATTGGATTTTTATACCAATATGGTGGGCTCAGAATAACCTTTGCTGATGTAGTGTATTATTTCTGGATTTTTGAAACCGAGTACAAATTCTTAAGATGCCATGGTAGGATTTGAACACTCTCTGACCCTTGGCGTTATCAGTAAATTGCACCCAGTGCTAAAGTCAGGTCACGCACAAAAACAACTACTTTAACGTATGGAAATGTCCCAAGGCGTTTCAAAGGAGCATTATAAAGCAAAATGTGACACTGAGCCACATAGGGAGATAGTTGGTCAGAAGACCGAAAGCTGGAATATTTTAAGTGCTTTTAATGGAGGAAGAGCCAGATCACCATCCTCCCTGACTCCATGATGAATTTAAAAGTACGTCATCGGCTGTCAAGGACTTGACGTTACGAGGCTGTGGAAGGAAATATGAGGTTTTTCTCCACAAAAACAGACAAACTGGTGTTTTCTGTTTGTGAAAGCTTGCTATGAACATATTCGCCACTCAGGTTGTCTACATAAAATTGCCTAAGTTGTAGAAATAATTGAGCTGTGAAGCACTTTGGGATGTCCTGAGGATCTAAAAGCTGTTGCATTAATATAATTAAAATTTCATTCATGCTTCCAAAATGTTTCTGTCATATCTGCCACCACGTTGATGCTTTAACTCCAAAAGGCTTGACAATGGCCACTTCTGTTTCTTTGACTTTGTAATTTTCTGCCTTCATGAAATCTCCAATTGCAGTTCAGATTTTAACACAGTCCCAACCACCTGATATTCTATATCCCAGACTCTTCAAAGTGATGGCTATGGAGAAAGTGGATGCGTTGGTGATCGCCTTCCGAAATGCTATAGATTGGAAGGTAGCAAATGTCATCTCACTATTTAAGAAGGAAGGGAAGGAGAAAATGGGGAACTTGGGGACTTGTTAGTCTTACATTTGTGCTAAGGAAAATGCTGGAATCTGTTATAAAGGATGAGTCAAATGGACAATAATGATCTGATTGGGCTCAGTCAACATGGATTTATGAATGTGAAATCATGTTTGACAAACCCGTTGGAGATTTTTTAAAGATGTCACTAATAGAATTGATGGGAGTATTGTGGCTGGATTTTCAGAAGGCTTTTGATAAAGTCCCCCACAGGAGATTGGTTCACAAAATCAAAGCACATGGGACAGGAGGTAATATACTGGTATGGATTAAGGATTGGTTAGTGGGCAGAAATTTAGAGATTGTGAATAAATGGTAGTTCTCAGATTGCCAGGCAGTGGCAAGCGAGGTACCTTGAGGATCAATACTTGGGGCTCCAGCTGTTCCAAATATAAACCAATTGTTTAAATGTGGGGGCCAAACACAGTAATTTTAGATTCACAAATGACACAAAGTTCAGGGGAATATATACTGTGAGGAAAAATGCAAATCAGTTTCCAAGGGGATTTGGACAGTCTATGTGGGCAAGAACGTGCAGGTGGAATGCAATGTGCAAACACTTTGGTAGGAGGAACAGATGTGCAAGGTATTTATTAAATAATGAAACATTAGAGAATGTAGATGTAAAGAGACCTGGGTGGCCTCATCAATAGACCACTGAAAACTGACATGCAGGTGCAGCAAGCAATTAGGAAGGCTGATATATTAGCCTTGATCTCTAAAAGAATTTAGGTACAGGAGTAACAAAGTCTTCAAGTTTAAAGAACCTTGGCTAGACTGCACCTGTAGTGGTGTACAGTTTTGGTCCTCTTTCGGAAGGATATTATTGCCACAGAATGAGTGCAACGAAGATCCATCAGGATGGCGGGAGATTGGGGAATAGGGCTCATATTCTCTACAGTTTCAAATAATGTGGTGATTTCATTGAAACCTTAAAAAAATACTTAAAGGGATAGACAGGTTAGATGCAGATAAGTCTGGAACTAGGAGAAACAACTTTTAAATAAGGGGGAAGCCGCTTAAAACTGCAATGAGGAGAATTTCTTTTTACCTAGCGGGTTGTGAATCTTTGGAATTCCCTACCCCAGAGGGCTGTGCATGAGTATGTTTAAAGCAGAGATTGATATTTAGAAATCTATCAATGACACCAAGGGATATGGGATAGTTTGGGGGGAAAAAAGGCATTGAATTGGATGATCAGCTATGATGGTATTGCATGGCAGAACAGGTTTGATGGGCTGAATGGCCTACTACTGCTCCTCTCCCTATGTTCCTAAAGGGATATGTTTTCCCCAAGACTCCATTTCCTGGCTCCAGCCTCAAATGCAACAAATTTAGTTTTTAAATAATTTCTGTTTTTGACAGAATAAGATATCCCAAGGCACTTGATACGAGAATTGTAAAACAAAGTTTGACTGGACCACATTTAAAGATGACCAAGAGCGAGGTCAAACATGTAGGTTTTAAGGAGTGTCTTAAAGGAGGAATGAGAGGCAGAGATGGCAAGAGTTAGAACTCAAGGCCCCAGCAATTGAAGGCATGGCCACAAATGGTGCAACAATTATAAGCAAAGATGCAGAAGAGGCCAGAATTAAAGAAGCGCAATATCTCCAGAGGGTTGCATGGCTGGAGGCCATTATAAAAATGGGAAGGGAGTAGACAATGGAGAATTCTGAAATGAGGATGAATATTGCAAAACTGAAGCTTTGCTTAACCAGGAACACTGTAGGTTGGCGTCACAGGGGTGCTGGGTGAACCAGACTTGATTCGAGCTAGGACACTGGCAGCAAACTTTTGAGAGACTTGAAGTTTATGGAGAATAGAATGTAGGAGGTTGGCCAGGAATGCGTTGGTCTAGTCAAGATTAGAAGTAACAAGGGCATGGAGGTTTTCAGCACTAGATTAAAATTTGGATTGAATATAAATGTAGGGAGGTCTTGCTGCAGCTGTATAGGGCATTGGTGACGCCGCAGCTGGAGTACTGTGTGCAGTTTTGGGCGCTGTACTTGCGCAAGGATATTTTGGCCTTGGAGGGAGTGCAGAGGAGGTTTACTAGGCTGATGCTGGAGTTGAAGGGGTTGAGCTATGAGGAGAGGCTGAATAAACTAGGCTTGTACTCGTTAGAGTTTAGAAGAATGAGGGGAGATCTCATTGAGACGTATAAGATGATGAATGGGATGGATAGGATAGAGGTGGAGAGACTCTTCCCGCTCAGAAAGGATAATAGGACTAGGGGGCACAGCCTCAAGATAAAGGGGGGGCGGTTTAGAACGGAGTTGAGGAGGAACTTCTTCACTCAAAGAGTGGTGAATCTCTGGAATTCTCTGCCCGTTGAAGTGGTGGAGGCTACCTCGCTAAATATTTTTAAGACGCGGGTTGATGGGTTTTTGATAAGCGAGGGGATTAAGGGTTATGGGGAGAAGGCGGGAATGTGGAACTGAGCCACAACAGATCAGCCATGATCTTATTGAATGGCAGGGCAGGCTTGAAGGGCTAGATGGCCTACTCCTGCTCCTATTTCTTATGTTCTTATAAGAGAAAGAAGGTGAGGGTATGAGAAAGTACTGGCAGCTAATGCAAAAGGGAATCCCAAAGTCTTCTATTGGTATCGTTATGAATTCAAATCATTACGCTCCTGGCTGCTAAGTTAGCAGTCTATGGAGAGTGTAACATTTAAGATGCAGGCTGTTCCAATGTTTGTTTCATTGCCCAGTGATTTGAGGGTGTACCCTCAGAATGGTTTGATAGGTCCCCAGATCTGTTCAAAGGCCAGAGTCCAGCAGTTATCACTTGGTCATTTTTCAGGTAACCCAGAAGCCGGTGGAAGAAGCTTTGGTTATAATCCAGGACAGAAACTCCCAAGGTATTTTATGAAGTCAGCCTGGACCCTAAGTTTTGCAATTTGAATTTGGCTAGGGTAAACATGCAACGTTTCACTCCTCCAGGTCTGATTCAAATGATGCATGAGGGAGCTTTTATCAAACAAAGTTCATTTAAGAATACAGTTAACACACACAAAATTAACAATAGCTTTTACCAATTACAAGCAAGAAATGAGTCAACCATGATATTATATAAACCTCACAAGGTACCTCACAAGAGGTTATTGCAGAAGGTAAGGGGGCATGGAGTTGGGGGTAGGGTGTTAGCGTGGATAGAGGACTGGTTGTCAAATAGGAGGCAGAGAGTGGGGGTCAATGGGTGCTATTCGGATTGGCGGATGGTGACTAGTGGAGTGCCCCAGGGTTCGGTGCTGGGGCCTCAGCTATTTTCCATTTATATAGATGATCTGGAGGAGGGAACCGAGTGTATGGTGTCGAAATTTGCTGATGACACCAAAATTGGTGAAAAGGCAAATTGTGCGGAGGGTGTGGAGAGTCTACAGAAGGATCTAGATAGGCTGGGCGAATGGGCCAGGAAATGGCAAATGGAATTTAATGTTGGCAAGTGCGAGGTGGTCCACTTTGGTAGGAATAATGGTAGGAAGGATTATTACTTACGTGGAGAAAAACTGCATCAGGCGATGGTGCAGAGGGACCTCGGGGTCCTTGTGCATGAGTCGCAAAAACCCAGCTTGCAGGTGCAGCAGGTGGTCAGGAAGGTGAATGGGATGCTGGCCTTCATCGCGAGGGGGATTGAATATAAAAGTAGGGAGGTCTTGCTGCAGCTGTATAGGGCATTGGTGACGCCGCAGCTGGAGTACCGTGTGCAGTTTTGGGCGCCGTACTTACGCAAGGATATTTTGGCCTTGGAGGGAGTGCAGAGGAGGTTTACTAGGCTGATGCCAGAGTTGAGGGGGTTGAGCTATGAGGAGAGGCTGAATAAATTAGGCTTGTACTCGTTAGAGTTTAGAAGAATGAGGGGAGATCTCATTGAGACGTATAAGATGATGAATGGGATGGATAGGATAGAGGTGGAGAGACTCTTCCCGCTCAGAAAGGACAGTAGGACTAGGGGGCACAGCCTCAAGATAAAGGGGGGGCGGTTTAGAACGGAGTTGAGGAGGAACTTCTTCACTCAAAGGGTGGTGAATCTCTGGAATTCTCTGCCCGTTGAAGTGGTGGAGGCTGCCTCGCTAAATATTTTTAAGACGCGGGTTGATGGGTTTTTGATAAGAGAGGGGATTAAGGGTTATGGGGAGAGGGCGGGAATGTGGAGCTGAGCCAAGACAGATCAGCCTGATCTTATTGAATGGCGGGGCAAGCTTGAAGGGCTAGTTGGCCTACTCCTGCTCCTATTTCTTATGTTCTTATGTTCAACAACCAAATGTGCTGTTTCAATACAACAAGCCTCCCTACAAACGTACCCCAGGTTTAACAAATAAAGTAAGAATGCTTGCATGGTTTTGCAGCTCAGCAATACCTGCTGTGAATTAGTCCTTTGGATAGAATTGAAACTGTGACTTCCCAGCCTTGTACCTTCCAGCAGACCTTGAGGTAGGGATAAAGCCATGGCTAGCCTCTAGCTTTTAGCCAGCAAACCACTTGCAGCAAAATTTTCACTCCTCCGGTTCAACAAGAAAACTGCTTCCAACATAGCAGAATTTCTAGTAACAGGGAGACAAGCACAGAAATAATATCTTCTACGCTGGATTCCACACAGCAGCTAACTGAAAGTGAAAGTCAATCCTTGGATTCTTCTGTGAAGGAACCATCTGACTTTGACTTGTCAATCAGTCTTCCCACCACACTTTAAAAGGTTGTAACCTCCCTGAAAGTTCATTAGACCTAGAGTAAAAATAAACAAAACATAAGAACATAAGAACATAAGAAATAGGAGCAGGAGTAGGCCATCTAGCCCTTCGAGCCTGCCCCGCCATTCAATAAGATCATGGCTGATCTGTCATGGCTCAGTTCCACATTCCCGCCCTCATTCTTCTAAACTTTAACGAGTACAAGCCTAGTTTATTCAGCCTCTCCTCATAGCTCAACCCCCTCAACTCCGGTATCAGCCTAGTAAACCTCCTCTGCACTCCATCCAAGGCCAAAATACCTTTGCGTAAGTACGGCACATCATCCGCCAACCAAAGATGCTTGCAGGAGGCACCTCTATTTCCAATCAGTATTCCAGGAGGCTGAGGAACCATCAGCTAAACAAAACATCCCATTACAAGGGCATCCTGTCATCAGAAAATAGTTGGTATCAGAGTGTTGGGCACATTCAAAGGATACGAACTGCTACCTCACAGCACCGAGATCAATTCCCAGCTTGGGTCACTGTCTGTGCGGACTCTACATGTTCTCTGTGTCTGCGTGGGCTTCCTCCGGGTGCTCCAGTTTCCTCCCAGTCCAAAGATGCGTGGGTTAGGCAGATTGGCCATGCTAAATTGTCCCTTAGTGCCAGGGGGATTAGCGGGGTAAATACATGGGGTTACGGGATAGGGCCTGAATGCGATTGTGGTCGGTACAATCTGGACGGGCCAAATAGCCTCCCTTCTGCACTGTACGGATTCTGTGAATCCTCCACCCCCATGGGCATCAGGAAAACCGTCCACGTGTTAATGGCCGCCTGCCTGGCCAACGACCAGAGCCCGAGGCCCAAAGCCTGAGGCCTAGCCGGGGGAGTGAAAAACGCTTCAACCGCCGCCCCCCGCCGTTTCTAACAGTCGGTGCGGACAATGCGGGGGCCCGGCGTGTTGTGCGGCGGGCAGGCTCCGCTATACTCTTTTCCATCCACCCCCCCACTCCCGCTTCTCCCCCTCACTCACCCTATTTAAATCATTTAAGCAGCAATAAAAGAACATCTAAGTAGGCAGCCGGTGCCGCAATGAAGAAACAAAGCTGCTTACAAACGTTTTCCAAAATGGCGCTGGGGTGAGGCGGACCTGCTGCCCATGTGGGATCTGTAGCAGGTGCTGCAGTCCCAGAGCTGGGGATTTCTCTACACTGGCTCCCAGAGCATTAAGTTGATCTTTCTCTACACCCTAGCTGTGACTACAACACTACATTCTGCACTCTGTCCTTTTCTTCTCTATGGGCAGTATGCTTTGTCTGTATAGTGTGCAAGAAACAATACTTTTATTAATACATGGGACAATAATCAAATCAAAATCAAATTGCAGAGAACATGATTTAAAAAAAAATACATTTCCTAAAGGCATATTACCGTCACACTCCACACAAAGTGCTGTTGTTACCTTTGGGGAGCTGAGTCAAGGGATGACGGTGTTCACAGGTAATGGAAGGGAGCTCAGGTATTTGAAGAGGGTTTGGGGAAAGATCTAGGATGTATATAGCTGGATATGGCTCAGAGACATGAGTCTGGAGTGTGAAGTGGTTCATTTTGGTAGTTAGAATGCAGAGATACAATATAAAGGGTAAAATTCTAAAGGATATACAGCAGCAAAGAGAACTGGGTGTAATATGAGTAAATCTTTGAAGGTGACAGGACAGGTTGCAAGAGCGATTCATAAAGCTCACATGCAGCATCTTGAGCTTTATCAATAGGGACAATAAAGTATAATTTTTTTTTTAACCTGATGCTTTTCAGGCTAATAACTGTAAAAGGCTGACAAAAACAAGGAATTTCTGTTAAACCTGTATAAAATACTGGTTTGGCCTCAACTGCTGTTTCATGTCCAATTCTGAGCACCACTCTTCCGGAAGGATGTGACAGCATTAGTCAGGGTGGAATGGTTCCAGGGATGAGGAACTTCAGTTGTAAAGATTGATTGGAGAAGTTAGGACTGTTTTCCTCGGAGAAAATAGTGCATCCGTAAAATAGCACATCCGTACTAGGACCCCAGCTATTCACAAAATATATTAATGATTTAGATGAAGGAACTAAATGTAATGCCTCCAAATTTGCAGATGACACAAAGCTGGGTGGGAGGGTGAGCTGTGAGGAGGTGTGGAAATGTTTCAGTCTGATTTGGACAAGCTAAGTGAGTGAGCAAATGCAGATTTTAGTATAATGTGGATACATGTGAGATTAGCAAAAATAGGAAGGCAGATTATTATCTGAATAGCTATGGATTGAGAGAGGGGAATGTGCAACGAGACTCGAGTGTTCTTGTATAATGGTCGTGGAAAGTAAACGTGCAGGTGCAGCAGCCGATAAAGAAGGCAAATTGTATGTTGGCCTTCATAGTGAGAGGATTCAAGAAACAGAAAATAGGAGCAAGGATGTCTTGCTGTAATTATATTGGGTCTTAGCGAGGCTGCACCTGCAAAATTGTGTGCAATTTCGGTCTCATCTGAGGAAGGGTGTTCTTGCTATGGAGAGTGTGGCGGAGATTTATAGACTGATAGTGGGATTGACACATGAAGAGAGATTGAATCAGTTAGGATTATATTCACTGGAGTTCAGAAGAGTGAGGAGGTGAGTGTCTTGTGATAAAATTTGAACAGGACTAGACAGGGTAGATGCGGGAAGGATGTTCCCGATGGTGTGAATGTCTTGATCCAGGGGTCATACTCTTAAGGATAAACGATAAACCTTTTGGGACTGAGATGAGATATTTCTTCACTCAAAGAGTGGTGAGCCTGTGAAATGCCACAAAGTAGTTTAGGCTAAAACATTGTATGTTTTCAAGAAAAAATTAAAATCTAGCTCTTGGGGCTAAAGGGATAAAGGGGGAAGGTGGGATTGGGCTGTTGAAGTGGGTGATCAGCCATGATGATAATGAATGATGGAGCAGTCTCGAAGGACTGAATGGTCTATTTCTATTTTCTATGTTTCTATATTCAGGCTGAGAGGAGATTTGATAGAAATATTCAAAATTATGAGTGGATTGGACACAGTAGTTGAGGAGAAACTGTTCCATAAATGGAAGGGTCAAGAAGGCACAAATTTTAAACTGACACAAGAAGCAATGACAATATGAAAGACATTTTTACAGTGTTAGGATCTGGAATGCACTGCCTGAGATTGTAGTGGAGGCTGTTTCAATCAAGGCATTTGGGAGAATTGGATTAGTATCTGAAAAAGGAATGTTCAGAGTGATGGGGAAGTGCTACAAGATGAATAGCCGTTTGAAAGCCATGCATCATTCTGTGAATTGAGATGGGGTGGAGCTGAGTGATTATTATTGATCTCCTTTTATTACTGTATCATAGAATCCCTACAGTGCAGAAGGAGGTCATTTGGCTCATTGAGCCTGCAGCAATAACAACCCTACCCAGGCCCTATCCCTGTAACCCCACATATTTGCCCTGACACTAAGGGGGAATTTTTAGCATGGCCAATTAACCTAACCTGCACATCTTTGGAAACTGGAGCACCTGGAGGAAACCCATGCAGACATGGGGAGAATTTGCAAACTCCACATAATCACCCAGGGCCAAAATCAAACCTGGGCCCCTGGTGTCGTGAGACATCAGTGCTAACCACTGTGCCACCCCAAATAGGTGATCTCAGTGATAACATGGTTATGTTGTCCCAACTCTCTGTTTCTGTTGGTCCTTGATGTAGTTTGGAGGTTTTGTGTAAGTCGCAAATAAAAACATGAAGCTGTTAGACTTAGTGTTGTAGCTCATCTTGGAGTTTACTATAACAGAGAATCTCTTAACAATCTGGTTCAGCAACAGATAGTGCCAGGGAGAAGGGTGGAGCTAGTAGCTAGGGAACGGAATTTCTACTGTGCATCAAATACAATTATTTCTGTTTTAATAAGTCTGTTTCTTTCTCGTTCGTACTTGCCAAGTCTCAGTTTACCAAAAATGGCCTTTCCCAAATTGAAAACTTGTACTCAATGTAAACCTGAGCGACGTATGAGCGCTGCAGTAGAACGCTGTCCCACCGATGCTCCTTACACCTTCCCATCTTAATTCCTTAAAACTAACTCCAGAATTGATGCTTCTCTTATTGGGTTTGTTCCGTGCTAGCTAAAAATTTCCTTTGAGAGCATTTTTTAAGAAGTCTGTCTCTCCAGTACCTTTTTACACAGGATTTATCCCAGTTGCTATTAAGGCAGTTGGAACCCCCTGCTCTACAGATCTTTCGTTTCTGCACTTCTCATCAATTTGTGCACATATTTGCTGTCACTTCTCGCTGATGTCTTTGGGGTCCATAGTGTACTGTCATTGGTATGATTGCCTCTCTTTCAGCGCCCCCCCCCCACCCCGCCCCTGCCCACCAAACCATATGGTCCTTTTAATGCTCTTCCTAGCATATCATGTCTTCTCATAGCTGTGACCAGCTCCTTTGTCAATTTTTTAATCCCCCTCTATATTCCATCTGAAAAAATCTGTAACCAGGAATGTTAAGCTGTCATTCCCTATCCTTTGAACCGTGTTTTGGTATAAGCTATTTCCAAATGTGTACTAATGGAGACTGACACCATGCTTTTGGCTGAGGGGCAGCTATTGGTGACAAACAGGAGGATGGACCCTTTGGCAACACAAGAGTCGGAAGGGCATCCATTGCACTCTGGCTGAACGCTGCGCTGGTTGGACGACTCCTTGTGCACTGAATCCAGTTCTAAATGCTGCATTTCAGGAAGGATATGTCGGCCTTGGATGTGACTAGCATAGATGCACTATAATGATCCTGGGACTTAAAAGGGTTGCACAGGACTGGTTGCATTGACGAGCCTTGAGAAGATTAAGGGGTAATCTTGTTGAGGTGTTTAAGATGGTTAAATCATTTGATCAGGTCAACACAGCTTTCCTGGTTCCCCCACGTGGACGCTATAGTTAAGAAAGCCCACCAATGCCTTTACTTTTTCAGGGGACTAAGGAAATTTGGCATGTCCACTACAACTCTCACCAACTTCTACAGGTGCACCATGGAAAGCATTCTTTCTGGTTGTAGCACAGCTTGGTATGGCTCCTGTTCATAGAATAGAATCATAGAATCCCTATTGTACAGAAAGAGGCCGTTCGGTCCATTGAGTTTGCACCAACTACAATCCCATCCAGGCCCTACCCCCATATCCCTATATATTTTACCCACTATTCCCTCTAACTGACACTTCTCAGGACACTAAGGGGCAATTTAGCATGGCCAATAACCGAACCCGCACATTTTTGTTATGCCCAAAACCTCAAGAAACTACAAAGGATCGCAAATGAAGCCCAGTCCATCACTCAAACCAACCTTTCTTCCATTGACATGGTCTACACTTCCCACTGCCTTGGAAAAGCAGCCGGCAAAATCAAGGGTCCCATGAACCCTGGGCATACTCTCTTCCACCTTCTTCTGTCGGGAAAAAGATTTTTAAAAAGTCTGAGATCACGTTTCAACCGATTGAAGAACAGCTTCTTCCCTGCTGCCGTCAGACTTTTGAATGGACCGACCTCACGTTGAGTTGATCTTTCTCTGCACCCGCGGTTGGCTGGACGGGAGTGGTTGGCGTCAGCATGACGGCAGCAGCGATGCCAGAGGGCAGGACCAAAGTGATCACCAAGAAGGTGGTGAAGAAGGCGGCCTCCAGTCACACTACAAGGGCGACAAGAAGCACAAGCGGGCCCTTGCCATCATGGCATCTACATGTACAAGGTGCTGAAGCAGGTGCATCTGGACATTGGCATCTCCTCCAAGGCCATGAGTATCACGAACTCCTTCGTCAACGACGTCTTCAACCGCATCGCCTGCGAGGCTTCCTGCCTGGCCCACTACAACTGGCGCCACACCATCTCCTCCTGGGAGATCCAGACCGCCGAGCACCTGCTGGCGCCCGGTGAGCTGGCCAAGCACGCAGTCTCTGAGGGCACCAAGGCGGCCACCAAGTACACCAGCTCCAAGTGAAGCAGACAGTCCAGCAGCCAGGTCAAACGATGGCTCTTTTCAGAGCCAGCGTCACCCAAAAAAAAATTGACTAACACTACATTCTGCACACTCTCTCCTTCCTGAAGTACGGTATGCTTTGTATAGTGCGCAAGAAACAGTATCCCGATCCATGTGACTGTAATAAATGAAATCAAATAGAAAGAAACTGTCCCCTCTGGAGGGGGAAACCAGAACAAGGAGACATTGCCTTTAAAGGGTTTTTTTTTTAAGAGGTGAACGCGGAAGTATTTCCTTACACAAAGGAAATCTGGAACTTTGTGCCCCAAAAAAGCTGCTGTGATTGGGGAGTGGTTGGAAAAATTCAGTTGGTTGATTGATGTTGGACAAGAGGGTTCTGGTAAGCTTCAGACATTTGGAGTTGAGATTCAGATCACCCATGGTCTGTTGAATGATGAAACAGGCTCAAGGGGCTGAATGGCCTCCTGCTATTTCTATACTCAGAGCTGGGTGTGTCACCTTGCAAATCTACCCCCAAAATGCCTGTTCTGAGGCTGCGATGGACAGCAGCTCTGAAGCACATAATGTGACAACAAGAGGCAAATAAGTGACGTAAATTAGACAATCTCCCTAACTAATGGGAAAGTTCAATTGGATATTCTTTCCCTTTTTAAATGTACATTTAGAGCCATGCAGAGTGATGTGCCCATTAGCCTGATTCAAAGCGATACTTGGCTTGACTGGTCAGGATTCATTTATTTTTCTGAGCCAATCTGGTGGTGAGCGGTGTACAATTTGAAACTTGACTCATGTTCTCAAGAGTCAAATTAAATGATTCCAGAGTCAATACTGTTGGCAGCCATTGAATGAACCTCTCGTATGTGCAGAGGCCCTCGAGGCTTTGTTTTTGAGGACCTGACATTTGTTCAGGTGTCAGGAATGCAAGGGGATCCTGAGGTGGGGGCTGTTGTACTGCTCGCAGGGAAAGATGCGGATTAGTGACATGTTGGAGTCTGACTAATTGAGAGTAAATTCTGATCATCAAATGTATGAGGCCTGAGGGATTGAATTGCATGCTCTCTCATGTTGCTACTTCAGGAGGCTGTGACTAGATCTTCACTGTTGAGGCAGGTAACTTGAGTCAGGACATTTTTTTTTCACATGGCAAACCTGCCTTGATATAAAGGACCCTGTCACATGCAGTTTACTCTCTGAGGCAGGGGCAAGAACAAGTTGGACTCGCCAATCCTAAAACAGATCGGAGGCAGCTATGCAGGCAGGCCAGTGCTGAGGGGGCTGGTTTGAAGATCCCATCTTGGTCCTCGGGGACTTTGTTCCAGTTGGTTTAAAAGCTATTAGTCCTCCAGTGCCCAACCTCAACACCACCGTGGCCCTTGTGGAGGAACAGGTGACTGACCATCTGTCAATTTGATGCAGTTCCCAGGTGAATGCTTGGCTGATCTCCAAGACTAAAATGGATTAGCTCAGCAGTGGTTCTGCTTTGACGGTTGGGAGTAGTGTGATTGTTTTGTTTTGAGGTGATAATTTATTCTGTCTTTGTGCTGTTTTCAGTGTGTTTATTTGGACGAAATGAAGAGGTATGAAGTGAAGGAAAGCCTCTGTATTGCTGCTATGAAGGGCTTTTTCTAATTGTCACTTTTATAGGGTTGTAAGGAAAGCATTTTTTTTTCCAAGCAGATTTCTGAATGGGTTTTCCTCAGTTTTTGGATAAACTGTGTTGGCGCCACCTCCTAGGTTTTTGGGAGGGTGAACGGTTGTGATTCTCGCATGTTACGAGGGGTTGGATTTTCTGCTGGCAGGATCTTGTCCTGCTCTTTGTGCGTGATTCCAACTCACGGCTTTGTGGTGGTTTTATTTTATTCCCTAAATCAGACTTATTGAACTTTCTGGCTTGGTGTAACATTGTGTCCAACTACTCCTCACACTGTCCTTGGGAAACATGGTTCACCAAGCTGATCCTATCCAGACTCCGGTTTCCTCCAGCACGTCTTTCAGACCCTGGGTTGGGTGCATCGGCCATGCCAAATTCTCCTGCAGTATACCCGAACAGGCGCCAGAGTTTGGCGACTGGGCGGATTTTCACAGCGGCTTCATTGCAGTGTTAATGCAAGCCTACTTGTGACACCAATAAATAAACTTTAGTGGGTCATTTGAAGTGAAATATCTCATGCTTATCCAAAATCAAGGTGCCAAACATACGATCCATTGGGGTCATTAGAACACTTTGGAGTTTGCCTGACCCTGCCCACTGTTGAGTCAGGCAACACATGGGCGAGGTAAAGTCCAGCCCCACGATTATTGTTCCTCCTCCACCACCGTTTAACAGATATCAGGGTCTTGTGGGAAATTACAGGTGTGGAACCAACTCCCGCCAATCATATACATTAAGTAACGGGTGCAATCTTATTGGGTAATTCCAATGGTTTCAAAATAACTCTTGTGGTTTGATATTGTTATGGTTCAGGTCACAAACTCCAAAGTGTTCTATGGAGCCCACCTGGCTCATAAGTTTGGCATCTTGAATTTGGCGAGGATAAGAATGAGATGTTTCACTTTAGCTATGATTCAATTGACCCACTAAAGTTTAAAGTTTATTTATTAGTGTCACAAGTAGGCTTACATTAACATTGCAATGAAGTTACTGTGAAAATCCTCCAGGCGCAATACTCCGGCACCTGTTCGGGTACACGGGGGGAGAATTTAGCATGGCCAATGCACCCTAATCAGCATGTCTTTTGGACTATGGGAGGAAACCGGAGCACCCAGAGGAAACCCAATCAGACATGGGGAGAAGGTGCAGACTCCGCATAGACAGTGACCCAAGCCGGGAATCAAACCTGGGTCCCTAGCGCTGTGAGACCGTACTGCTAACACTGCCACCTTGCCACCCCACTAGGGAGCTTTTATCAACCAAAGTTGATTTAAGAATATAGTTAACATCCATAATAACATTAGCAAGCACTTTTTTATCAATTACAAACATGAAACAGAGCAACCACTATAATCTATAGCCCTTAGTGAATATATCTAATGTGTTCCAATCAAAACCTTCCACAGACAAACCCTTTTAAACAAGTTCAATACAGCAAAGACTAATGCTCACGAGATACTGGAAATTGAGTCCTTTGGTTGAAGTCTGTAGTCCTCTGGATTCACTCAGAACAAGTTGAAGTCAAAACAGCTTCTTAGAATGTTAGGTTCTAGTCTGCAGAATCTTTACTGCAGGAAATTATTTCTTTCAAAATAATTAGCAGAATCCCCAGAACAATGGAAAGAGGGAAAACACTTCTTTCGGTTTACTTTCCCTTCTAACAACACAGCTCCAACTGCAGTCAAACACAAAATTAAACCTTAAACTCACTGAGAAAGAAACTGTCCAAAAACACATGACTGTCCTCCGAACCACGCAGGATTGTAAAACTAGTCCTAGAGTAAACACAAACAACTCCATTTAAACCACTTAAGTAGCAAGAAAAGGACTCTTCGTAGTCAGCCTGGCAACATAATCAGCGAAGGCTGTTGTGAGCTGAGAAGCATTGGCTGTGAGAGCTGCAAAGATCATAATTTAAAAAAAAATCTCTTAAAGGTACAGTAACATCACAATATCTGATATAAAACTAATTTCCCCCTTCCATCGGAAGGGCTCCTTGCTGCTGCCGTTGCCTGTCCTTTGCCCGCACTGATACATTAAATGCATTATCGTAACTTTGAAGAGAGGAAAAATCACTTTTTTTAAAAAATGGGCTAACTGCCAATGGCATGAATAAGTGTGCATGTGTGAATATAATAATATATACATCATACACACACACACACACACACACACACACAGGTACACACGTTTGGGGAGGGGGGGGAGCGAGACAGGCATAAACGAAGAGGAGCAATAGAAACAGACGGCAAGATTTAAAATATATACTTTTCAGTTTGGCTGGATATAAACAATTGATTCATGGACATAATTTATTACAAGATGTAAATGGAGGTAAGTTTGATATGGTGCCCAAAGTAATTAGAAATAGCTATGGTGAAGGAAAAAGTCGCAAGTGAGATCCAAACAGCCCTGAGCTAGGAGTTGGTCTGTCTCATTGGCTCCTTCGCAATACAGGACTGACATTGATCTGTGGGCCATCCTTTGCTAAACAGTATAGTATATGTATGTATTTGGGTCTCTCTTCCTGAAGTGTCCCTGGGGCAAAGTTTATTTGCACTGAAACAGCAGTGGTGGTCTGATGTCCATTAATGGACTGCTCCTGACATCTGTGGGAAGTGTGAAATTACAGGAAGCAGTGATGCCTGCCTATTTACAAGGGTGTCATTTTTAGGAAGTACAGCTTACAGCTTTTTATAGTACCATTGTTTAATCCTATTACTATACCAGTCTGTTGTAACAATGCTTGCTCCGCTGGCTTTGGGATTGATCGCTGACACGCATTCAGTGTGGTTTGCTTTTGCGACCACCCCTGTCCATCCACCTTTCCCAGCTGCTGAGGTCCTACTTGGGTAAAGTCTCACTTTGAGAAACAAATTTCATGCAACTTTTTTTTGCACAAAGCAGGCAAACAGCACTTGAAACTGATGAGCCCTTCTGAGAACTTGAGATGCGGTCGTAAGTAAGAAAAAGGTCTTTTGATTTTCTAAAAACAAACCTGAGACGAGCGGTCAAAAAGCTGGAGTGGTTCTGCTTAGTGGAGCAGAGCAGGCTAAAGGGAAATTTAATAGTGATGTTCAAAATTGAGTGGTTTGATCTAAGCAAATGTAGCACTGTGAAACAGCTAGCTTCATCTGTAACTCAAATCTTTTGAGCTACTTCCAATACAACCTGAGGTAGGCTGAGCACTTTTTGGGGCCAGAATTGTTGGTTTCCTCTTACACTGGTAATCTTGATGTGGAGATGCTGGCGTTGGACTGGGGTGGGCACAGTAAGAAGTCTCACAACAGCAGGTTAAAGTCCAACAGGCTTATTTGGTATCATGAGCTTTTTGAGCGCTGCTGTGAGACTTCTTACTGGTGTTCTTGTGAAGTGTCCTGGTGAGTGCAAGACGAAAAAGCTATGACGTGTCCTTTTTCTTTCCAGCAATACTTAAGTACAGAATGACGGTGTCTTTGGTGGAAAAATAGTGAAATCCATTGATATTGGATTACAGTGAAGTGATATCTTCATTTCATGTCCACTTGACTTGGCCTTTTGAGGAAAAACATTCACTTGGAGTACAATGATCAATTTTTTTTTCAAGCTTGGGTCTAGAAGGAGCATTTTTGACCTGTGAGATACGAGGGTGAAGTGCTAGAAATATCAGGTGCGTCACCACTGTTAGTGGTGTGAGCAATTGGAGGTAATGTCAAATGCTTTTAATTCATGAAGCATTATTAAATCAACTCTTCCCTGTGTCAAGATGGTAAATTCAACTGCACGCTAGCGCAGGAGATCCCTGCCATTCATTGTCCACTCTCCGAACCACTTAATTTAGTTCATGCCCAGTGCCGGCCAGGTACCTTCAACTAACTTGTTCCACCTAACCTACTTTCTGCAAGACCCCAGGCCGTCACAAAATGCTCACAGCAGAAGAAGTTCGAGGTATAATCGCTGTTGTAATGTGGGAAATCTGGCAAGTCGACTTGCACATGGTAAACTCCCGCAAACAGCCTTCTAACAGCTGAGCCACAGTTGAAACCTCGTCTTGTCAATGTAAAGCATTACCTCACTCTGAACAAAAGAATTTGCGTTTAGGTTGTACTATTCAAAACATCAAGACAAGCCAAATAAAGCACTCTTGAGGTGTAGTTGCATTGTAATGCAGGTCGTTTGCGCATAGCGAGGCCCCAAAAGTATTTTTTTTTATTCAGCCGAGGGGTGTGGGCTTCGCTGGCCTTGCCCATTCCTAGCTGCCCTTGAGATAGTGATGGTGAGCTGTCTTCTTGAACTGCTGCAGTCCATGTGGTGTTGGTACATTCGCAGTGCTCTCAGGGAGGGAATTTGAGGATTTTGACCCAGTGACAGTGAAGGAACAGTGATATACTTCCAAATCAGGGTGATAAGTGACTTGGGGAGGAGGGCCTAAAGCTCGTGGTGTTCACAGATGTCTGTTGCCCCTGTCCTTCCAAATGGATGCAGCTGTGGATTTAAAGTTATATTTATGAGTGTCACAGGTAGGCTTACATTAATCCTGCAATGAAATTACTGTGAAAATCTCCTAGTCGCCACACTCCGGTGCCTGTTTGGGTACACTAAAGGAGGATTTAGCACCTAACCAGCACGTCTTTTGGAACTGTGGAAGAAAACCGGAGTGTCTGAGAAAACCCACATAGACATGGGGAGAGCATGCAAACTCCGCACAGACAGTGACCCAAGCCGGGGATCGAACCTGGGTCCCTGGCGCTGTGAGGCAACAGTGCTAACCACTGCGCCACTGTGAAGATGCTGCCTAAGGAATCTTGGTGAGTTCCTACAGTGCATCTTGTGGTGGTGAGTAAATTTTTGTGAATGGGGTGTTAATCACGTGGGTCACTTTGTCCTGGATGGTGTTGAGCTTGAGTGTTGTTTGAGCTGCACTTATCCAGACAACAGGAGAGTATTATGCCATTCCCCTGACTTATACAAATGGATAAATTGTTTTTTAAACAGAAAATGTTGGAAATACTTAGCAGGTATGGCAGCATCTGTGGAAAGTGAAACAAGCAGTTTGTGCTTCAGGTTAGTGACCTTTTTGGCAGAAATGGGTAACGCAACACATTTTAAGTAAATGCTGAGGTAGGCAGATGTCGGAGCACATGGGGCGATGGTGGGAGGAAAGAACCGAAGGGAAATGAAACGGAAACTTGAAGCAGGATTAGACCATTCGGCCCGTCGAGCCTGCTCTGTGTGCATTTTGATTACAGCTGATCATCAAATTCAGCATCCTGATTTCCGCCCTCCCCACTCCTCCCCATATCCCTTAATCCCTTTAGCCCCTGAGGCTAATTTCTTCTTGAAATTAGACAACAGAAACAGTGATTTACTTTTTGACTTAATATTGTGTAATTGCCGCTTATGATGTGGTTGTCTCCCCACTGGGGAGAAGGAATGCAGACTAGTTCACTGCTCTCTGGAAAACCACAGTTCAGTCTGCAAGGGTGACCCCGAGCTTCCTGTAGCTTGCCATTTCACCGTGTGTCCAATCTGACCTTTCCTGTCCTGTTCTGAAATACAGGCAGGAAATACTCGGTGGAACTGGCAGCATCTGTGGAGAGAAAGTCTATTAGCTGAAACAATGTCTATCCGCAGAAGCAGCCTGACCTGCTGAGTACTCCCATCCAACATGTCTCAATCTTAAAAAATGAGTGCAACATGAAAGTATGTCTTGTCTGTCGCTGTGCATCATTGAAGCAGAATAGTGCTGAATGGCATCATATTGCTTAACCGCTCAGTGGTTGGCATGCTGCAATAGTGCTGCAGCATTGGTGCTGCGGAAGTGCAGCTGCCCCCCCACTCCAATAGTTAATCTCACGTCATGAGCCTTGTTTTCTTGTGCATTGTAAGCAGGAGCTTCTCTTCCTGCTACTGCACCCTTACCTCCAGAGGTTGCTGCTGACCCCCCCTCTCCTCTTCCTCGTGCCTGTGTTGATGTTTGGTGGTATCATCTGCTGGCACAGGGTCACCTGCCACGGTGAAAACACTGAGGACTGCTTGTCTAATATTCAGATGTGGGTGAGCCATAATTTCTTCCAGTTAAACACTGGGAAGTTTTGAGGCAATTCTCCGTGATTCCAGTCACAAGCCCGCCACCCATTTCATCCCTGTGTCCTGACACTGCTCAGACTGAATAGAACAGAATCCCTGCAGTGCAGAAGGAGGTCATTCAGCCCACTGACAACAATCCCAACTGGTTAACCATTTTTTTTTTGCAACCTGTGTCTTCTGATTCCATTTCTTCTCCACTACAAACACTACTCAGTGATATTGTCTTCCCAATGCAGTCCATCTGTTGGTGAAACACTCATATAGCACATAGAACAGTACAACACAGTACAGGCCCTTCGGCCCTCAATGTTATGATGAGCCTTGTCTGAAACCAAGATCAAGCTATCCCAATCCCTGTCATTCTGGTGTGCTCCATGTGCCTATCCAATCGTCTGGCCTCTTTTGTTTCCAGCCGTAACTGCTCAAACTGGGGTGGCATGGTGGCACAGGATTTAGCACTGCTGTCTCACAGTGCGAGGGACTCGGGTTCGATTCCCGAAGTGGATCACTCAGTCTCCACATTCTCCCCGTGTCTGCATAGGTTTGCCCTGGGTGCTCAGGTTTCCTCCCACAGTCCAAAAAGACGTGTTGATTAGATGCATTAGTCATGCTAAATTCTCCCTCTGTGTACCCGAACAGGTGCCGGAGTGTGGCGACTCGGGGATTTTCACAGTAACTTCATTGCAGTGTTGATGTAAGCCTCCTTGTGACAATAATAAATGAACTTCATAAAAACTCTATACTTAGTTTGCCACCCTCTTTGCCTTCTACGAACTCTAGCTCATTTAAAGCTGTGCTGTCCGTATCCAATCTCACATCAAGAACCTTTCACCCCTGAGGTTTGTTGGCCTGTGCTATATTAGTTCCCGCTTCCCCCAGTGCCTCAGATTTGAGGCTCTCACCCTGATGTTTCAATATGTGCATAGCCTTTCTCTTGTTAGGTGCACCAACCCTTCAACCCAAATGTCCACCGCACCATCCAAACTCTCATTTGAGCTGGTCTCCTGTTAAATCAATACCTCACCCCCAACCCATTGATAGCCATGTCTTCAGCCACCTTGGCTCCATGCGTGGGTGCTGCGTCCCTCACTCCTCGTGGTCCTCTGCCTACCTCTCCTCCTTTGTGACCGACCTTTTTGACCAGGCATGTTGCTCACTTCCCCTTCTGTGCTTCTCCTGTTGCCTTCTGTTCCTGGAAAATGATGTGGCATTTGACTGCGGAGTAGACGAGTAGAGGTGTTGGCAGCTGGGCGTTGTATTTTTAGATGCTGCTGTCATCAACAGGGTCTGAAATATCAACATCTGCCAAAGTGAATGAGGGGGAAGTGGCAAAATTCTGCACAAGTTTTTCCCTGTGCCCTTAGATCTTTTCTTTTTGTAATGTGAACTGAGCACCTCTGGAGGAGGCAATGAGATCCAATTTTCAACTAAATTCCTGCAAATAATTTTGGAGGTAGGATCACAAATCTAACACCATTTGCTTTTAAAAATAACAAGCGATTGCAAAAGAAGTGACAGATTGTGCTTGGCTGTGTGCGAGTGCAGTGCAAGCAGTGTCTTCCAAATAACCTCCAACATTGCAATTTTCTCATAGCTCAGACCCATTTTTCTCCTTCTTTCCCCTTTACCCTTAAGGCATTGATGGTTTCCAGGAAGTGTATCTTGTGCCAAGTGAATCAAGCTCCCTCCACTGCCTCTGGCTAGTGAGAGTATTGAAACATTCTTGTGGAGGAGAGGAAGGAGGGTCCATATATTGCAGCCATTCCAAACTTGGCATTGATAGTGTAAGGGGAAGTCACTGGGTAGTGACCAAGGGATGGAAAAGTCACTGGTTTCTACTACTACTACCACCACCACCACAACAACACCACACCACCAACCCCCCCCCCCCCCCCCCCCCCCCCCCCAACACCCCACACACACACACACACACACACACACACACACACACACACACACACACACACACTCTTCCACCATAGTACACAGGACTCTGTAACTAGGTCTAGCACATCTGACCTCATCTACACACAAGAGCTGAACTGGAATTTGTCTCTCTCCTGGTCTGTCGAGAGCAGAGCATTTAAATCGGGGCAATAAGTGACTCCTCAGGCAAGAAAGGGGGACACAACTGCGTTTCTGTAGTACCTGTCCAAGTCTGAGCTCCAAAGCACTTTGAACCAATGTACAAAGAAGACACAGTTGTATAAAGAACAATACAGCTCAGAAAACAGGCCCTTCGGCCCTCCAAGCCTGCGCCACTCATGCCTCCAACTAGACTATTCGTTTGTATCCCTCCATTCCCAGTCTGATCATGTGACCATCCAGATAAGACTTAAACGATCCCAGCGTGTCCGCCTCAACCACCTTGCTTGGCAGTGCATTCCAGGCCCCCAGCACCCTCTGTGTAAAATACGTCCCTCTGATATCTGTGTTAAACCTTGCCCCCCCTCACCTTGAACCTTGAACCTGTGACCCCTCGTGTTTGTCACCTCCGATCTGGGAAAATGTTTTGCACTGTTCACCCTATCTATGCCCTTCATAATTTTATACACCTCTATTAGGTCGCCCCTCATCCTCTGTCTTTCCAGGGAGAACAACCCCAGTTTACCCAATCTCTCCTCATAGCTAAGACCCTCCATACGAGGCAGCATTCTGGTAAACCTTTCCTGCACTTTCTCCAAAGCCTTCACGTCCTTCTGGTAGTTTGGCAACCAGAACTGGATGCAGTATTCCAAATGTAACGTAGGAAATGTGGCAGCGAATTCCCTAATTCTGTGAGCTTGCTGTGCGCGATGTGAATTCAAACCAGATCAAGTTTGTGGAGGTGCTGTTTGAGGGATAAATACTGATTAAGGCACCAGGGAAGACTCCCATGCTGTTCTCCAGAAAGCGCCACCTATGAGGGCAGTGCAGGTTTTGGGTTTAGTGTCTTATCTGAGAAATGATCTTCGAACGATGCAGCACTCCAAATCGTCAGCCTAGGTTTTATGCACAAGTGTCTGGAGCCGGGTTAAGCTTAGGCTATGATTATCTGATTGCGATGAGAGCGCTGTTTAAGTTTATTTGAGTGTCACAAGTAGGTTTACATTAACACCAGTGAAGTTGCTGTAAAAATCCCCTAGTTGCCACGCTCCGGCACCTGCTCAGGTACACTGAGAATTTACCATGGCCGATGCACCTAACTAGCACGTCACTTGGACGATGGGAGGAAACCGGAGAAATCTGTGCAGACTCCGCGCAGACGGTCACCCAAGCCGGGAATGAAACCTGGATCCCTGGCACTGTGAGACAACAGTGACTGTGCCCCCGTGCTGCCCCTATCAACTTAGCCACAGTTGACATGATGGGTAGAGCTGTGATGGAAGTGCAGCGAAGGCTTGGTCTCACTGCTTCAGTGTTGGGATGGAGAAGGGAAAGAAATCAACTGCTATTGATTGCTATGACCTCCTCCCTCCCACTAATTGAGTAGTCTGGCAACACTTGCTCGTGAAGAATGAATCATTCCAGCATGAGTCACCTCACGGAAAAATCTCATTTATTTTCCTTCCACTAGCCCCGTGATATAAAAGCATAAATTCCCTCCTGTATACTGATTCCAAGCAAAGTAGAAGATTTAGTTTGGCTTTTTGATGCAAATAACATCGGCAATACTTGGAGCATTGTGCTTTCCTAATCTGATTTTAACTGGGGAGGCCCTTTACAACAAATATGTTCTAATTAGGAAAGAATAGCCAGTTCATTGCATCATTAATCCAAGTCAAAAGCTGGGTTAGAGAAACAAAATATTTAATTGTCTGTGAATTCTCTTAATTAGTGCCTTATGGCTAGCTTTGAAATCTGGCTGGAAGGTAATTGTAAGGCGAGATGCATATGATAGGAATTTGTTTTAAACTGGTCATTTCTTCTGAGAAATTTATGAGGTACTTAACTCTGTTAATTATTGATATTGTTTGTCATCACCAGAGCAAGTTTTAGAACTTGAGTCACAATTTCAGCTCTGTCCTGTTCCTTCCAGCTCCACCATCAAACTGCAGAGTTTGACACCTCCACTTGTGTCACACTCACAGAATTGCTACAGTGCAGAAGGAGGCCATTCGGCCCATTGAGCCTGTGCCAACAACAATCGCATCCAGGCCCTAACCACATGTTTACCCTGCTAATCCCCCGAGGAGCAATTTAAGCTTGGCTAATCTGCCTAACAGTCACATGTTTGGGAGGAAACCAAAGCACCCGTTGGAATCCCACGCAGACATGTGGAGAACATACAAACTCCACGCAGACTGTTAACCGAGGCCGGAATTGAACCCGGGTCCCTGGTGCTGAGAGGCAGAAGTGTTAACTGCTGTGCCACCGCTCCACCAATAATACAGAGCCTGCTCCTTTACTCCCACCAGCTTTGACTGTATCTCTGCTGCCAAGGTACAGAAAAGTTGATTTGAGTGCAAATGAGAGCTGGATCTTGGCCACCCTGGAATCTCAATTAAAAGAAAAGATTGGCATAAAATCAGCGATCGTCAGTGTGGGGTGAGGTCACTCCTTGAGCCCTCCAATGTATAAAACTTGGGCTCAGGATGCCTGTTAGTGTTGAAGAATCTAACTGGTTCATCTCCAGTTTGAATTCTGATGTGCACTTGGTTATTCCGCTACAGCAAGTAATATTTGGACGTCAAAACAATGGCATCTTGAAATGGTATTGTAGAACTTTAAAACAGATCTTCGAAGAAACTTGAAATACTTGAGAACATTTCTTCGAAACTTTATGCAAAGCTAAGCTCTTTTTGTTTCTGCTGGAGTTTGGAGGAGTGAGGGGTGACTTGATTGAAGTATCTAAGATTCTGAATGGTCTTGACAGGGTGGACGTGGAAAGGATGTTTCCTCTTGTAGGTGAGCCCAGGACTAGGGGGGCACTGTTTTAAAACTAGAGGTTGCCCTTTTAGGACAGAGATGAGCAAAAATGTATTGAGGGTTGCACGACTTTGGAACACTCTTATCTCCAAAAGGTAGGTGGGTGGGTGGGTGGGGGCGGGGGGTCGTGGTCATTGAATTATTTTTAAGGCAGAGGCGTTCGAAGCAGACAAGGGTAGCAATTCATTTATTGAATGGCAGAGCAGGTTCAAGAGGTCGATTTATCTACTTCTGCTCCTGTTGCATCTTGAGGGGAATTGCTGGCATCTTGAAGGGAATTGCTTGATAGAGTAGACGCAGCACGGTTTCGTTAAAGGGAAGTCGTGTCTGACAAATTTACTGGAGTTCTATGAGGATGTGTCTAGGGCGGTGGATAGAGGAGAGCCAGTGGATGTGGTCTTCCTTGATTTTCAGAAGGCGTTTGACAAGGTACCTCACAAGAGGTTATTGCAGAAGGCCAGGGGACATGGAGTTGGGGGTAGGGTGTTAGCGTGGATAGAGGATTGGTTGTCAAATAGGAGGCAGAGAGTGGAGGTCAATGGGTGCTATTCGGATTGGCGGATGGTGACTAGTGGAGTGCCCCAGGGGTCGGTGCTGGGGCCTCAGCTATTTACCATTTATATAGATGATCTGGAGGAGGGAACCGAGTGTATGGTGTCGAAATTTGCTGATGACACCAAGATTGGTGGAACGGCAAATTGTGCGGAGGGTGTGGAGAGTCTGCAGAAGGATCTAGATAGGCTGGGCGAATGGGCCAGGAACTGGCAAATGGAATTTAATGTTGGCAAGTGCGAGGTGGTCCACTTTGGTAGGAATAATGGTAGGAAGGATTATTACTTACGTGGAGAAAAACTGCATCAGGTGATGGTGCAGAGGGACCTCGGGGTCCTTGTGCATGAGTCGCAAAAACCCAGCTTGCAGGTGCAGCAGGTGGTCAGGAAGGCGAATGGGATGCTGGCCTTCATAGTGAGGGGGATTGAATATAAAAGTAGGGAGGTCTTGCTGCGGCTGTATAGGGCATTGGTGAGGCCGCAGCTGGAGTACTGTGTGCAGTTTTGGGCGCCGTACTTACGCAAGGATATTTTGGCCTTGGAGGGAGTGCAGAGGAGGTTTACTAGGCTGATGCCGGAGTTGAGGGGTTGAGCTATGAGGAGAGGCTGAATAAACTAGGCTTGTACTCGTTAGAGTTTAGAAGAATGAGGGGAGATCTCATTGAGACGTATAAGATGATGAATGGGATGGATAGGATAGAGGTGGAGAGACTCTTCCCGCTCAGAAAGGATAGCAGGACTAGGGGGCACAGCCTCAAGATAAAGGGGGGGCGGTTTAGAACGGAGTTGAGGAGGAACTTCTTCACTCAAAGGGTGGTGAATCTCTGGAATTCTCTGCCTGTTGAAGTGGTGGAGGCTGCCTCGCTAAATATTTTTAAGACGCGGGTTGATGGGTTTTTGATAAGCGAGGGGATTAAGGGTTATGGGGAGAGGGTGGGAATGTGGAACTGAGCCACGACAGATCAGCCATGATCTTATTGAATGGCGGGGCAGGCTCGAAGGGCTAGATGGCCTACTCCTGCTTCTATTTCTTATGTTCTTATGTTCATTTGTTCGTATGTATTACTTGAACTACTCAGTCTCGTGCTTTGGGCAGAGTAGGAAGATTCCAACTTCATAGTTCATCTTGCCCCTGGAGTGTTCAGGCAGCGCCATTCTGATCTGGGGAGAGGAGGAAGTCCAGCTAGTAATCCTGCTCCAGGTCACTTGTGATAGCCACTGGAAAAGTACATGAAAGTGAATGACTGAAGGCAGGATTGGACACCTTGTCCGTACAGTCCCATGACCAATTAGTGTAGCGCATATTTAAAAAAAAAAGCTGATTGGCTGATGTTATAAGGATGGGTGTCACTGTTGAAGCTGTAACTCTGTGTTGATCAGTGTCTTGGCGAGTTATGATCCCAACTGATACTGCTGGAGAAGTCAGATCCCAGGTGGAACTTGGCTTGATAGATGCTAACTTTCATTTTTACTGTTTTGAAACATGGAGAGCGATGACTGAACAGTCTCGGACACTGCTGATTAACTTTTAACACAAGAATAAAACATTATTAAACAAGAAAAGGTAAGCCCACAACTGTACCTTTACGGACATATGTAGGATTAGTAAGGATAACGCAAGTTACAAAAATTATCTATATTCTGCTGTTCATCATAAATCGAGTCCATTTAAGCCAATAGATGACCTGTGGTCAGACTCGCCACAATCCAAAACCAAGTGACAGATGCCGCACAAGGCAACTTCCACGGATCTCTTGTCAACTCTCTTCGAGAAATTTGTCTCTCACGTTGTGGAATGTGCTTTCACACAGTCTAGGGAGAGAGAGATGCAGTGGTTTTTGTCAAGGTTCATCCTGAGCAGCTGTTGTAATGCTGGACCCTGTGCTCTACGGGCTGTTCCCAGGGATGCATACTGAGACAAAAATCACCTGCTGGAGGACACCAACTTGTTGAAAAGTGCTCTTTGGTCTGCCCTTGTTTGATCTTCCAGTGCAAAGAGTTGTCCCGACCGAGTGTTGCAGACTGGCACATTCCAAAGCCTAGGTGTATATGCTGAGTAATGATCTAAAGCTTGGGGCAACCACTGCCTGGGGGCAGTGGGGAAAGACCTCTATGAAAGGCCTTTCAACCTCTGAACCCTGGGGCTAATAACCACATAAAACCCCTCAGTGTGTACTTAATCCTAATTCTAATCAAATGTATTGAAGCACCTCAGAGTGTAACATGACCGATGTATATGTTTTATAACGAAGTTTACGCTGATTAAAATATTGTTCTCATTACTGAATTGAAGTACCTCGAGTGCACCTTGATCTCGGAAGTAAATATGAATATTGTTGCACTTTTGTGTTTTAACAATTAGAAATGTTTTGTAATGTGTCTTTCACATTTTACATGAATAAAGTTTACTTTTGCAAAAATATTATTGCTGTCCCTAATTGCCCCTGAACTGAGTGGCTTGCTTGGCCATTTCAAAGGGCATTTTAGAATCAAACACATTTCTCTGGGTCTGGAGTTGCACGTAGACCAAGTAAGGATGTAGAGATTTCCTTGCTGTCAGAAAGTAGTGACATTAGTGAACCAAATGGGCTTTTACGGCAATTGGCAATGGTTTCATGGTCATCATTAGATTTTCAATTTCAGATTTTTAAAAGAAACATTCAGATTTCACCATCAGCCATGGTGGGATTTGAACCCGGGTCCTCAAAGCATGAATTACCCTGGATCTCTGGATCATTAGTGCAGTGGCAATATCACTACACCACCTCCTATTTTGTCACCTGGTCACTGTTGCAAACTAGGAAACACAGCAATTTGCATACTCCCATAAACACTTCAGAATTCACAGGACAGTAAAAAGGACAGCACGGTAGCACAGTGGTTAGCGCTGCTGCTTCACAGCTCCAGGGTCCTGGGTTCGATTCCTGGCTCGGGTCACTGTCTGTGTGGAGTTTGCACATTCTCTTCGTGTCTGCGTGGGTTTCCTCCGGGTACTCCGGTTTCCTCCCACAGTCCAAAGATATGTAGGTTAGGTTGATTGACCATGCTAAAATTGCCCCTTAGTGTATAGGGATGCATAGGTTAGAGGGATTAGTGAGTGTAATATGTAGAGATATGGGGGTAGGGCCTGGGCGGGATTGTGTTAGGTGCAGACTCGATGGGCCGAAGGGCCTCTTTCTGCACTGTAGGGTTCTATGATTGTATGACCCAGACAGAGGTTTTGTCCTTTTTAATTTTCTTTTTCCAAATATTTCTAATCACCGCCCCCCCCGCCCTTCCCACAACACTTCATGTGTGATACTCTTGCAGATTGGTCTCACCCATCATCAAAATTGCTCCATACGAAGCTACCCCATCCCCAGCAGATACGCTGCAATGTCCACTTTGCGTAGAAGGATGCCAACGTCAATCTGAAAGTAATCTCTGATTGCAAAATTATTTCTGGCTGAGGTTCAGTCACATCCCAATTTGATCAATTACTCTGTAATAAAAAGCCGCTCCTTTTACTGATTGAAAGAAACTTTCATTGAGAATTCTGGTATTTGGTAGTCTTCCTGTTTCACATGTTTCGATGTGTATTGCTTACTTTAATGTGTTTAATTTGGTCGTGTAGCACCAATTAATACTGTAGTACCCTGTACAGCGCATCTTGCTCCTTTTTCAGTTAACTGCAATTTCCAGGTGCAGCTCATGTATCTTGAACACTTTTCTTGGTTCGTGCTGATGGTTTCTCGGTGTCCATTCTGCGTGTGCAAACTGAGCGCAGGGGTTTGGTAGCTGAGTCCTGCCTAAACCTGGACACCCATATGGATTTCCCATTATGGGTGTCCACGGAACAGGACTGATGGTTTTGATATTTAGGCCCAGAGGCCCTGTTTCCTATTGCAACGCTCCAGAAACTAGCCCCAGCTAAGTGACGACTGATTTACACCTAGAGTTTCTCACGCTGGCCAGTGAAGTTTAGCAGCTAGACCAACGAGAGAGCTCTGTGTTTTGACTTGAGTAAACTGCTGAATTTCCCTGTTGGTTGGGACATATTTGGAATATTCTTGATAGTTTGACTATTACAGCCTGGTTTTGTACACTGCTGTGATAAAAGAGCAAATTATACCAAATCGAACCTTTCCAGTTCACCTAAAACAAAATCTCTTGAACTACAGTAGGCTGGTGGCACAATGGGATATTTGTTAACCGGGATTTGAACATCATCAGGGGCTAGTAAATGCTGAAACTGGATTGTAAACAAACTGGAGCCATTACCACCACTCTGATAATGGGCCATTAAAGCAGGTGCTGAGTCAGTGTTTGAAATTGCACAGAGACTTCTGTTTTTAACTGTTCGTCTTGTAGCATGCAAGCTACCAGGATATCCGTGACCATGTTTCCATCCTCTAATGAAAATCAATGCTAGCACATTGGGTCTGAAAATTGGAACTTGGACCTTAATTTGAAAAAAAATAGAGAAATGTATTTTAGTCAAAAGTGACCAATCCTTCTGCTTAGTTTTCTCCATTGGAAGACATGCTGCAAAGTAGAAGCCAAATAAGGAGGATAAACGCTTAGGCTGAGAAAATGTGGTGAGTGGTGCTGTGTGTTTTGCTGCTGCTCTTACTTAATGGTGTGTATATATAAACAATCTGATTTGGGAATGGAGATCATAAAACCCTAAGTTGGGTTATTTGCTCCTTGCAACAGTTCTAAGTTTTAATTAGATCATGGCTGATCTGCATTTTAAATTAATTTACTTGCCTTGATCCAAAATCCATTAAAACCCTTAATAAAAAAAATCAATCTTAGATTTGACATTTTTAATTGATCTAGTGTTTTGGTGAGAGGGTTCTAGACTTCCACCACCCTTTCTATAAAGAAGCACTTTCTAACATCACTCCCAAAGGGCCTGGCTCTGTATTTCATATTATGTCTCTTGTTCTGGATACCCCCATGGCCTTAGCCCTCCTATCTTTGTAATCTCCTTGAAGTTCTGATTGCCATATTATAACAAGGGCATAGAGGTTTTGGAGAAGGTGTAGAGATGGATGATCAGAAATAACTTACTGGAGAACTTTGAAATTGTGAAGCTTATTATGGAGTGGGCATAGAGAATATTCCTACTTCTGGGGAAGAGTATAACCAGCGACAATAAACATGTAATAGTCACCAAGAAATCTAATAGAGAATTCAGAACTCTCTATTAGAGAATGTAGAAAAACCTCTACAGTGTCTTTTTTTTAGGCATTACTCAAAAAATGAAACCAAGCTGTTGCTTAACCCTAACCTCAGCTCTACACCCCCTGAGATCTTTACGCCCCCTTCTTGCATGTCCCTGATTTTAATCAGTCCGACATTGGTGACCATTCCTTCAGTGGATGGGCCCTAAGCTTTGAATTCCGTCTCTAAATCTCTGCCGCTTTAACTTGTCTTCTTCCTTTTATAAGATATTCTGTAAAACTTCTCTCTTTGACCAAGCTTTTGGTCATCTGTGCTGATAGAGGCTTGTTGGCAGATTTTGTTTACTAACACTCCTGTAAACAGCTTTGATATCAAAGGCACTACAGTAAATTTAAGCAGTTATTGTTGTTGTAATCTTTGCAGAAATTTTGTTGTTGATGGTTAAGAAAGGCAACATTCTTGGTTCTATTTTTTGCCAGTTAAGTGTGAGGTGCGCAGTTGGAGATGAGATGAGTTTGTATTTGGCCTATAGTCTTTATGGCACAAAATGGAGATTTTGTCGCTGAGCTATCACTTTTCAAGGTTGGGTTTTCCCAATTATTCCCTGGTTGACACAGTAAGAAGTTCCACAACACCAGGTTAAGGTCAAGAGCTTTTGGAGTGCTGTGCCTTCATCAGGTGACTCATCTGATGAAGGAGCAGCGCTCTGAAAGCTCATGATTCCAAGTAACTTATTGAACTTTAACCTAGTGTTGTGAGACAACTTACTGTGCCTAAACCAGCCCAGTGCCGGCATCTGCATTTGATGGCTCCCTAGCTGATGTTAAGCCCTTACTACGCTGCCCCTATATCATGCCTAAACACCTGCTGTGTGAGTGTATTAAGTAACTAACACAGGCAATGGAACAGTGACTTCTCTGAAAGAGACTGTCTTTTATGCCAAATTATGACCACAAGGAATTGAACACATTTGCTGCTAACCTTGTTGAATTTTAGCAACTTGTAAAATGATTTTAACAATGTCAACATGCTGCAGAGCAGTACTGTAAAATAAAATGGCATAGATAGAAATAAGGAGATACTAGGTCAGATACCAAGGACTTGGTCAAAGTAGGCTCTAAGGAGTTTCTTAAAGGAGAAAAATGAGGTGGTGAAATGCAGTGCTAAAATTCCAGAGTTTGGTTCCTGTGCAATTGAAGGCACAGCAACCAATTGATAAACACAATAATTGATAGATAATATGAGGTAGTACACTTTGATAGATTAAGGAGATCAATTATTACTTGCAAATCTCTAAACTGAATGGGGTTAGAGCAACAAATACATCTCCAAGTACAAATACACCAATCTCAAAGTTGCTTCAAAGGCTAGCAAGTCTAATTTTAAACAAACCCTAATAAGTGTTCAGTCTTATTTCCAGAGGGATAGAATTGAAATGTAGGGAATTTGCGCTAAACATGTATCGAACCTTGATAAGACCACACTCCTTGAAGTTCAGATTGTCATATTATAACAAGGGCATAGAGGTTTGGAGAAGGTGTAGAGAAGGATGATGAGAAATAACTTATTGGAGACCTTTGAAATTGTGAAGCTTATAATGGAGTGGGCATAGAGAATATTCCTACTTCTGGGGAAGAGTACAACCAGCGACAATAAACATATAATAGTCATCAAGAAATCTAATAGAGAATTCAGAATTCTCTATTAGAGAATGTAGAAAAACCTCTACAGTGTGTCTTTTTTTTTTAGGCATTACTCAAAAAATGAAACCAAGCTGTTGCTTAACCCTAACCTCAGTCAGGAGCACGAGGTGGATGGATGGAACTCAGTGGAAGTGGAGAACTGGGCTGCAGTTTTGGATGGTCACAAGTTTATGGAGGGTGTAACATGAGAGACCAGTTAGGAATGTGTTGGAAGAGTAGGGGTAACAAAGCTTTGAGCGGGGGTTTCAGCAGCAAATACGCTGATTTTAGGTGTTATCAGGCAGTTTTATGGATGTGAAAATAGGATGTCTTGTCGATGGTGCAAACATGTAACCAGAAGCTTGCCTTAGATGTCCTAAGACATCAAGGTTCCAAACAGATTGGCCACAGTCTGAAACTGAACCAGGGAGAAGAATGGAATTGCCAGCTAGGGAATAAAGTTTGGAGCAGTTTCTGGACGTAATGGCTTCCTGTTAACATTTAATTGGAGGAAATTTCTACTGGTCAATGACTGGATGCCGGATAAGCAAATTGATGCGTTACAACAATGGAGGAGTTGGAAAAAGTGATTTGTGTGGGCAGCTGGCTGATGCCAGCATTCATGAGAAAACTAGCACTTTTTTTTTTGTTGGATGGTATCACTCAGGAGCAGCAGGTAAATGAAGAATAGGAAGGGGTCAGGGATTGACCCTTCAGGGAAACCAGAGGTGTCCGTCTGGGAGCAGAAAAATAAACCATTGCAAGTGATACTCTGGCCACGGTTAGATAGATGAGAATGGAACCAATCAATTCAAACAGGAATTTCAGAGGAAAATGTATATGTTAATTTAGCTCCCTCAAATGGATGTTTTATAAATCAATTCAAGTTGAATTCAAAATTGCTTTAAAATAGAGTCAGAAGTCAATAATGAAACATCATAACTCAGAAAATGCCAATTACTGCAAGGTAGTAATTGGTTTAAGTTTAATTATAGATGGAATCCTTTACTTGCAGCCAGAAATGTGAGGATCGATTTGAATCTTGTTTCTCTTTGGTGTGAAATTGGAAGAATGTAACTATCTTGTGCGGTATTGCATCTTACGCTTTGACACCATTATTGTGCTCTCTCTGCTCAATGTTTTGCATCTTGCATGATTCTTCTCTCTCTCAAACTCTATTCATTTGTTTGTATAAATAGACCATATCATATTCTAAACTGTTGCCTACAAAAGGTATGCTATGGTTGGCCATTTTAATAATCTAGCTCTCTCGCCGTGCCACATAATTTTCCCCATCAGCAGCGCCCATGTCAATAAACCTGTGCTGGTTTTTGGTGAGCCTAATTTGGTCGAGAGTGTTGCTGAATTGGCTGATGGTGCACCATCAAGGCAGCATCTCCCATGTCATACAACTGCCAAAAGGATGAACCAGAAATCGATAGAAGGAGGAACGTAAGCTAGCACAAAATATTAAAAACACGTTTGAGGAGCTTTTATGACTTTGTGGAAAAGGAAGGTATTAGAAAAAAATAAATGGTAGTCCCTTAGAAACGGAGACAACAGAAATTAGAATGGGGAATGAGGAAATGGCAGTGAAGTTTCAAGAAAAAAATTTCTCTTCACGGATGGTACAAAAATTGGATCCTAATATAAAGAGGGTGAGGAGCTTATTTCATATTAGCAAAATATTAGAGAAATTAATAGTCTAAGAGCCAGCAATTTCCCTGAACTAATGTTGTAAAATTTTAAGAGGTGGCTGTAGATAATGAATGTGTTGTTTTTAATCTTAGAATTTTCTAGGTATAAGAACACTTCCCATTTAGAAAATATAGCCGTGTTCTGAAAGTGGGGGGGAGAGAGAAAAACAGTGAATTAGAGGCCAGTTACTCTGACATCGATAGTAGGGCAGATGCTAGAACCTGTTATGAAGGATGTGGTCATAGAGTATTTGAAAATCATATGTTTCAGCAGAGTCAGTAAGTTTTATGACTTCAACAGTTTTGTTGAAGTTACAACGAGCAGGTTAGATCTGGTTAGGTGCAATATACTTGGATTTTCAGAAGTCATTTGATAAATTGATACATGAATTGTTATTACAAGTTAAAGGCTCTTGCACATGGGATAACATATTAACTAGCATTGAGGATTGATTAATGAAGGGAAAATGAAGAGCCAGAATAAATGAGTATTTTTAGTTTGGCAGGTTCTAATTAATGGACTGCCTTGGGTCTCAGCTTTTTAGTCTATTTTGATGAGGGGATTGAGTGCAATACATATAAGGTTAGCTATACAAATCTCTGAGGAGAATCCAAGGAGAATGGAAATGAGTATGAACCAGCTAAGTTATGGCAGATGGAATATGATGTGGGGAAATGTAAAATTGTCGCCTTGATACGAAGAATAGAGAAGCAGAATATGTTTTAAAAAATAACAAGTCATTGTTAGTATTTGGAGAGATTTGGGTGTTCTTGTACACAAATCACAAAGTTAACATGCAGGTACAGCATTTTTTTGGAGTATTAGAGTAAAGAAGTCTTGCTGTTGGGTGTTGATGCGGCCACACCTTGAGTACTGTGTATAGTCTTGGTCTCCTTACTGAGTGGAGCTTATACTTAATGTTGATGCAACAAAAGATCACAAGATTGTCAAGAAGCTATTCTGTGGGAGAAATAGTGTAGAACAGAAATATGTTTTTTTGCATTTAGAGGGATGATAATCTTATTAAAATATGTACTTTGTTTTAGAGGGTTTGACAAGGTAGATGCTGAAAGGCCATTCCTCCTGACTAAGGGCCTAAGAGTCATCTCAGAATAAGGAGTTGGCCGTTTCAGACCAAGACGAGAAGTTTCTTCAATCAGATTTGTTGCAAACGGTTAGCACTTTTTCCTCGGAGATCTGTAGATGTTTGGTCATTGAGATCAAGTACATGTTTGGGCATGAAGGAATGGAAATAGAGCAGGAAAGTGGAACTGATGTAAGAAAAGGTCAATCATGATCGAAGTAAATGGTGGAAAAGGTTTGAGTGGCCACTTAGGTCAGACAAATAGAGAAATAATGGCAAGTGTGCTTTGCTAGCTAAGCCAGCCTAGTTGCCTTGAGGACATGGTGGTGAGCTGGCTACTTAAACTGCTGCTGTCCCTGAGGCGTAGGTACACCCACGGTGCTGTTAGGGAGGGAGTTCTAGGATTTTGACCCAGCGTCAGTGAATGAAGAGTGATATATTTCCAAATCAGGATGTTGAACGACTTGGAGGGGGACACCACTGTATCAAGTGCCTTTAGGATGTCCGCATACATCACATCAACAGAACTGCCCTCGTCAACCCTCTTGTTACCTCACCATAAAATTCCAGCAAGTTAGTTGAACGCAATCTACTTTTAAATCTGGAAACAAAGTTTTGGGAAAACTCAGCAGGCCTGGCAGCATCTGCGAAGAGAGGAAAAGTTGACACTTTTAGTCCAGTATGACTTCTTCAGTACTGTTGAGGTTCCAAAGAGGAGTTGAACTCGACTTGAAACACTAACACTGTTTATCTCCCCACAGATGCTGCCAGACCTGAGTTTTCCAACACCTTTTGGTTTTTAGTTCAGCTCTCCACTATACATGTATTTTGCTTTTATTCCCTTAAATCCATGATGGCTTTCCTTAAGCGTTTGTTCATTTGACTATGAATATGGCTGACTCTTAAATGCCCTTTGAAATGGCCCAGCAAGCCATTCCGTACAAGGGCAGTTCAGGATGGGCAATCAATGTGGTCCAGCCAGGGATGCCCACATCTCTTCAATAAATAAAACACAGTCCTGAATTATTGTTTTTAGTTAGGTGTTGTCTCCAAGTTGTTCAGTGACTTCATTCCACCCTATCTTACAATTTCTATTGGTCCATTCCTAAATATTTTTTCTCACACTTCAAGACTCCTGCTGTATAACCCATGAGTTATCTTGGTGTTTTGCTTTGAATTCTATCTTGAAATATTCTGTATAAGTCTTTTAAAAACTCATCTCTTTAAGATTAGGTTCACCCCTTCTACTGATGTCCTTCTGCCTCGGCACCCATTTCCTTGTAGAGAGCCTCGGTTAAATTAAAGATGCCCTGTAAATAAAAGGTTTTATAAATAGTTGGTAGTAGAGAACTTGAGTATTGCTGAAAAAGAGATGCAGTGTCAAAGCTTTTCATCTTGCGCTCGTCAGGACAGATTGGCAAAAATGCCAAGTGTAAAGGGAACTGCATGAGAAGAGAGCATTGATTGGTTGGAAAATAGATCCTGATTGGTAGAGATTTTGCTGTGGAGAATGTACCCAGGAACAGCGTGGCAGTTATCTAGTGCATTCTCCATGTCAAAGCCTCTACCAATCAGAATTTATTTGTCAACCAATCATTGTTTCCTCATGGGGTATACATTGTTGTTCCCTTTACAAGTGATATTCTTGATGATCTGTCCTGATGAGTAGAAGACAAAAAGCTTTGTCAGACTGTCATTTTCAGCTTTCAACAATGAAGTTATTATGGTTTCAGTGTTAGCCACATTGGGGACTCTATTTAATGCCTGATTTAATTTGACCACAGTATCATCTTGTATTTTCACAGATGCGCCAGAGGAGAATTTGAAGCTTTGCTCAGGACCTTGCACCTCCTGGGGGAATCTGCATCGTAAGCAATCTTCATGTGTTTTGTTACTTTTCACTGTCATATCTGAGGCCTTTGAAACATGGTCAATTGTATAATTGCAACAAAAGTATTGTTCCTGCATGCTGTGAGTAGGGTTGCCAACTCTTGCTGGACTTATTCCTGGATGCTTTGTCATGTGATGTCCAAGCTCTCACCCCTGTTATTGGTTGCCCAACATGTCCATCCTCACCTGATTGGAAAGTGGACAGATTCTTTATTACCTGACTGACAGTCTGAAATTACCTAAAAGCCTCTTTTTCCCTGTTTCCAACATTTTCATAATTAACAAACAAAATGGTTAATAGAAAATGAAAAAAATGTACAATTATTTTAATGGCTTTTGAGAATTCTCGAGGGTTTCTCGCAACGTAGAATACAATCATAGAATGGTTCTAATACAGAAGGAGGCCATTCAGCCAGTCATATCCATGCTAGGTCTCTTCAAGGGCAAATACCTCTCCCCCACCTTCCCCTTTCCCTGCAGCTCTGAAGATTTCCCCTCTGGCTGCTTAGCTACTTTCCCTTGGGAAGCTATAATTGAATCTGCCTTTACCACACTCTAAGGATTGTATCCAGATCTTCACCATTTACCACCTTTGAAAAAATATTATTTCCTCATGATGCCAGTGGTTCTTTTGCCATTAACCTTGTGTTGATATCCTTTGGTTCTCAACCCTTTCACCAAATGGGAACAGTGTCTTTCTGTCCACTCTGTCTAGACCATTCCTGGTTTTGGACGACTCTGTCAAAAGCTCCTCTTGACCTTCTCTTTGAGGGGAGCCACCCCAGCATCTATGAAATGTCTACGTAACTGAAGTTGCTCATCCCTGGAACCATTCTCGAGCCTATTCTGCTCACGTCTTTACATCCCTCTTAAAGTGGAGTGCTCTGAATTGGATGCAATACTCGGGCTGTTTATCTTTAATTCTGTGAGACTCCAGGAAAATTCTAGAGGGTTGGCAACCCTAGTCATGAGTGGAACATAATTGAAGGCGAGAGGCAAATTCTGCTCTTCAACCATCTCTGCATGTACAAATTGTCATTGTCTGTTGTGTATTCAAGTGTTCCTGTTGTCCAATACCTTCCTGGGGACAGAGAAGGATCACTGTTGCTGTACATTGTTGAAACTTGGAAACTCTTGGTCGTGAATCAGTTCTAGTGTACCGTCAGTATGTTGTTGACAGCAGGGAGATTTCTTTTTGTTGGAGTGTGCTGTAGCCAGTTCAGATGCTCAGTGGGTGAGGCCTCTGAATCAGCCAGACAGTCACTCCATCCTTCCCTGGGAGCATCTGACTCGGAAAGTTGTCAGTGTTGCTGGGTGACCTACTAGAAGTCTACAGGATTGACTGGCGTAGACAGTCAGGTGCTGTTTCCTAGGATAGAAAAGTCAAATACTAGGGGATGTAGGTTTAAGGTACATGGGGAAAAGTTTTTAGAGGAGATGTGCAAAGCAAGGTTTTTACAAAGAAGGTGGTGAATGCCTGGAACCTGCCCTCTGGGGAGGGGGTGGGAGCAGGTACGATAGTGGCATTTAAGGGGCAACGAGGCAAAAACATGAATAGGATGGGGATGGAAGGATACGGACTCCGTAAGTGCATACGGTTTTCGTTTAGGCAGGCATCATGATCGGTGTAGGTTTGGAGGGACGAAGGACCTGGCCTGTGTGCTGTACTTTGTTCTTTGTTTAACTTTTAAAACCTGTGGCCTTGTTTGTGTATCAAGGCGAAGAAGACTGCACCTCATTCTGTGCTCTGCTGTTTTTTGATTGATACTTTCTGTCTGGAATGAATGGTGTAAAGATCTATGCACGAAGTGTGCTGTAGTGCAACAAATAATGATTTATTTCATATTTGCAGCTTAAGATAATTTGAAGATCCTCGAAGTGTGATATTTCCACTGGCTAGATTCTTGTGGTTGTTAAGTAATGAGGTGTTAAACTGATATAAAGATGTGAAAATGCAAGTAATTAGCAGATGAGCATGTGCCTGGGTGAGAGTGGGAGCCATTAATCTGCTGCTGAAGTGTTCCTGTGAGTATGGCTCACCAACCTAAGGACTTGAGCACTGCAGGTGATTGGAGCCCTCACTTCACTGGTAGAACTTTAATATATTGGGATGACCCTTTTGCGAGCAGAGATCCTTGATCTATTCTGTCCTGGCAGACAGGAGATTCATAACCATAATTGTTACGACAGCCTCCACCTATTTCTGGCAACACTGGGAGTCCACACAGTCATTGGGACAGTCCAGCAACTGGAAATGAACCAGCTGTGTGCTTACCTTGCCTTTGCTATCGCTTCTGCCCTGATGAGATTAAATAGCAGGAGACCACCACATTTCCTGTGTATTGTAGCATAGCAAGTGTGGGAGTTACTGGTAGTGCAGGTGCTGAGGTCAGATAGTGCCAGATCGTAGGATGTTGGTTTATTGCCAACATTTCCAGCACGTTGCGATCCTGACCCCAGACAAGCTTTCAGGTAGAAGTGAGAAGTGGAGGAATGTTGTTTCAAATTAAACCATTAAAATGTGAACAGGGGACCCAAATTAATGAGCAATAGTTCTGTACTGCTATCATGAAGGATGTCTTTAACTAAAGGATTAATAAATATTGTGAGTAAACCAAGCACAGTAATATTAGGGACCTTTCAAAATGCGTCTATATCGGAGTACAAAAGGTGGTTTTACATGGGTCAAATAGCTTTCTTTGGTCCTGAAGATAAGTTGGCATGATAATTTAAATTCTTATGTTTTAAAAATGCATATTGTTAACTTTGCTATTCCTGTAAATTTGGATACTTGACAACAATGATTCCTACTTAAGCAGGTGTAAGAAACATAATGGAATGCTGCTTTTTATTGGCTGTACTGATTTTTAGAAACGAAAATTTAAGATTAGCAAGAAGAGCAGTTGACTTTAACAAGTCTGGTTCAGGCTGTGTACTCTGCTGTTGACAGTGCTCTTAAACTTGAAGATAAAATATTGCCTCTGATCCTCCACACTGTACCTGACCCAAGAGAGTTCAGTGATGACACTGGATGTTAAGTGTCCCATTACTCAACACCATCGTCCCTCAACTTGAAGAACTCAAAATGTTGAATTAGATGACAAGGTTCATCACATTGATTTACCCTTGCCCCTGAGACAGCTAGTACTCTTGCCTCTGAGGCGGGCAGTTTATTGGGGTGGGGGATGCTCAGTGAGCGCAGAATTTAGACCAACAATTCTTTGAGTACAAAGGGAGTGCTATGATGTCAGAAGTGTCTCTCAGGTGAGAAATTAAACCAAGATCTCACAACACTATTTGAAGAACATGGAGTTAGTGCATTCCTGTTGTGCTGGTCAATAGTCAATCCTTAATCAACATCACCAAACAAAGATTGTTTGATTATCGAAACGTTGCTGTTTGAGGGAAGTTGTTGTGATGCACTTCCTTGCATTGCAACAATGACTACACTGCAAAATACACTTCGCTGGCTGTGTAGCACTTGGGATATGAGCAAGACCTGTGAGTATTATTGGAATCCTGTTCAAACAAAATCAAATAAATATAAATCAATGTGACTAACCTTGTCATCTAATTCAACACTTTGAGCTCTTCAAGTTGAGGAACGATGGTGCTAAGTAATGGATCACTTAATATCCAGTGTCATCATTGTACCTGACCCAAGAGGGTTCAATGTGGAAGACCAGTCTTCAGATGAGCACGTGATATTGTGACACATTTATTTCCCATACCAGCTGTTCCTGATCCTGTCTGAATGAAAATGCCAATCAGTTTGTATTGTTTCCAACTTTATTTGTTTTATGTTGTTGTAAAACAGTCAATTGAACAAACTGGGGATCAGGATGTCCCAGGATAGATTCCCAGTGAGTTGCACTTGGCCTTTCATTCTTTTGAGGTAGGTGAAGTCAGTATCATGATTTGAGGTATGGACTAAAAGTGGGTGGCATATCAGATGCTTGTTTATCCATTGCAGTACCAGCCCTTGGACATTGTTTGGCTCTACATCAATGGGAATGGCTGTCGGAACTACTGCAGAAACCAATTGTCCTCTATAGTATAACCCCCATCCACTCATCCGTACAACAGGGTGGAAAAGGTTTGTGGATGAAGGGGTAATTAACAAGGAGCATGATCACAGTCTTTGCTTTTTTTTTAATGGCAGTGGATTATGTGGAGTTTTGAGTATCCCACTGTGGAGAGGCAAGAAAGTCCATTAAAATATTTAAACTGGACTTCCAGAGTTCAACTGGGATCCAATTTATTTTTTACAGGCTATGCTAAGGTTTGCCAGAATTTGGGAAACCTGACAGTTAAAAGGAGCTAGGGCTCCATAACGGAGGCACTGCTCATGGGTTTAGGAGCAGCAGAGGGCTTCCATCAACTGTTCAGGAAAACCTTATGCTGCACTTGGCCAAGGAGGCTTAACTTCTCCCTATCTTCCCCACCCACAACCACCACCTTGCTGCATTCGGTGACCTAAATTTGCATCTCCCCACAACACTCCACCTTCACTTCCCACCAACTCCTTCGTCATGAGGCCCATTGGCCTCTCTGCCAACATCTGGTTGTGATCAACTTTCTGTCTCTACTTCAAAGCCTATTGTTGCTGGTTCCTCTGTCAAGCTGTCAATCTGATGTGGGTATGCCGGCGTTGGACTGGTGTAAACACAGTAAAAAGTCTGACAACACCAGGTTTTAGTCCAAATAAATAGGTTGGACTAAAACCTGGTGTTGTCAGACTTTTTAAGCTGTCAATCTGGCCAGCAGTCGGGCAGGAAACAAAAGAAAAGTGTTGATGAGGTCCATCTGCTTAATTCACAGAACCTCTGTGTCCCTGGGCTTTCCAGGTTCTGGGGCTGTTTTCCACCTTCTCATCCATATTGGGGACATTGTTCCTTCAAAGAATCATGACCTCCTTGGATTAATTTCTATCCGGATTCTATTGTTGACTCAGACTCACGAGAACACTTGATGAAATATTTGTACTGAAGTGCCAGAGAAACTAACGATCCTGGATCATTTGTTATTTTATAACTCCTATTGTATATCTTGATTTTCTTTTTTGAGCTAAGATTAAGCTAAAGGGGTGGCACAATGGTTTGCACTGCTGCCTCACAGCGCCAGGGACCTGAGTTCAATTCAGGGCCACTGTCTGTGGGGCGCTTGCACGTTCTCGTCGTGTCTGCGTGGGTTTCCTCCCACAGCCCGAAAGATGTGCTGGTTATGTGCATTGGCATGCTAAGTTCTTCCTCAGTGTACCCGAACAGGTGCCGGAGTGCGGCGACTAGGGGATTTTCACAGTAACTTCATTGCAGTGTTAATGTCAGCCGACTTGTGACAATAATAAACAAAATAAAAATCAAGATTTGATTTTGTCATCCTTTGTTATTAGGGTTATTCCCCCTCACTTTTATAACTTGCTGACCTTTTCTGAAAGTCTTGGTATATTTAATTCCCAACCCTGGTCATGCTGTAACCACATCTCAGTGATGCTACTTGTTCAAATCATTTATCTCTATTGATGCCATTTGTTCATCTACCAATGCTTTGTGCATTCAGGTATAGTGCCTTTTAATTTTACTTTTATAGTTTTTGTATGACTCTCTTGTTGCAAAAGCCCTATTACCTTTATTAAACTTCCTGCCCGTTCCTGTCACAATTTGTCATACAGCCTTGACTTTTCTCTTCAGACTTACAAATTTACCTTTCTCTGAACACTTTGTCACCCTCTTTAAAGTCCTATCTACTGCCCTAGTCACTCAATTTGCAGGGCACCGTTTCCAGGTTGGTTTAAATGAAGCCTCCTCTAAGCGAACAGCTCCCTCTTTTATGTTGATGCCAGAGCTGCTTCAACTGAAACCCACACCATCCTTTCAGCCACACGTTTAAATTCTTAAGTTTATGTTCCCTCTCTTACAGGAGGAGTTATTATAAGCGTGGTGGAGGAGGGGAGAGCATGAAACTGCAGGGAGAGAATTCCCTCTGGGTTCCTGCTCACCCTGATCTTGTAGTGATTTTATGCAGGAGTGGGTAAGAATTTGGATGGGAAGCTTGCCTTTGTCCCCAGTTGATGATGCTTTTAAGTAGCCATTTAAGAGCCCTTTTGACTTGCGACCCCTGCCTCCCTGTCACCGACCCCCAACCCAACAAAGACCCAGTGACCTCCAGCTCGTCCTCGTCCTCTCCCTCTCTGATCGAACGTATACTTTTCCTCAGGTTCTCAGGCTTCCCAGCGCAGCGATGTTGCTGCAGGAACTGAGAGCTGACAGCCAATCAGATTGACCAGCAGCTCTCCAAGGGAGAACCTCTCAATGATGGGCAGAATTCCTGCCCGTTGCCAGTCAGTTCTCCTTTTGAGTATAAAGTGGCAGTGGACCATTTTAGAATCATCAAGGGATGTGTTCCTCCAACGGGAACCGAGCCCCAGATATCCTAAAAATTCAGGCCCTATTCTGTTTGTCCCCATGTCAATTTGAACGTGTCTTGAGTACTAATTGAGAGGTTATTCCCTGTGAGATTGCACTTTTCTAATCTGTAATCGAGATTCTCAAATCTTTTGACAAAATGTAATTGCTAGTTAAACTGTCTTTGGTCCCTACAAGGACCACAGACAATTGGGTCCTTCCCCACTTCCTCCCAAGTTCTTTCCAATTTTGAAGAGATGTTCAGAATTTCCAAAATGACCAAATTCTCAACTTCCCATTGCTTACACTAAAGTGTGTTCATCTTTGGTGTGCAATCTATGGTTAAACTTTGTACAGAAGACTCAGTCTTGAATGTTCTCAATGACTGATGGTAAAGGTATTTAAAATGTTCATAAATACAGTATTGGTCAGAAAGCTACTTATTTTCTGGTCATGATCAAGTGTGACAACAGTCTGATAGAAATGTGGAAGAGAAGCAATTGTTGGAGGTCATTGTCTACAGGGTATTTGAACTGTTAGCATCTGACAGTAGCCAAATACTGAAAATCTGAAATAAAAAAAAATTGTTGATAATACTCGGGTCAAACAGCATCTGTTCAACAGAAACCATTAATTTCTCAAGTCGATGATCGTCTGTTGGAATCGGAAAAGGGTATGTAGATGTAGTATGGGCAAAGATGGGAAAGGTGGGGTAGTAACATTGGGGATGGGAAGAATAAAAGGGAAGGGCAGTGTGAGGGTAGAAGGCGGGAGTGAATAAACGACAAGGTTGATGGTACAAGGCAAAATGGTGTGGTCAGAAAAGTGAACAAACAAAAGATGGCCTTGAGGAGAGGTAAATGGGAAAGCCAGAATTGTTACCAGCTGCTGTCCAAAAGAAAGTCATTTGGGGCCAGACTTTATGACCTGAAATTGTTGAACACTGTTTGGTTCAGTAAAGTTGTAAAGTGCTTAATCGACTGTTGACATCTTTATTTGCCTCATGATTTCACAAATAGCTTCTATCAAAGATATTACAGGAGATAAATCTCCTTGTCTTGGATACTGGTCTTCAGTTCAGAGTATTTGTTTTTTGTGATTCTCATGTTGTGTGTCTAATAACTTGCAATGAAAGATGCACTTCAGCATCGTGTATGATATGTCAAGTGAGATGGTTCATTCAGTTTTTTCAAGGAGCAGTTCCATTGCTAGGAATTGTGTGGACTGCTTTCAGTTTCCTTATGCGCATTGTACTGTTCAGTGTTTTGCTTGTTCCTTTGTGCTTTGATGAATAGGTTTTGTAGATATAGTTCAGCCTCTGTAACTGTTTGGACTGAGATGAACCATGGTACACATCCTGTACTCTAAGCAAGAAGCAGCGTACCTTGATGTGGTTTGGATACTAGACCTGAATATGCAGTAACTTGAGATACTGGTCAGGCCATAGGGAAGAACTCACTGGCTTTTTGAATAGTGCCACAGTGTTTTATATCCATGTGAGAGGTCAGTTGGGGGCATTGGTTTGGTGTGTCATCTGAAAGATGGCACTTGAACAATGGATTACTCCTCACTACTTGAAGGTGAATTGAATGAACTGAACTGCACTGATGACCCAGCACCCTGGATCAGCAACTCCCTCCAGGTTACTTCCTTAAGGCAGTTGCTAGGCAATACTCAAAATATTTTGGTAACAATTTGATGGGATGGAGGGATGTAATAGAGAAGTGTGAATGAAGTCCACTTTGCCAATTTTAAGAAGATGAGGCAAATCCTTTAACAATTCTTGTGAAAATGTTGATTGCTTCCTGGAGGGTGTCTTACTGTTGGAGTGACTTTCAGTCTCTCTGAATACACTGATCAGAGCAGATGCACAGAAAAACAAGGTTGCACTTGAAGTCCAAGTAAAAGTCAGTGACATCTCAGTGGAATTTAGCTGAAATTTAGCTAATTGTAGGGATGCCTGAGTAAGAGTTAGATAGTTCTGACTATTGTTTCTATTTGATTCTAGTTTTCTTTTCTAGTCTGCTTGTTGACTCCCTGCAATTCGTGAATCAAGGGGCGGTTGTACAGCTATAATTTTAGCTTAATTTTCAGGTTCAGAAAAGGAAGCATGGGGTGCTCCGAGCATCGGTCATGAGGTAGCATTATCACTTAGTCTGCGATATCAAATGTGGCTTAATGTTAGATGACTCTTCTTTTTTGAGTCAGATTTCGTTGAAAGTGGGAAATTTCTGTTTGGACAATAACGGCTGTGAGAGTGATTGATGTTGGGCAGCATTCAGAGAGAATGAGTTAACTTGTTAACCTTTAACTGTAAATTTTATAAATCACACACACACATATATATTCTCCCTTTCCTATCGCTCTGTCTGGTGCACCTGGATTAGTTGATCTCAGGTATCCCATCTAAGCTATCATAGTCAAATCTGCAGACAGCTGAACGATAAGAGCCAACATCGTCCAGTCCAAACCAGTTCCTACCTACAATGTACGTACCAACAGGATAATTGGAGCGGGCATCTTGACTGATTTTACTATCCTTGTCTCTCCTTCCCAGTCCAATTGTCGTGCCTCAAATGATGTCCTGGCCGAGATTGAATTGTAGTTTGGATTTTGGACCCAGGGACGGCCTTAGTGTGCTTCAGTTGTTTTTGCTCATTGAGGAATCTGGGTTTAAATATATAACCTAGAGTTGGGCTGCTGATGCTATGCAGGATGCATCAGTGTATCTTCTGCTCTCGTAGCTGGGAGGATCTGACACTCTGATGTTTGTTGCACTGGTATAAAGGGTATATAGGGCTATTGATAAAAGCCTTGAAGCGGGCCAACTGTTAGTATCTCTCAGGGTAGTTAACTCAACTACCCCAACCCCTTAAAGGCCAATACCTAAATCAGTGCAGTATCCTATCTTGATTTTCCGTAATTGTATTGTAAGATCAAGTTATCATAAGGAAAAGTAAGAGCTTGAGTGATTGTTCCAACTATAAACATAGCATCTCCATCCTGTAGTGCTCTAAATGTTCCTATGTCTTTCCCTGACTGGTTGCACAGACAACATTTATTTTGTTTCTTAATCCTACTTGGTCATGGTGGTCACTGCATTAATGATATCCCTCAGGTTACCTGATACTTTTCTGAAGAATATGTCTGGATTGAGAGATAGATGAGGGATCTTGTGGAATTAGTGGGAAGCAGCTACAATGGGTAAAATTTGGCTGTGTGCCCTTTTTTTTTTGGAAAGTTGTTGATGTCTGTGAATCTGCTTAGAGACTGGATATGCGTGGGACCTCACAGGGATCAGTATAAAGGGAACAAAAGCAGCATGAGGTGGATGCTGGCAACCTGAAGTAAAAACAGAAAATACTGGAAGTGCTCTGCAAATCTGGCAGCATCTGTGGAGAGAGAGAGAGAGTTTGGCACCAAAAACTCTCCGACCTTGTCCGTGGCTGCGTTTCACCCAGCGGCACCCTGCAGTGGACGGAATGAAGGCTGAGACGAGATCAGAGAATCCCGCCCTGTCTCTTAGGCTGATGAGCTGTTGTTGGATTATTGTGAGGGCATTTACTGCCTGTATTCTATCCTAGATGACATTGTTGGAGATATGATCTACAACTTCTGAGGCAATGCAGAGATTTGTGCTGGTATTAGAAAGGAAATGGAACAACTCATTTCAGGGGAGACCTCATTGAAACTTACTGGATGGGGGCAAGATATTTCCATTAGTAGGAGAGACTAGGACCTGAGAGTGTAGCTTCAGAGTAAAGGGGCAACCCTTTAGAACTGAGATGAAGAGGAATTTCTTCAGTCTGAGGGTGGCAAATCTGTGGAATTCTATGGAAGACTATGGAGGCCTGGTCATTGAGCTTATTTAAGACAGAGATAGATAGGTCCTTGATTGGTAAGGGGATCAAAGGTTATGAAGAAAATGTGGGAGAATGAGGTCGAGAAACTTATCAGCCATGATTGAATGTTGGAGCAGACTTGATGGGCTGATGGCCTAATTCTGCTTTGCTCTGATAACCTATGGTCTTATAATTTTAAACAGCCCATGGTGTTTTGAGGAATGGGCTTATTTGTCCCAATCTTCAACTGGAGATAATGGGATCCTTTTCCACTTCCTTGGTTGAGGGAGTATACTAGCAACCCATTCTTGAGGCCTCTGACAATGCCATGCTATCACTGGATCTTTTGGGGGCCTGGGGTAACTCATCCTTATTTCCCTCCTTTGTGTTTCTAATTGAGCCAGGCCACAGGGAGATCTCAGTGATGTGGGCTACCAGCGGTTTCACCACCCTGGCATACCACGAGTTATCTTACACCACTCCCCTCTTTCTTGTATCTAATTGACTTACTAGAACTTTTTTTTTAGAAGTACGTAGGGGGCTGGGTAATGTGTTGCAATGACATTGCAGTAATATTGTTTCTGGGACCATGGCCTTTAATCTGTGCTGTGAAAGACACTTGATGCAGTCTGGATTTTGTTCCCAGTGGCTGTGACTACAACACAAATCTGTCTCCAGTTCAATACAAATTGCACTTATGGTTGCCATGACCACAAAGATGGCTGCTGTGAGAAATGCAATTGTTGGTGCAATGGAAGGTGGTCTGAAATTTGAAAAGAGTAGAAGGAGATTTATAACAACAACTTATTTAGATGGTGCATTTAAAGCACTTCACAGCACTGTAAAACAAAGAACGACACTCCCAGTCATATAGGGGATATTAGATCAGCTGACCAAAAGCTTGGCTGAACAGTTTTTAAGGCATGTCTTATAAGGGGAATATGAGATGGGGAATATGAGATAGGGAAGTAGAAAGATCAGGGCTTGGGGCCTCGACCACTGATGGCATAGCCATCAATGATGGACCACCTGGAGCAGTGGTTAACACTGCTGCTTCACGGCTTCACGGACCTGGGTTCGATTCCTGGCTTGGGTCACTGTCTGTGTGGAGCCTGCACGTTCTCCTCGTGTCCGCGTGGGTTTCTTCCGGGTGCTCCAGTTTCCTCCCACAGTCCAAAGATGTGCAGGTTAGGTTGATTGGCCATGCTAAAATTGCCCCTTAGTGTTCTGAGATGCGTAGGTTAGAGGGATTAGTGGGTAAAATATGCAGGGATACGGGAGCAGGGTGTTGCCTGCCACAGTCTGTTTTAACTCTTATACAGTGGACAAATAACTTTGAGTAGACATCTTATTAGTATAACCAATATTTATTTAAATCTCCACAATCAATAATCACCCACCCGACCAACAATAAGTTATCTTACAGAAAATACTAGAATTCAAATCCAGTACAAGATCTTGACTTAACTTTGCCTGACTGGCAATTACCCAAGCAGATACTGGCCTTTATCTGTGTTCTGGTCTCAGTAGTCGTCTGTGCAGTCTGGTCCTTTGGTTTGGTCTGGTCTGGCACTCTGGCTCTGGTCTTCCTTCCTTCCTGGGTGTGGTTGCTCTCCTCTTGCTACCGATGTTCACCGTTGTTGTAGCTCGTTCATGGGGGTCAGAGAGAGAGAGAGAGAGAGAGATTCCTGGTTGTGCAGCACCCATTATACCCCGTTTGGCTTCACGCCCCTTTTTGGCCATTGCCAATCAATTGATCAGGACTTGATCACCCTGATCGATAAGAGTCCAATCAGGTACTACCACACCGATCTCTGGGTGTGTCCCCAGCAGCCATGTCTGTAGGTGTTGGAGGCACATAGGTCACGTACCTTCCTCCTAAATAAGGATTCACTGCGCCCTTATGTCTGGCACACAACCCAGTGTGACCAGAAAGTCTCTTTCATCCTGGAGATGAAACAAGCCAGTGTGACTGTAAAGTCTCTTTCATCCTGGAGATGACCCACATCCTGTTTATTCACTCATCAGGGTTGCAGCCTGTTTGTCTCTGTCTTTAAACTGCAGCCTGTCGGTTTAGTTTCTTGCCCAGTTGTCCCAGAGTGCTTTACAAAACACCATTTTAGATGGCCTGTTTGGCTGCAAGGGCTTGGGTGGGATTGTGGTCTGTGCAGACTCGATGGGCCCAATGGCCTCTCCCTGCACTGTAGGGTTTCTATTTCTATTTCACTTAAATTTACAAATGTCCAAGAGGACGGATTTAGTGGAGTGCAGATATCCATATGTGAGGGTGGACACAAGAACACCAGAAATAGAAGCAGGTGGACGTCACCAGGCCATTCAAGCCTGCCCTGCCATTCAATACAATCGTGGCTGATCTATAGGAGTTTACAGAAGGTGTGTGCAGTTGGCATAGCTCTAATGCAGAGGAATAAAGGTGACCATTTGTCAGGGATGATGGGGGCTATAACTGTGAACATTAGATGCAAGAGAGCATTAGGTGGAGGGTAACTGAGTGTTTGCTGCTCAGATGGAGACCTAAGGTGCCTGCAGCGAGAGGAACAAGTGGAGCTGCAGAGTGTGTTAACTTGAGACTCGCTGTGCAAGCTGGGAGTGAGATACCTGAAGATTTTATAATCATTTACCGCTATGACCTTTTGGGTCCTAGATTCTCTTTGTACGCAGCCTCCAGATTAGAGGGACATGCTGCTGCTCTTCCTCCAGTCATTGGGATATCTCAACGTGCTGTTGTCCTTCAGCTGGATCTTGAGATAAAAATAGGTGACTCAGAAGCTATCTTTCACCTTTCCAATGGCTGTATTCTTAAGTTTATACTGGTACCTCACCTAGAGTCATAAAATCCCTACAGTGCAGAAGGTGCTGCACTGACAACAATCCCACCCAGGCCGTATACCCGCAACCCCACATATTTACCCTGTGAATCCCCCGATACTAAAGGGGCAATTTTGCTTGGCCCATGCACCTAACTTGCAATCTTTGGAGTCTGGGAGGAAATCGGAGCACTGGGAGACACCCTTGCAGACACGGGAGAACGTGCAAACTCCACACAGACAGTCAACCGAGGTTGGAGTTGAATCTGGGTCCCTGGAGCTATGAGGCAGCAGTGCTAACCACTGTGCCACCGTGCCACCCATAGTGGCTACATCTTGCTTTGTAGTGATGTCAAAATGTGGCCAATTGTAATATCAAGGGAGGTTATTCTTATAGTTTTAAGTTGTACGGATTGGGGAGGTGTGGGTGGGGGAATGGTCCTTTGTCAGTTGAGTTATTGAAAATAACTTGGAGCACTTGTTGACAGGAACTAGATAACTGTAAATATTTTCAGAATTTGATTTGATTTATTGTCATGTATTAGTATACAGTGAAAAGTATTGCTTCTTGCATGCTATACAGACAAAGCATACCGTATATGAGGAAGAAGAGAGTGCAGAATGTAGTGTTATAGTCATAGCTAGGGTGTAGTGAAAGATCAACTTAATATTGGGTAGGTCTGTTCATAAGTCTGGCAGCAGGGAGGAAATTGTTCTTGAGTTGGTTGATACATGACCTCAGACTTTTTTCTGATGGGAGATGGTGTGTGGGGTCCTTGATTATGCTGGCTACTTTTCTGAGGCAGTGGGCAGTGTAGACAGTGTCAATGGATGGGAGGCTGGTTTGAGTGATGGTCTGGGCTTCATTCGTGACCCTTTAGTCTTTTGCAATCTTGGACAGAGCTGTGATACAGCCAGAAAGCTTGCTTTCTATGGTGCATCTGTTAAAGTTGGTGAGAGAAGGTGAGAATTCTACTCAAAGGATGATTGGATGAGGAAAATGCAAATAGAGGAAGGAGCTGAGCTAACTTGAGGTTGGGGAGCACTCTTCCTTTGTGCTTCATAGGCACTGATTTTTTTTTTGTTTGGAGCAGTAAGAATGTAGGATGCACCACTGCACAGTGGTTGAGGCAATTAGCTTAGATGCAATTAAGAGGAAACTGGATAAGTACAGTGAGTGATAAAGGAATAGAAGAATATGCTAATGGGTTGATATGAAGTAAGGTTGGAAGAGATGTTGAAGTGCTTTTTGGGGATGATTCTGACTTGGGCATACTCTTTGGATAATCAGTCTCACTGAAGGTTGAGAAAGACAGACACAACCTGGATGTTATAAGCATCTGGGCATCTCTCCTCAACAACATATCTCTCCTGTGCTGCAAAATTCTATGAAATATCTACAAAGGGTTGTGAATGAAGCTCAGTCCGTTGACTCTGTCTACACTTCCCACTGCCTCGGCAAAGCTGCCAGCATAATTAATGACCCCATGCAGCCCGGACATTCTCTCTTCTACCTTCTTCCGTCAGGAAAATGATACAAATGTACCAAGTGACTCAAGAACAGCTTCTTCCCTGCTGCCATCAGATCTTTGAATGGATCTACCCAATATTAAGTTGATCTTTCACTACACCTTAGCTATGAATGAAACACCCCATTCTGCACTCTCTCCTTTCCTTCTCTTTTGTATAGTATGTAAGAACAGTACTTTTCACTAATACATGTGGCAATAATAAATCATATCAAAAAAAGGCACCACAGGTAAACCTGTTTGGTAACATTTACTCTGAAAAACATTTGGTTTGAATAGACCAGGTTCTTGATGTGAAAAGAACTATCAATGGAAATGCTGCATGTAATCCAGAAGTGCTAACTATTCCTTTTCCTTCAAGGCAAACCATTTACAATGCTTTGCACTTTTCAGTTGGCGAATATAGCTACTGGAAAATTGATCACTTTCCTATTTAACATGGCCAGTGTCAGCTGGGAGCATTCACATCTGAAAGACGTTGTGATTAGTGGATTGGCCATGCTAAATTCTCCTTCATTGTATCTGAACAGGTAGTCAAAGGCTCATGAAATGCTGCTCTAGCAGGGTAAATATACGGCATTACAAGAATAGGGGTGGGATAAGATACTCCATCAGAGAGTCAGTGCAGACTCAGTGGTCCAAATGGCCTCCTTCTGCATTGTATGCATTCTATGTGGTGATGAGAGGATTTTCACAGTAACTTCATTGCAGTGTTAATGTAAACCTACTTGTGATACTAATAAATAAACTTTTCTCAGGCCAGGTACAGTACTGGCAGATGTCGGCTCAAATTTCCTCTTTGCTCCAACCTTAGAAGCACATCTCCTAATGCAGCTATGAAATGGCTTTGTAATTTCATACCCTGACTATCCTGCGTCAAGATTGACAGTTAGCAGCAATTTCAGGGTTTAACAGGACCAAGCGAGAACGTTAAGATGCCTCAACCATAATCTTTCAAAGTTCTTTGGATTTGGTAGTTGTTCCTTTTAGACTGGAAAATTCAATGCGTCGTTCTGCTATTTGAGCAAATTTAGTCACAAGTAAGTCTTACGTTAACACTGCAATGAAGTTACTGTGAAAATCCCCTAGTGGCCACACTCCAGCGCCTGTTTGGGTCAATGCACCTAACCAGCACATCTTCCAGTCTGTGGGAGGAAACTGGAGTACCCAGAAGAAACCCATGCAGATATGGAAAACATGCAGACTCCACACACTGACCTTGGGAATCAAACCCTGGTCCTTGGTGCGGTGAGGCAGTAGTGCTAACCACTGTGCCACCATTCTGCCCCATGAGTCCAGTGTCAGAGGATAGAGTGAATGCATAGTGAAAGATGGAATTTGAAGAAGGGATGGTGTCAAAGAAAGGGAGGGAGAAGACGTTGTTAGAACTTGCATTTCTTAATATCTGGAAGGAAGAGATAACATTTCTTAAGGCATCAGATGTGATGCAGAATAAGATGAAACTGGGAACCAAGGTAGCTTTGAGATGGGGTGAGTTGGTGCTGTTAAAAGAGAGAGAGATTGATTGAGTATGTATATGTTCCACTGCATACGGATCTTAGGATGTGGCAAGAGCAGCAATCTGAGGAACGTCCCATTAGAGATGTCGGTAATTCCCGATGGATTTAAAAATAACGAATGGAACTTCGGTTGGAATCTACGTGGGGTAAGTGGGAGGAAGGAGATGTGGCTGTTGCAACCAAGCTTTCGTAAGCACCATATCAAACACCAAGAGGAAAATGGAAAACAATGAAGGTAAACATGGTGAGAAAGACAACTGCAAATCCTATCGTGAGAAGAGCAAAGCTTTTTCAACATGGGTATTCTTGGAAGAGGAGCAGCAGTGAGTTAAGTGCTAAAATAAAGGCAAACTTATCTGTGACGTGCGACCTCTTCAGCGACAACAAGCAAACATGAATTCACTCCACAATTGCGAAGGTATTGGCTGGAATTTTACTGGCACGCCTGCCTGAGGCTCATAAGATCGCACCCGAGGCCAATGGAGGACGCTGTTCATGTCAGTAAAATCAGGGCCATTGCCTTCCTTCAGCATCTTGGGAACGTAGTGATTTTTGAATCATGAAATGTGCCACGTCTAGTGGTGGGACGAGCAAACTTGGGTGTGCCCCTGGGTGGGGAGTGGGGATTGTGTCTTGAGTTGACCCTGTGGACATAGTGCCATGTTGATGGAGATCTAAGAGGGTTAGATCTTGGCAGGGAGAGTGCATGTGGTCATGTGTCATCCTGGTTTTGGCGCAGTATGCGCAAGAAGGATGAATGAAAATCCTGTGGGGAGCAAGGGGGTTTCATGTTCAATGGGATTTTCATGGTTGCATAGCCGGCAGGTTTATTTTCCACCCCCTTGTAGGTTGATGCATATTCCGACAAGCCTTGGTAAACAGATACGATATTACAGCCGTATTACTGAGGCAGTTTTCACCAGGATGTCTTACAACGGTATTTCTACACTGCTCCTGATGAGACAGTAGGTCCTCATCACTAATTCCCTGTGTGCTGGATTTCTTCAGTCTTTTCAAGCATCAGAAATAATCTGATGGACAGAACACCATTACAAATCTGATTTCCAAATGGCACACAACTCAGCGACACAGTATGCATGGTGCAGATTGCAGTCAGAGTTCTTGCTCCTGACTCTTACCCTGTGCATGGGGTAATACAGATCCACTTCTCCTTTTAAAAACCCTTCAGTAATGTGAGCCACTGTCTGATGGTTCTGTAAATCCTCACAATCGACTTTGACTGAAATAGCACAGCATCTTACACGACCTGCGCTTATTGATGTGGTATGTGGAGAATGCTGTATTCAAAGAATGATAAAAGTCGGCAAGATAGTGTCCACTTTCTATATTTAAAACAATATGTATATGTTTGGGTTGAACCTTCACGGTTTCCATCTGTTTTTGGTGTGCAATCCATTCCAATTGAAACTGATTTACAACTTCTTTACACTTTCTGCATAGATAGTACATAGTGCAATGCAGAAACAATCCATTCACACCATCGGGTCTCTGTCCTATCTATGCTCTGACCAGCCCTCACCGTCCGCAGATAATATTTTACTCCTTTATCCTTAATATGTTTATTTAGCTCCCTTTTTAACTGCATTGGTGCTACTCCCCTCATTTAGGGGTGGCACGGTGGCATAGTGGTTAGTGCTGCTGCCTCGCAGTGCCAGGGACTTGGGTTCAATTCCGGCCTCAGGTCTCTGTGGGGATTTGTACTTTCTCCCCATGTCTGCATGGGTTTCCTTTGGGTGCTCTGGTTTCCTCTCACTGTCCAAAGATGCACGGGTTATGGCGATTGGCCATGCTAAATTGCCTCTAGTGTTAGGGGATTAGCAGGGTAAATGTGGGTGGGGGGGCGTTACAAGAATAAGGCCTTGGTAAGATGTGGTTGGTACAGACTTGATGGGCCAAATGGCCTCCTACTGTACTGTAGGGATTCTATGATAGAGTCCCTCATTCTTGCTGCTAATGAGTTTTCTCCTGAATTTCCTATTTAATTTATTAGTGATTGTTTCACAATTATTGCCCTTAATTATGCCAATAACACCTATCTCAGCCAATTTGGAATCTCCATGGACTCAGCTGCTTTGCATTCACCCTCAGTGGGCCAAACCATTGTATACAATCTCAATGGGCCAATACCTATTACTGGCTTCTCCTCAAACAAAAATCAGAGTTGACTAAACCCAACCCCCCGTCCCCTCCATGCAACTTCTTTCCTGATGTGTATACAAATTGATTGTCAGATATTTGGGTTGTTATTGCTTATTGTATGTGGCAAACTGCTGCCGAAGTTCATCCAGAGATATAGGAGTAACATAATAGCATAAACATTCTACAACAAAGGAATGTTCTGGTTTTATTTGGATTTATCAACAAGGTGACCGACATGGGCGAGAAGTTTGTCAGTGGGCCTTCGTGTCCAGAAACTCCTCATCCAACTAATAGGCCTCTGTTCCCTTCACATCTCGCTTCTTTTATGTTTGCAGTCAAGGTGCATTAAATATCATACCCAGCTCCATCTTTTTTCTATCCCAAATGTCCACACATGCCATTTCCAACAGGGCCACTGGTTAGCAGTAGAGTGAAAATGCCATTTTAAAAAGAACTTTGTAGCTCTCATCTTATCCTATCATCTTCCATCCAGAGGTGTTGAGAACGGTGTAATTGACGAAGTGGCAGAGATCAGTCCACTCAGCACAGATGAGGCCACCTTTATGGTTTTAATTGAAATGGCTGGAAAGGTCACACAAACTCTGTATCAGTGTTGTATGCTGCTCCCCTTTGCAAGAGGATAAGAATAATTTTGAACTCTACCTTTACAATGAAGCTTTGCACACCTTGCATGAATTTCCACAGTGCAGACCATTTCAGGTTACAGCTGGCATTTGATCTCATATTGCACCAACCTTTCTTCATAAACTTGCTAACATGTATTGGAAAGGGTCAGAAGACATTTGCGACAGTACGAAAGCTAATTTACTTGGAAAAACCATTTTGCATTTAAGCACAGTCACTTGTAGCAAGACTGCACAGATCAGGCCTAAATGAGTCTTGCTAGCTGCAATAAAACTCACTCGGACACTCGCGACCCTAATCAGCTGCTGGATCAACTTCTAATATTTTTTGGATGAAGTCATCAAATCCTGTTTTTCATTAAAATTAGAGGCTGCGATATTAATATCCCAACTGAATGCTCAAGTACTCTGTCAGCTAGGACTGTTGCATTGAAAATAGTCAGCACGCCAATGAGGAAAGGGAGCCAAAAACCAAATTATTTTCTGCTCAGATTTTGTGATTTTTTTTTAATTTGGGGTCACAAGGAGTGTTTGAAATAAAGTGCTTTTAATTTTGGAGAGTGACTTGTTTATAGAGTTAGTATATTTACACCAACTCAAATCTGATAGTTCTCCTTGCGTTTCGCAGTATCAAGTTTCTTTTGAATTAAGTAGTGCCTTGTATAACACCCCACCCAATGGATGTATGTCAGTCATAAGTCTGCTACATTAGTGAATTTGTATTGGCCCACCTGAAGTTAAATGCTTCAAGCATATGTGTCTTCCGAGTTCATAAGATATAGGAGCAGAATTAGGCCATTCAGCCCATCAAGTCTGCTCTGCCTTTTGATCATGGCTGATATACAGGATGCTCCTCCCCACTTTCTTGTCTTCCCCCCATAACCCTTCAACCCATTACCAATTAAAAATCTGTCTAACTCCTCCTCAAATTTACTCACTGTTTCAGCATCCGTCACACTTTTGGGTAGCGAATTTCACATATTCACAACTCTTTGGGAGAAGTAGTTTCTTTTCAATTTTGTTTTAAATTTGCTGCCCCTTCTCCTAAGACTATGACCTCTCGTCCTAGAATGCCCCACAAGAAGAAGCATCTGCTCCACGACTACTTTATCCATATCTTTTTATCATCTTGTACACCTCAACTTGATCTCCCCTCGTTCCTCTAAATTCCAGAGAGTATTGGCCTAAACTGTTCAATCTCTCTTCTACTATGCAGTTAATTACTGAAGAAGCTAAGTGTTTAGAATATTGCATTCATAATTAATTAATTATGCTGTTTAGGAACATCGGGAATAGCAGTAGAACGTTCAACACCCCTCTCCTTCCTCTTGGCTGATTTGCACCAATGCCATTTACCTGTCTTGATTCTATCATCTTAGACATTGTTACTATTTTTTAAAAACATTTGTAAGCTTAAGCTTAGTCTTACTCTTTCCCCCTTGATCCAGAATTGAGTTTGAAATCCTGCATCCTATGCATTACCAAGGTTGCTGATGTGCACTTCTGGCCTTGTCTCACCATCGCTGCTGCCTACACCACTATTCCAGACTTTAATCACCTCTAACTCTACTCATATTTTTGTTCTCATATCCTGCTTGCCAGCACTTGTCCTTCCCTGTACACTGACAGCGTTGTCTGGTGCCAGTTTACCTCGCCCCTCAGATCAGTCCTTTTTGACCTACACCATTCCTCCGTCCTGCTCTTAAAAACCTATTCATGGCCTCACACACACTTTACCTTGGTGAACTGCTGCCTTGAACTGCTGCAGTCTCTTGAGGTGCCCCTGTGTTTTTAGGGAGGGAATTGCAGGATTTTGACCAGCGACAGTGAAGGAATGGCAGTATAGTTCCCGGTCAGGATGGTGAGTGACTTTTAGAGGAACCTCCAGATGTTGGTGTTGCCAGGTATCTATTGCCCTTATCCTGCTAGATGGTTTGGAAGATGCTTCCTAAAGGATCTTGGTAAGTGCCTGTGGTGCATCATCTAAATGGTACACCCAGCTCCACTGTTCATTGGTGGTGGGAGAATTGAATGTTTGCTGAAGAGGATTTAAGTGGGCTGCTTTGTCCTGGATGGTGTCAAGCATCTTGAGTTTTGATGAAGCTGCCCTCACCTGGGCAAAGGGAGAGTATTCCATCACACTCCTGACTTGTGCCTTGTAGATGATGGACAAGCTTGCTGGAGCCGTGAAGTGATTTACTCATCGAAGGAATCCTAGCCTTTGACCTGCTCTGGTCGCAGTTTTTATATGGCTAGTCAAGTTCAGTTTCTAGTCAAAGGTGATCCCCAGGATGCTGATAGTGGGGGATTCAGTGATGGTAATGCCTTTGAAAGTCAAATGGCAATGGTTATGTCCTCTCTTATTGAAGACTTGTGGTATTTGTGTTACACAAATGTTACTTGCCACTTGTCAGCCCACGCCTGGATATTGTCCAACTCTTGCTAAATTTGGACTGCTTCATATATCTGAGGAGTTGCAAATGGTGCTCAATGTTATGCAGTCAGCAGTGAATATTTCCACTAGGTGACCCCCTCCAAACATGCCCCCTCTCGTATCTTCTCAGCCAACTCTAGTCTTCTATGCATTTGCACCCCATATCTCATCCTGCACAATCTTAGCTCCAGTCTCTCAAACTAAACTCTTCTTCCTCCCTTGTTCTCTCTTGTACCAAATTTTTGACCAACTCTTCTAAATCTTCTATTTTGACATGTTATCTGTTTTCTTCCCAGATTTTTCTGTCTCTGGGTTACTTTGGGGTGTTCTTCAATGTTAAATGCTTCAGATAAATGCAAGTTGTTGCTTCAGTTATTATTGTCAGTGGTTAGCATTCATTGCACAGTACGTTGAAACATGTATTGAAGTCAGCTGTTGTTTGGTGTTCAGAGCTAAAGCAGCCTGTCTTCTGCTAATGATTAGCAAAGGAGGGAAACTGGGTCATGTGTAGAAGGTGCTGTTGTTAAGAGATCCAGCAATATTCAGTTTTTTGTGAATATTTTGTTCATTTGAAATATAATTAACAAAATAAACTATGGTCCTTCTAGTGACTTAGACACCCACAGACACACTGTAACCATAAATATCCTAGCTGAGCTGTGCAGATTGTTGAGGTGCCACATTTGGCCATTGCTTCTGATTGGTCTTGATTGACTGCCTTGTTGGCAATGGATTAGAATAGAAATTAGCACTGAATTTAAGTGACCTGGCAGGTGACAGGGCCAGCCATTGCACCAGGGGATGTGCTGACACCTACGATCATGGTTTGCCCTGGCTAGGGGTAAAGTAAAAGCTCAGGGCAGTTTTTTTAAAAAAAAAGTTAGGTTTAGTTTATTTATTAGTGTCACAAATAAGCTTACATTAGCGCTGCAATGAAGTTACTGTGCAAGTTGCCATAGTCCGGTGCCTGTTCGGCTATGCTGAGGGAGAATTTAGCATGGCCGATGCACCTAACCAGCACGTCTTTCGGACTGTGGCGGGAAGTCGGAGCACCCAGAGGAAACCCGTGCAGACTGTGCTCAGTGACCCAAGCTGGGAATCCTGATAGGCTAAAAGTGCTGACTGTATCAGCACTGGGGTCCCTACGGAGCCAACTGCTCCCCAACAACTCATCCACATCAGAGTCAGTAAGCATCATCCAGCTATTCCACAAGGAAAACGTCACTCTTTTTGGTGACTTTTGGAACTTTAATTCTAATCACAAAAGCCAATTCAAATTCAATCCAAACATGGCTGAGGGGCAGACCAGATCCAAGCTGACAACGCGAGTTCCTGGCGCTGTGAGGCAGCAGTGCTAACTGTTGTGCCACCGTAGCCAGTGAGGTTAAACAGAGGCTTTACCTGATGCAATTTTTCAAAGCCATCTCAGCCTTTTGGTGAAGATGAATTGTTAGGTGAAGCCCAGGATGGGATGCAATGCCTCATCCCGTCAGTTTAGATCTTGTTTGATCAAGCCTGAGATGGGACGCAATGTCTTGCCTTGTCAGCTTGGATCTGGTCTGTCCCTCGTGTTGGGACAATGTTTGGATTGAATTTGAATTGGCTTTTGTGATTAGAATTAAAGCTCCGAAAGGTACTAAAAAAAAAGAGTGATGTTTTCCTTGTGGAATAGCTGGATGATGCTTACTGACTCTGATATGGATGAGTTGCCAGGGAGCAGTTGGTTCCGTTGGGACCCCAGTGCTGAAACAGTCAGCACTTTTAGCCTATCAGGAAAAAGAGCTTCTCTTAAAATCTCCTCTTTTAAAGTTCTTCAGCCGCCCTGAGACTGTGATCAATCACCGTCTAAACAGAATGTTGTCTTAGTGCTAATTGAATTGGCCGAAGAGTAATGCAATTTCTTCCACTTTCCGGACCCACAGCTTTAAATAAAGGAGGATCAGCTAGCTGATCTCGAGTTTCACATGTGAAGCAGTTCATTTCCTCTGGCTTGAGACAGAGTCAGCGATGGTCTGAGTCGAGGAAGTGTGTGTCTGATCCCTCCCAATGGTTCCCAATTTTGTTTAGATTAGATTTCCTAAGCCTCCCATTGGTGGCCAGCCCCTGAATGTCTCTCTCTTTGTGACCCCAATGGCATGGGAGAGTGGGAGCCAGATGTTGTTGAGTATTGCAGATTCCTATCAGCCGCCAGCTTGGTGGCTTATTGAGTTTCTGACCACCTGTTGTGCGGCTTCCCCTGTTGACTTAAGGCGGGCATTGAATGAGTTGGAACATGGGTACGAGGATCTTGCATGAAAATGAAAATATTGAGTCTTGCTCCATTAGGTGTCGTTTTCTAAATACTGAGTAATTAGATTCAGAAGGGGAATTCAGTCTCACATTTTGCAGTATGTCACATGGCGCCTCAGTGAAAAACTTGGAGGACTTTCATTTTAAATGTCTTAAATGAAGTTCAAGCTTGCTTTTGGATTCCTGCTGTGCCCAGTTTTTTTGCGAGCTGGATGCCTATCCTGATTTTCTTCATGCCGCCAGGATATTTGTTCCAGCGGCTGTGGTTTCAGGAGGGTAAGCAATGTGTTGGGTGTGAGGTGCCTGTATGTAGGGGAAATGAAAGAGTCAGTCAGGCCACACAGTCATAGGTGGACACCGAGGGTGCTGTTTACCAAGACTGTGACCTTACACTGGGAATGGTGTTTAACATGGGCAAACGTCAACGGGAAAATGTAGTGCATTTAAAGTAGGCTGTCTTTCTCCTACCTCCCCATTTCTGTTCCTTTGCATGATTCCCTGGATCCAATATCTCTAGCCAAGAGGAACAAGATGAGAAGAAGAGGAGGTTGGGGAGCACTGGTTGAAGCAACAGATTAGATCAGAGACCATGGATTTAAATCCATTCTGAACTGATAAATTGTTTCTGTTGTAAGGGTTCTATGTGTAATGTGTTTGGGCTGATCAGATTCTTGGTGGCCAAGGGCCTTCAGCATATCTGCCCTCACAGCTGGCTTTTTTGCTGAAGGTACAGGATGAATGGCGTGGGAAATTGGAGGCTCCCCCGGGCACAAGAGGCTTTTTTATTCATTTGGATGTCGCTGATTGGCCAGCATTTATTGCCCATCCCTAGTTTGCCCTTAGAGGGCAGTTGAGAGTCAACCACAAGTCACACGTAGGCTAGACCGGTAAGGACGTCAGATTTCTTTCCCTAAAGGACGTTAATGAATGAGATGTGTTGTTCTGACAACAATGGTTTCATGGTCATCAGTAGATTCTTAATTCCAGATTTTTTTTATTGAATTCAAATTCCAGCTTGTGCCATGGCGGGATTTGAATCTGGGTCCCCAGAACATTAGCTGAGTTTCTGGATTAATAATCTAGTGATAATACCACTATGCCATCACCTTCCCATGGGATTTGAAATCGAGGCAGTACCCTAGCAGAGGGAGGTTCCGATGTATCTTGCATTGTGTTACCTGGGAGTACTTGGTGCTGACGTTGGATGTCTATTCTTTGCGTACACTCAACCTCCCTCACCCAGACCACATCATTGATTGAAATATTGTGATACGAGTTATGTTTGTACAAAGAACTAGAAGGGTCTACACCTCGTATGAATGTCTCCAGAGTAGAATTTTTCTTAAATGGAACAGCTAAAGTTTATTGAACCAGTTTTCTAGTCTCTAAAATGCTTAGTTAACTATAAGACCAGCTCTCTAATCTTTCCCTTTCGGGGCTAGTCCAGCAGATGGGTCTCTCCCATGCTCAGGGACCTTTGCCTGGTGAAAATGACACGAGATTTTGTTGGAGAACTTGTCACAAATAACGTTTAGCAACCCAGCTTCACAGAACAGAGCATCCAATGTAAAATCTCACGTCAGTATTTCAGAGGGTTGCAATTCTTATCTGCAGCAAAAATTTGTAAATGTTTTCTTTGTCAGTATTCTTGGTTCAGCACGTGGTTGAATTTGCCAGTGCGTTCTAGTAGGGGAAATGCTAGCCCCCAATTCAGAACATGTTGGGAAACCAATTTTAAATATAGACCATTTTAAAATATATATATATATAATATATATATAAACAGTGATCTTTGTGATGGGATTAATGGTACCTGTTCCTGCAGAGTTGACTTTCCTGAACAATTTGGGAATTTAACTGGAAATTTTCCCACTTGGAGATCCTCAGTGACACAACATGAAGAGTATCAGCTTCCTAAAATACTGAAGCTCCAGCTGCGCTGTCTTATGCATTCTCCTTCCTTCCCTGAATCACGACGATGATAAAATCAAGACTCATTTCACTGACTGCAGCTTGAACTCATTCTTTAAAGACTTCAGAACTGTGGACTTCATTTTCTTTCCCCCAGTGTTCTCTCTCTCTCAGTTGATTTACAGGCTTTTAAAACCAGTGTTTCATGAACCCTCGCTGCTGTTCCTTGATTTATCTTGGCCCCTGCATTTTCCTGTAAAAACAAAATCCTTATGTCGCCATTACTATTCAAGCCAGACACGTTAAACGTGGTGTCTAGGAACAAAGCCCAGTCCGTCACTCAAAGCAGCCTCCCATCCATTGACTTGGTCTACACTTCCTGCTGCCTCAGCAAAGCAGCCAGCATAATTAAGGACCCCACACACCCCGGATATTCTCTCTTTCACTCTTTTCCATTTGGAAAAAGAAAACCAAAAATCTGACGACACGTACCGACTGACTCAAGCACGGCTTCTTCCCTATTGCTGTCAGATTTTTGAATGGACCTACCTTGCATTAAGTTGATCTTTCTCTACACCCTAGCTATGACTGTAACGCTACTTTCTACACAGTCTTGCTTTCTTCTCTGTGCGGTAGGTTTTGTCTGTATAGCGCGCAAGAAATAATGCTTTTCACTGTATGTTAACACGTGTCAATAATGAATCAAATCAAAATCGACTGGAAAACACTGGCTGAGAGTAAGGTGGAGACAACTTTAATCATTGCTTTCAAAAAGGAACTGGATAATTATCGGAAGAGAACGGATTGCAGGATTTTGAGGTAAAGGAGGGGGAATGGAAGGAGCTGTAGAGCTCTTGCAGAGAGTCTGGTGTGTTGGGCTGAATGGCCTCCTGTTCTGCAACCATTTTGTGATTTTCTTTGCTTTCAACCTTAGTGTATCACATTATGGGCTCTTGCCCTTCACCTAGATTTCTTAAATCGAGTGACTACAAGGGCCAGTTTGCACGTTCTACAACCGTGTGCATTCTGATCTAGTGGCAAAGATTAGTGGGAACCTGGAGGATTGGAAAATCTTTAAAAATCAGCAGAAAGCCACGAAAAAAGCTATAAAGTAAAATAAGATGCATTATAAGAGTAAACTAGCTCTAGCTCAGAAGGGTGGCAGGCAAAAGGCAGGGAATTATAGGCCGGTTAGTTTAACGTCTGTTGTGGGTAGAATATTAGAATCTGTCATCAAGGAGGAAATAGCGAGGCATCTAGAGGGGAATTGCTTGATAGAGCAGACGCAGCATGGTTTCGTTAAGGGGAAGTCGTGTCTGACAAATTTATTGGAGTTCTATGAGGAGGTGTCTAGGGCGGTGGATAGAGGAGAGTCGGTGGATGTGGTCTTCCTTGATTTTCAGAAGGCGTTTGACAAGGTACCTCACAAGAGGTTATTGCAGAAGGTAAGGGGGTAGGGTGTTAGCTTGGATAGAGGATTGGTTGTCAAACAGGAGGCAGAGGGGGTCATTGGGTGCTATTCGGATTGGCGGTTGGTGACTAGTGGAGTGCCCCAGGGGTCGGTGCTGGGGCCTCAGCTATTTACCATTTATATAGATGATCTGGAGGAGGGAACCGAGTGTATGGTGTCGAAATTTGCTGATGACACCAAGATTGGTGGAACGGCAAATTGTGCGGAGGGTGTGGAGAGTCTGCAGAAGGATCTAGATAGGCTGGGCGAATGGGCCAGGAACTGGCAAATGGAATTTAATGTTGGCAAGTGCGAGGTGGTCCACTTTGGTAGGAAGAATGGTAGGAAGGACTATTACGTGGCGAAAAACTGCAGCAGGCGACGGTGCAGAGGGACCTCGGGGTCCTTGTGCATGAGTCGCAAAAACCCAGCCTGCAGGTGCAGCAGGTGGTCAGGAAGGCTAATGGGATGCTGGCCTTCATAGCGAGGGGGATTGAATATAAAAGTAGGGAGGTCTTGCTGCAGTTGTATTGGGCACTGGTGAGGCCGCAGCTGGAGTACTGCGTGCAGTTTTGGTCGCCGCACTTGCGCAAGGATATTTTGGCCTTGGAGGGAGTGCAGAGGAGGTTTACTAGGCTGATGCCGGAGTTGAGGGGGTTGAGCTATGAGGAGAGGCTGAATAAACTAGGCTTGTACTCATTAGAGTTTAGAAGAATGAGGGGAGATCTCATTGAGACGTATAAGATGATGAATGGGATGGATAGGATAGAGGTGGAGAGACTCTTCCCGCTCAGAAAGGACAGTAGGACTAGGGGGCACAGCCTCAAGATAAAGGGGGGGGGGACGGTTTAGAACAGAGTTGAGGAGGAATTTCTTCACTCAAAGGGTGGTGAATCTCTGGAATTCTCTGCCCGTTGAAGTGGTGGAGGCTGCCTCGCTAAATATTTTTAAGACGCGGGTTGATGGGTTTTTGATAAGCGAGGGGATTACGGGTTATGGGGAGAGGGCGTGAAAGTGGAACTGAGCGATGACAGATCAGCCATGATCTTATTGAATGGCGGGGCAGGCTCGAAGGGCTAGATGGCCTACTCCTGCTCCTATTTCTTATGTCCTTAGAATATAAAAACAGATAGCAAAAGTTTCTACAAATATAAAAGAGTGGCTAACGTAAACATTGGTCCTTTAGAGGATGAGATGGGGGGATGTAATAACTGGAAATGAAAAAATGGCTGAGGCACTGAACAAGTATTTTGTTGGTCTTTACAGTGGAAGACACAAATAACATGCCAAAAATTGAGGACAGGAAGGCTATGGCAGGTGAGAACCTAGAAACTATCATCTTCACGAAAGAAGTAGTGTTGGGCAAACTAATGGGGCTAAAGGTAGACAAGTCTCCTGGTCCTGATAAAATGCATCCCAGGACACTAAAAGATGGCGGGAGAAATAGCAAATGTGTTAGTGGTAATTTACCAAAACCCGCTGGACTCTGGGATGGTCCTCGCAGATTGAAAAACAGCAAATGTGATGCCACTGTTTAAAAAAGGAGGTAGACAAAAGGCGAATAACTATAGGCTGATTAGCTTAACTTCTATAGGAGGGAGAATGCTTGATTCTGTCATCAAGGAAGAAATAGCAAGATATCTGGATGTAAATTGTCCCATTGGGTTCATGAAGAGAAAGTCATGTTTGACTAATTTGGTGGAATTCTTTGAGAACATTACATATGCAGTAGACGGTGGGCAACCTGTGGATGTGATGTATCTGGATTTCCAGAAGGTATTTGACAAGATATCACATCAAAGACTGCTACATGTGATAAAGATGCATGGTATTACGGGTAATGTATTAGCATGAATGGAGAATTGGTTAACAACAGAAAGCAAAGAGTGGGAGTAAATATGTGTTTTTCTGGTTGGTGATCAGTGACTAGTGGTGTGCCTCAGGGATTAGTGTTGGGACCGCAATTGCTTATGATTTACGTAGATGATTTGGAGTTGGAGATCAAGTGTAGTATGTCAAAATTGACAGATGACACTAAGATGAGTGGCAGAACAAAGTGTGCAGAGGATGCTGAAAGTTTGCAAAGGGATATAGATAGTCTAAGTGAGTGGGTGAAGGTTTGGTAAATGTGAGGCCATCCATTTTGGTAGGAATAACAGCAAAATGGACTATTATATAAATGGTAAAAATTGCAGAATGCTGCTGTGCAGAGGAACCTGGGTGTCCTCTTACAGGAATCTCAAGGAGTTGGTTTTCAGGTGCAGCAGGTAATTAAGAAGGCAAATGGAATTTTGTCCTTTCTTAGAGGGATAGAATTTAAAAATGGCAAGGTTATTTTGCAGCTGTATGAGGTGTGATGAGGCCACACCTGGAGTATTGTGGACAGTTTTGGTCTCCTCACTTGAGAAAGGATATACTGGCACTGGAGGGGGTGCAGAGGAGATTCACTCGGTTGATTCTGGAATTGAGAGGGTTGGCTTATGAGGAGAGACTGAATAGACTGGGGCTATACTCATTGGCATTCAGAAGAATGAAGGGAGACCTTATAGAAAATATAAGATCATGAAGGGAATAGATAAAATAGAAGCAAGGAAGATGTTTCCACTGGCAGATGAAACTAGAACTAGGGGGGCATAGCCTCAAAATAAGGGGGAGCAGATTTAGGACTGAGTTGAGGAGGAACTTTGTCACGCAAAGGATTGTGAATCTCTGGAATTCCCTGCCCAGTGAAGCAGTTGAGACTACCTCATTGAGTGTCCTTAAGACAAGGATGATACATTTTTGAACAGTAAAGGGATTAAGGGTTATGGTGAGCGGGTGGGTAAGTGGAGCAGAGTCCACGAAAGTATCGGCCATGGTCTTATTGAATGGCGGAGCAGGCTCGAGGGGCCGAATGGCCTACTCCTGCTCCTTGTTCTTTTGTTCTCATTTTGCTCTGTGGACTTCAAACTCTGCCAAGAATCTGGTACGGGAAGCGGCGTGTGGTCTGTTTCTCTCCTGTCTATTTTCTGTGGTCATTTCTTTCAGAGGTTTGGCTGTGGGTGGAGAGGCCCCCTGACTGGCATGAAAGAAACTTTAAGCTGCAGATCTCAAAATATAATTTGATTGGTTTTCCCATTGTCTCTGGTATTTGAAGGAGGCCATTCGGCCCATCGAGTCTTCACCGACAACAATCCTACCCAAGCCCTATCCCCGTAACCCCCCCCTTATTTTACCCTGCTAATCCCTCTAACCTATGCATCCCGGGACGCTAAGGAACAATTTAGCATAACCAGTGCACCTGACCCGCACATCTTTGGACTGTGGGAAGAAACCGGAGGAAACCCACGCAGGCACTGGGAAAACCTGCAAATTCCACACCGACAGTGACCAAAGCTGGGAATCCAACCCAGATCCCTGGAGCTGTGAGGCCGCAGTGCTAACCACTGTGCCACCCCTCTGAGCATCGGAGGGCTGAGACGATTTGAAATTGTTTTATATTTAGCTCAACCCAGAATTCTCTTTCTTGTCATCGCCCTTGTATCTTCCTGCCTGAGCTTTTGTACTAACTGTGTTGGATTTTTTTTTTGATCCTGTTTGAAGTTTATATTTTTATTTATTGCCATTTCTGCTGGCCCCTGCCAGCTTTTCCAATTACTGCCGCAGCTCCTTGTAATTGCTTCTGGTAATGGCTCTGAACAATTGCGCTAAATGTGCTGCCTGGATGGCTTGTGCGATCCACTCCATTAAAAGCTAATGCATTTCAACTTCAGCAGCCTGCAGTGGTCATGGGCGTCAGGACAAGGCACAAGGCTTCCTCTTTGCGTTTCGGCTTGGAATTCAGTTTTAATTGAGATTTCAGGATTTTTGTGCCGCTGTGTTTGGCATTTCCCGGTGAGCGAGCTGCAGGGTAACGGTGACCAGAATTACGGTCGACCATATGTTGCACGTCAGGTGAGTGGCGAGTGCCATGATAGTGGCCCCGAGCAATTAAACAGGAACGTAGCAGAACAGCAGCAGTGGGGAAGTGAACAGCATGGGAGAAGCAAGTTGCAAAGTGATGTACAGCACAAGGAGGATGGCAGGGGTAAGTCTGTAGGTAAACTTTTAAGTTAACCTACCTACATCCTAAACTAGATCAAGTAATTAGTTTTTAAAGTCTTTTAAAAAAAAAAGTGCTTGGTTGATTAACCACAAACTTTCATTCATTAAACAAGTGGGACTGCATTGAATGGGGGTGGTTGGTATGCTGCATCAACTATATGTTGGAGTGACAAAGTAAAGTTGATTTATTAGTCACAAGTAGGCTTACATTAACACTGCAATGAAGTGACTGTGAAAATCCCCCTGTCGTCGCACTCTGGTGCCTGTTTGGGTACATTTGAGGGAGAATTTAGCATGGCTAATGCAGCTAACCAGCACGGGAGGAAACTGGAGCACCCGGAGGAAACCTACACAGACACGGGGAAAATGTGCAGACTCTGCACAGGCTGTGACCCAAGTCAGGAATTGAACCTCGGTCCCTAGTGCTGTGAGGTAACAGTGCTAACTGCTGTGCGGGAACCACCAGGATCCGGGATGAGCACATTTTGTAATTAGTGGCTCCATCTTGAAGAACTTTGGGGTTGTTGAGTGGGAGCCCAAGATACAGACGTGGGCATCAAGGAGAGGAAAGAATTACCTGAACACTTTGATCCAGGAGGCAGTCACATCACTTAAGTTAGTGGCACAAGCCTGGTTGGGTGGGAGACCAGAGCTGGGATGGTGCGACAGCAGTTAGCCATGTAAGGAATCCCTGGGTGCAGTGATGGAGGAGCTCCAGCCTTTACCGTTATGCATCAGACTATGTGTGGACGAGGGGAAAGGCTGCAGGTTGGGTGACAAAACCATCTGTGGCACTGTGGTGAATGAGGAGAGTGAAAAGCAATGTGAAATGGGTAAAGAGAATAGATACTGTTCCTTGCAACCACGACCAGGCATTTTGAAGATTGTGTTGACTGCTTAGTGCTAGGGCTAAGGACAACATCTTGACAGAGAATAACTTGCAGAGGAAAAGGGTGAATCCAGTTGTTGGGGTCCATAGAGTTACTGGTGACATTGTTTGGACTAGCAGTTACATTCTGTTGGGATTGTTTATGGAACTAAAATGTTTTTTTTTTATTGGTGTCAGAAGTAAGCTTGCATTAACACAGCAGTAAAGGTGCAAATCCCTTTGTCGCCACACTCTGGCACCTGTTTGGGTACACTGAGGGAGAATTTAGCACGTCCAATGCACCTAACTAGCATGTTTTTCAGACTGTGGGAGGAAACCATAGCATCCGAAGGAAACCCATGCAGACGCGGGGAGAATGTGCAGACTCTGCACAGACTGACCCAAGCCGGGAATTGAACCCAAAAGTGTTGAAATAAAAATGCAGAACCTTACAGTTAATAATTTCTGGATTGTTTTTTGAACCACATGCAAACTAGCCTCGTGGCAAACCGATGGCTGAAAGGATGGTGTGGTATGAAGAGGCATTGATTCATATGGCATTGGGGCCATTATCGAGTGAAATGGAAGCTGTTCCATTGGGATGGGCTGCACTAGGCTGGTATCTGGCGAATTGAATAGCCAGGGCAATAGTTAGGACTTCAAACCAATTCTCCCAAATGTGGGAGGAGTCAGGAATGGTACATTTAAAAAGCAGTAGGAGTAAAGCAGAGTAGCGATTTGGGGGGCGGAAAATAAGCAGAGTGGATCTGGGGAAGAGCTTAACAAGAGTAATGGAGCATTCGCGACCGGCTGACATTGAATTATAGAATGCTTACAGCACAGGAGGAGGACATTTCGCATCAGAGCAAAATAGAAAAATCTAAATGGACTAAAAGCATTTGCAAAGAAGATGTTGTAATTAATGGGTTTGATCTTGTATGGAGCCGTGGTTCTGAGTACTTGAACTCCAGAATTAAATATTAAAGGATACTTGACTTTTATAAAGAGATGGGCGAAATGGAAAAGGAGACCAGGTTGTCTTGGCAATAACAGGCATAGCAAGCAATTAGAAAGGCAAATGGCCTGTTGGCTTTTATTACAAGGGAATTGGAGTGCACAGACATTTTGCCACAGTTGTTAACCTGGAGTACTGTTACATTTTTGATCTTGACATTGAAGGATGTATTTGTATTGGAGGAGGTACGGTGATTGGTTCCTAAAACGAGAGGGTTGCTCTGTGATGAGAGGTGAAGGAAATTGGGGTCTATGTTCTCTGGAATTTAGAAGAATGAGAGATTGAAACATTCAGGACCTGATTCTCCAGCCTCCCAGCTGTGTGTTTCTCAGCAGTGGGAGGCAGTGTGCCATCCGCTGGTGGTGGGAATTTTCTGATCTTGCTGCTGCCAATAGTCTGAAGCCAACAGTAAATGGAAAAATCGGTAGGCGGGGGGTGCGCTGGCAGCAGGACCCGAGAATCCTGCTGGCGTGGACGGCTGGTGAATCCCATCCGCAGTACAAGTTTCTGAAAGGGCTTGGCGGAAGTTGTTTCACCTGGCAGGGAAACTCCAGAACATAGGAACGTGGTCTCGGAATAAGGGGTCAATCATTTAGGACTGAGATGAGGAGAGATGTCTTCACTCAGAGGGCTATGAGTCTTTGGAATTCTCTCTCCCTTAGAGTTGTAGATGCACGATTGTTGAGTATGTTTAAGGCTGAGAGAGAGATTTTTGGTGTCTCGGGAATCGAGGAATATGGGGAAAAATGAAGTTGAGACAGAAGCTTGGCTATGACTGTACTGAATGGTCAGTTCTTTATATTTTAAGGTAAAAGATGGAATAACATGCAACAAAAATACCTTACTACAGGATGGCACTTAGTTGGCCTCCTTCTGCACTGTAGGGGTTCTATGATAAGATGTGGAATCAATTTGGATAGAGCCATGAAATGAGGAGTAAAACATAACGCTGGAAGTAGTTTATATACCTACTAACAGTAATTGTGTGTCTGGCAGAGTATAAATTATATTGAGTGATTTAGTTTAAGTCTGAAGCGAGAATCTTAAATCTGTACAAAGCAAATTACATAGGAATGAGAAGTAAATTGGCTAATGTAGATTGGAAAATACGACGGTAGCTATGCAATAGTGAATACTTAAAGAATAAATTCATAATTTGCAATGATTATACGTTAAGGAATATAATCCCCACATGAAAGGTGATTTGACTGTGCCTTGTATTGAAATGGAAGAAGCAGTTTAGGATGTTGGCACAAGTATGGTAAGCCTGAGGATTAAAGAGAATAGTAGAATTCAGCAAGGGATGACCAAGAAATTGATAAAGAAGGTGAAAATAAGGAAATAGGAGTAAATTAACTAGAGGTATATGAACAGATTGTAAAAGCTTCTATTGGTATATAAAAAGAGGAGAAGAACGAGAGTAGTTGGGGGTTCCTTAGAAGATATTATAGGGATTAAGGAAATAGCAAAGGCATTAAATGAATGCTTTGATCTATCTTCACAGGAGAAGGCATAAAAAGACAATCCAGAAATAGTGGAAAATCAAGGGTCCAGTGAAAATAAGGATATTGATATAAGTAAAGAAAAGGTGCTGAAGAAATTAATGGGACTAAAAGAAGATTCCCTGGATCTGATCGCTTACACACTGGGCTTTTGAAAGAGGTGGCTGCAGAGACAGTAGTGTATGGATGTAGATGCTCTATAATTTCCTAGATTCTACCACATTCCCCATAAGTAGTAAACATTGTCCTGCAATTCAAGAATGGGAGAGAGAAAATGGGGAAGAATGGGCCAGTTAGCAAGACAGTGATACAAAGAAGGCTAGAATCTATTTTTAAGGATGAGCTAACAGGTCAATTAGAAAATCCTAATATGATCGGGCAGAGTCAACACAGCTCAATGAAAGGAAAACAATGTCTGAGGTTGTAAGTGGTTGGGTGCTGAGATGGGTTCAGAGGAACTAATGTAAGATTTTCAGATGTTTTTGATAAAGTACCACATAAGTTATTATACAAAACTAGAACTCATGGCAGATTGAGGTTGGTTAATAGAGAGCAAAAAGGGAATAGGGATAAATGTTTACTTTCAGGTTAGCAGGCTACAGTTAGTGGGGTACTGCAAGGATCTGTGCTTGAACCTCTGCTTTTTACAATTTATTATCAGTAACCTAGAGGAAGTAATTGAGCATAATTTTGCTGATGACACAAGGTTAGGTGGAAAAGTAGCTGTAAGGAGGATGCAAAAAAGATTAGACAGATTGGCCGGAATTTTATTGCCCTGCCTGCCGCAGGAATTGGAGCAGCTGAGGGGCGGACGATGAAAAGATTTCTTGACCTTGGGTGGGATTTTATGGTTTCAGGATGAGTGGAGGTTGGAAAATCCAGCCCATCGTTATAGTGGAAATGGATATTACAGATGAAATATAAAGTAAGTAAGTATGAAGTTATCCACTTCACATGGAAAGATAGAAAACCAGAACATTTTTAAATGGTGAGGATCTGGGCAAATGTTGCTATTCAGAAGGACCTGAGTGTCCTTTTATAAAAATGATAAGTTAACATGCAGGTACAATAAGAAAAGCAAATGGAGCATTTGCCTGTAGCACAAAAGGATTGAAGTCTAGGAACAAAGAAGTTTTATTGTAGCTGTGATGAGACCATGGAGTATGTGTACAGTTCTGATCTTTTACCTAATGAGCAATATAGCTGTTTCATGGAGGGATTGCAGTGAAGGATTCACTAGCCTGGGATTATTAGGTTCTCCTGAAGGAAGAATGAAGTTGACTAGGATTACATTGCCCAAAGTTTAGAAGAATGAGAGGTGATGTCATGAAGAGATGACATTCTTAAGCAGTTTGGCAGGGTAGATGTTTGAAGGATGACTAGAACAAGAAGTCATGTTCTCAGAATAAGTGGTCGACCATTTGGGGTCTGAAACGAGGAAATATTTCTTCACTCGAAAGGCTGTGAATCGTTGGAACTTGATACCCGAGAGAACTTGGATGCTCAGTGACTGAGCATTCGAATCAGAGATCAGTGTACCTTTGGATGCTAAGGGAATCATGCGATTGGTGGATGATGTGGGGAAGTGTCGTTGCTGTAGATGATCAACCATAATCTTGGAGCAGATGTTGAGAGATGATTTTCTCCTATTTCTTGTCCTGCAATCCATGCTTAAACAGGTCCATGTACTGGTGTGTGCTTTGACAAAGCTTTCTTTAAACAAAAAAAATTCTTCCCTCGTGCCCCAGCCATAACGAGGAAACCAAACGTTTGGTCCTTCCCAGTGCAATGTTGAAAGCTGCCACTAGAGGGTTACGTGAGTGTGAACTGGAAGGCGATTTTCCCCCTCCTCCCTCGTGGTCTCTGCTCAGCGACGCCAAATGGCCCGGACTCGGAAAACAGTGATTAAGTGGACCTTAGTGAGAGCCCATGCTTGGCCGTCCAACATGCCTCAACTTGATGAACTGAGTCACCACGTTGTCAGCTGTGCAGAGTAATTAAACAGTAGTTAAAGTGTACGGAACAGGTGCTGGGATCAAATAGCCAGCCACTTAGCCTGACTGCATCAACGTGGTTGCTGACTTGCATCCTGTGAGTTGTTGATATTGGTGTTTATTGCTGTGTTTTTAAAAACTATTTCTGAGTTACACATTCTTGCCTTTTGGAAACTATGACTCTGTCATTTAGTCGTGGGAGTTATAATAAGCTCAACTGAGCCTGGAATTTATCATTGCATTACCTCAACTATATCGCAGGGATGGGGAATTTTCTTGCTTGGCTTCTAATGGACGGGTAGCTTTGCCTTCTTTGGCTTTGCTTGTCTGTTAATGGGTGCTAGCCCTTTGTTAGCGTTATCCTTATGGATAAGGACTTTGTACTTTAATGCCCTTTGCACCTAGATATCTGGCTCTGCCTTTGGTGGTGCTCCCTATAATTGAGAGCACACATTTGTTGGCTCTTTCTCCAGTTCCTCAATATGTTCAAACTATCAAAAAATATCAAATATTGTGGAGTTGCAATTTCCCTGGAGAATCGTCAATTTTACCATGTTTCCTGAACACCAATCCCATCTTCTCGAGTAGTTAAGTAATTGGTGGTTAGTTAGCAGCTAAGTGTAAAAGTGGGGTTCTTTAGATTCTGGAATAAAGCAGACTGATTGTGACCAGATTGATCCTGATTGTCAGTGTGCCACTTGGCTTTCCGAGCAGATCTGACACAGCTGTTTTCTTCATCGTTGACTTTCTCTTGCTAGTCTGTATCTCTCTCGGGCGCTGTCTTTTCTCATGAGCAAAATTAACTTGAATGTTTTGGGCAAAATCAAAAATAGTTGAGCATATACACAGACAGTCCTGCATGACTGAGCACCATCCATTGCCTGGAACCTGTACCTGTACCCTGCTGCTTCTACACTATCAGGCCAGGTCAGATTGACCCCTTGTTTTAGCAACTCAAATCTTCTCTTCCATTCCCAGTTGTTTCCTTTTCTCCTTTTGAAGGTGCTACTTGTGTTAAAATGTGACTCCTTTAACACCGCCAGCCCTTTAAGATCTCAACTTAAGTGGCGATTCTTTAGGTTCCACGACACATGGAAGTCCACAGATTGAGGCCATTTGGCCCAACATGTCAATTAGTTCCACGCCTCAGTTCTTTCTCCATAGCTCTGTAAACCTTTGCTTTTTCTGACGGTTACCCGTTGAATCAGCTTGCACCATTCTTTCAGGCTGTGCATTCCAGATCAGGACAACTTGCTGTGCAAATAATATTCTTCTCGTCGTTCTGCTGTTGCTCCTTCCCCAGGTTCCTACAGGCGTCGTCTTAAATCTGTGTCGTCTGGTTATCTGTCGACCCGCCTACCAGTGCAAACAATGTCTCACTATTTATGTCAAAACCAATCACAGTTTTGAACGTTTCCCATTAACCATCTCTGCTCGAAGGACAACCACCTCAGCTTCTCAAGATGCCCCCATGTAGCAGACATTTCACATCCCTTGTATCATTCTAGTAAATTTCCTTTGCACTCTCTCCAAAGTCCTCACATACTTTGCATTGCATGGTGTCCAAAATTAGACACAATACTCCAGCTGAGGTCTGAAGAGTGATCTATAAACATTTAGCAGTTCTGATAAGAGTCATATTAGACTCCCACACTAACTCTATTCATTTCTCCACAAATGATGTCAGACCTGAGTTTTTCCAGCATTTTCTGTTTTTATTTCCAATTTCCAGCATCTGTAGTATTTCACAATTTCAATTTGGCACAACTTATTTGCTTATACCCTACACCTCTACATGTAAAGCTCAGAATCCTGCACAATATTTTTAACTGTATTATCGATTTGCCCTAACACCCTCAAAGGTTTGTGTTCTCTCTGCTCCTCCATCCCTTTTATAATTGTGCTATTGAGTTTGTATTCCCATATTTCATTCACCCTTCCAACAAAATACAGCATTATATTTTTATATTAATATTTAACGTTTATTAGTGTCGCTAGTAGGCTTACATTAACACTGTAATATAGTTACTGTGAAAGTCTCCTAGCCCCCACACTCCGGTGCCTGTTCAGGTAATACTGGGGGAGAATTTAGCATGGCCAATGCACCCAACCAGCACATCTTTCGCACTGTGGGAGAAAACTGCAGCATCCGGAGGAAACCCATGCAGACATGGGGAGAATGTGCAAACTCCGCATGGTGACCTGGGTCTCTGGCACTGAGACAGCCCATTTCACCAGCCTTTGGCCTTCTGAAGTCCGTTGCTGTCCTCCTCGCTGTTTACTGCATCTGTAGATTTTTAAATTATGCCCATTATATCCACATCCAGATCTTTACGACAATAGTGCTAATCTGACTTCACGGCGATACCACCATATGTTTCACTCCAGTCTCATAAACTTTTCACCTCTGATCTCTGCCTTCTGCCCCTTTTGCCAATTTTGTATCCACAATGTCTCTGCTCCTTTAAATTTACAGGTTTCAATATTGCTGACATGGTACAAATAAAATGCCTTTTGAAACTCTACATTCGCAACATCAACTGCATTACCTGCATCAACCCTCTGTTATTTAATCAAAGAGCTTAGTCTTTGATTTGATTTATTATTATCACATATATTAACATATAGTGAAAAGTATTGTTTCTTGCTCACTATACAGACAAAGCATACTGTTTGTAGAGCAGGAAAGGAGAGGGTGCAGAATGTAAAAGCATACAGCAAGAGTGAAAGGTAGAATTAGAGGGTATGCTGGGGACCGTTCACAAGAGGTTGCCATGTTCCAGTGCTGTCATCATTGGGCACAAGTCTGTCAGACACAATCTGCATTTAACAATCTTTTGTTTGGCATTTATTAATGCATGTTCTTCCAAGTGAACGTTAACAAAGATTGGCAGATCATTCACTCATGGAGAGTGCTGCAACTCTACCAGACATTGGTGAGACCACATTTGGAATATTGTGTTCAGTTCTGGTCACCTCACTATAAGAAGGATGTGGAAGCATTGGAGAGAATGCAGAGGAGATTTACCAGGATGCTGCCTGGTTTGGAGGGTAGGTCTTATGAGGAAAGGTTGAGCGAGCTGGGACTTTTCTCTTTAGAGCGGAGGAGGTTGAGAGGCAACTTAATAGAAGTTTATAAGATGATGAGGGGGATAGATAGAGTGGACATGCAGAGACTATTTCTTTGGGTGGATGTAGCTGTTACGGGGGGGCATAACTATAAGGTTCATGGTGGGCGATATAGGAGGGATGTCCAAGTAGATTCTTCACTCAGAGTGGTTGGGGTGTGGAATACACTGCCTGCTATGATAGTGGAACCAGACGCTTTAGGAACTTTCAAGTGGTTATTGGATAGGCACATGGAGCACACCAGAATGATAGGGAGTGGGATAGCTTGATCTTGGGTTTGGACATAGCACAGCATTGAAGGCCGAAGGGCCTGTACTGTGCTGCACTGTTCCATGTTCTATGGAACGTATCAGCCGTCAAGCTGTAGCCTGACTGGACCCAATGCCCATGCACGCACTTTCAGAATGGGTTACTGGATTGCAGTTGGCATCAGGAAGCCAGGTTGATGAGGCCAGTTGTAGCTTTCATTGCTGTCCTGGTGGGATCACTAACCCAGGCAGAGGGACACACTGTAGGGTGTTCCACTTGTATGTGATTCATCGCCACACTGCATTGTGGCTTTGCTAATTGCTGCTTGTTATCTTGGCATGTCAACAATTATTGGCCATTGAATTTGCAGAAATAGGCCATTCAGGTCAGTGTTTATGCTCTGTACAAGCACCACCCCCCCCAACCACCCCCCTCACTTTTTCCCCTCCCCTTATCAGCGTAATTTTCTATTCCTCTCTCTGTGTTTATTCAGCTTCCTCTCAAATACCTCAGTGCAATTTTCCTCAAGTACCTTCCGTGTGGTTCAGAGTTCCACATGAAGTTTCTCCTGAGTTTGCTAATGGATTTACCAGTGATTAACTTGTATTTATGGCCCCTTGTACTGGTCTCCTGCATAAGTAGTAATATCTTCACATAGGAAATGAATGAACATTTGAATAATTCTGATGACCTCTGTCAGGTGAAGTGAGTCTCACAGAATCTGCTTCTTTGGAAACCCACTCAAAAAACCCACAGCCTTTACTTCCTTCAAGGATGATAGTAACAGGTATACTGAGACACTACCACATGCAAATTCACCTCCAAATCACACATTTGACTAGAAAATACATTGCTCCTTCGTTGTTTTTTAATTTTTTTTCTTAATTTATTCGTGGGATGTGGGCACTGCAGGCTGGGCCACCATTTATTGCATATCCCTAATTGCCCTTGCCTTTGAACAGACTGGCTTACAAGGTCATTTCAGAGGGTAGTTAAGAGTCGACCACGTTACTGTGGATCTAGAGTCAGATGTAGGTTAGACCAGGAAAGAATGGCAGATTCCTTTCCCTGAAAGACATTAGTAAACCAGATGGATTTTACATTAATCAACAAAGGTTTCATGGTCATCATTAGACTTTTACTTCCATATTTTTGTTACTGTGGTGGGATTCGAACCCTCATTACTAGAGCATTATCCTTGGTCTCTGGATTACTAGTCCAACGACAATATCACTATACTATTGCCTCCTGTTAAAATCTTGGAGTGTTCTACCAAACGGCAGCTGGAGTTTATTTACCACATGGTCGCTAGTGGTTCAAGAAGGTGGCTACCAATCACTATCTCGAGGCAATTTGGCTTGGTATTTAACCACATCCCAATTAATAACTCATGATGCGTTCTGTCATGATTCAGTACTGTCAACAGAAAATAACAGCAGCACCAAGACTCTGGTTGAGGAGGAGGTGATGGTTGTGGGATGTTGGAGAGGGGGGGAGGTAGTGAGGTGTGGATGCAGGGTTCCTTACTAGGATAGTGTTCTAGATTTACGACCAATCTCTGACGCCTGTCTGGCCTTTACAAAGCATCACATGTCTAGTGCATGTAGTCATGCGCATCCAACAAAGTGACTGGATGGAAAAGAGGATTGGCAAGCCTGCTGATCCCTTTATGGCCAATAGTCACACTTCAACCACTGTCTCTGCAGAGGTGACCCTTGATTGGTCTCTGACTTTTGCCACTGAGCATTTGAAGGAGCTGTAAAAGTTTGATATTTTTACTTTTAACCCACTGTAGGCTTGTCCCAAGTTTGAAAGAGTTGATATAGGGTATTCCACCCTTATGTAAATCTAGTTGACCGGTTGATTTATGTTAAATTATTGCAATCGATCTTTGTCTTTCACGGTGAATGCAAATCTCTATTTTCCCAGGACTGAAGTGTTAACTTCATGTGGTAGGAAGCTAAGCTCACACGCCAGGATCCCTGCTGGGAAAAGCATCTGTCAGCTCCCCGTTAAACACCAGGGACTTGAGCATATTGGAGTTCACTCCCTTAACGAAAGTTTGTATCCCATAAAACTGGAACCAAAGAGTGCAGGACACTGGGTATATCTGCACTTCATGCACCTGGTGATTGCTTTGTCTCTGTATGTGAACGTATGTGTGTGTGCATCATCTCTATCCCATATTGCTTCTCAGCCTTTTGGCTAAGATCAAGTGTAGTATCGACATCCTGCACTTGGTTGAAGTCATTAGGTTACATTTCAGCTTCATTTGAAGCAATTTTTAAAAGCAGCATCTCGGCCTTTTGGCTAAGATACAGATGAGATCGAGCCTTGGCGGAGGTGCAGTGCCTGCCCAAATCGGCTTGGATCATGTAGATCAAGCCCAAGACAGGCAGTGAGAACACTGTCTTGTCAGCTTGGATCGGGAATGTCTCAGTAGCTGAGACTATGAATTGGACTTTGGATTAAATTGGATATATAAACAAAAAAAAAATCCTATCCCATACTGCAGCACTCTGGCGATCTTCCACCCTGGTGTCCAATCCCACAGTGTGGTGTGCTTTGGCACAGCGCCCTGGTGCACTGCTGCCCTAACACATCAATACTGAAATGTCCATGCCAACTACAAAATGAAAAATTGATTTAGTCTTTGCTGCCTAAGCTTTTCTCCTGCAGAGGTTGAATTTTGCAAGCAGTTGGAGTCTTGGAGTACTTCTCCTAAGTAATTAATCTATGTATACGAACCTGGAAAGTTTTAGTAGACTGTTCAGTTGAGCCGACCATCTGAGCTATGTCTGAGTGTCTGGCCCAACAGCATGCTACTGTTTATCCTCTTTATTTCAGTGAGATTTAATATCTGACATCCCAGAACATCAGTGTTAACCACGACCTTGAATTGGAATTCTCAAAGTGCACCCAAAGTCGACGTTGCGTTTCAACTGAGTTTTTCACTGAATTAGAACAGTTTTGGTTTTTCTGGGTTACGTTAAGATAATTGGGTCGCAGGGATACCACTATATATGCTTCTCTCCAGTATGATAAACCTTTCACCTCTGATCTGCCCTTTAGCCAATGTTGTATCCACACTCTTGTTGCTCCTCTAATCCCACAAGTTTCAATAATGCTAACGTGGCACTTACGAAATGCCTTTTTAAAACTCCATTCACAACATTGACTGCAGTACCTGCATCAGGACCTACCTCTGTTAGGGTGGCACAGTGGTTAGCACTGCTGCTTCACAGCACCAGGGACCCGGGCTCAATTCCTGTCTTGGGTCACTGTCTGTGTGGAGTCTGCACTTTCTCTCCTTGTCTGTGTGGGTTTCCTCCCACAGTCTAAAGATGTGTGGCTAAGGTGGAATGGTCATGTTAAATTGCCCCTTAGTGCTAGAGGGACTAGCTAGGGTAAATACATGGGGTATGGGGATAGGACCTGGGTTGTAGAGATTATCTGATTTAATCAAAGAGCGCAATCAAATTTGTAAGACATGATTTGCATTTAATAAATCTGTGTTGACTTATTTATTAGCGCATATTCTTCCAAGTGACCATTACTGAAGATGGCCAGAGTATTAGATAATGGAGTGTATCACAGGCAAATAATGCAAATGTGTTGAACACAGAGCTACTTTGTGTTCAACTTGAGGTTTTAACCCTGAGCATTGATCTAAGACTTCCAGGTGTCTGAGGAACCATCTCATTTGAGATTACTCCCTTCTGCCCACACAACAATGTGGCGACCTGGCTCACTGCGCGATGAATGAAGAGACAAAGCGAGTGAGTAAGTTAGAAAATGCCTCAGGTAACCCAAACTTGACACCGTTCGCACCGTCTGTTTCCAACCCATTTTAGATGTGATCAGTCACATGACCAAACTGAAAGCTCCCCTCATAACCCCCACTCCACGCCTGCCCACCCACCATGGACCCCTGCCCCACACCTGCCCACCCACCATGACCCCCTACCCCACACCCACCCACCATGACCCCCCTACCCCACGCCTGCCCACCCACCATGGACCCCTGCCCCACACCTGCCCACCCACCATGACCCCCTACCCCACACCCACCCACCATGACCCCCCTACCCCACGCTTGCCCACCCACCATGACCCCCCTACCCCACACCCACCCACCATGACCCCCTACCCCACACCCACTCACCATGACCCCCTACCCCACACCCACCACCACATCGCCCCCAGCCCGGCAAAGTGAACTGTAGCTTGGAAGTATCTTTGCTGTGAGTTGGGTGGATGGTGGCGGTGATGATGATGATGACGGTGGTCATTATGATTAGTGTTGTGAGGAGTGGAGCTGTGATATTGTGATAATATCCGTTACTATTACAACCCCCTCACAGCCATTTACACAGTCAGATTAAATCCAAACCGAGGAGCTAATTTCCATCAGATCGGAATTAAATGGCTCTGTGTAAACAGGTCTTTAGAGAGGCTGGGAGCTGTGTCGATTTGATAATGATTCCATTAAAACGAGTTGCTGTGGGCACTGGCAGTGGCACCTTGCTGCTTTGCTATCCGAACGTAAACTTTTAAAGCGGTGGGGAGGCTGCGGGAGGCAAGATAATTGGCCGAGCATTTGATTGGATGATTAGGCCGAGGCTGTGATGGTGATTCAATTTGCATTATTTATTCATATAGTGTCAAATCACTGCTTTTAGACACGTTATGCATTTTACATTAGTCCTATAATGAACTGAAATTAAATGAAATGTATGCATATATTTGAAATGTATTAACATTTGAAGCGTGAAGCTATAATTATCAGTAGTGTTTGTGCCTATGGAAAGAACATCTACTTGCAATTCTGTCTAACACCCCTTGGCATGGGGGAGGGGGTTCGTTGGGGGTGGATGAAAGCAATGCTAATCATTCTTTGCCAAGTTCCGATGCTTAACATGCATAAGAAAATATCTTAATCTAGTGACAGTGGTTAGCATTCTTGTCCACTGCATTCCGAAGATCGTGGGCAGCATGGTGGCACAAGGGTTAGCACTGCTGCCTCACAGCACCAGGAGCCCAGGTTCAGTTCCGGTCTTGGTGTCTGTGTGGAGTTTGCACATTCTCCATGTGTCCGTGTGGGTTTCCTCCCACAGTCGAGAGATGTAGATTAGGTTAATTGGCCATGCTCAATTGCCCCTTAATGTCAGGGGGACTAGCAGGGTAAATATGGGGTTACAGAGATAGGGTCTGTGTGGAATTGATGTCAGTGCCGGTTCGATGGGCTGAATGGCCTCCTTCTGCACTGAAGAGACTCTATGAAATGCCTTCCTATGGCTTGAGCTCACTGTCTAGACTAATGTTTTAATGTTGCTGTTCTCAGGGTAAGACATTCAAAACTGAGGCCCTATTTGTTTCTTCAGATGGAAGTTAAAGATCTACATGGCTTTGTTTGTTTGTTTATTTGGGGAGGGAGGTTGGTGACGATGATGGGGAAAGAACAAGCACCTTCTCTCAAAGCCACCAGAAACAGGTTAGATGATTGCAGCTGTTACTGGGCCGCAAGACCACTCACTGCATATCAGTAATTCTCGCACTGAAATACTTTGACAGCGTGGTTGTGGTGATTGTCCATTTAAGAATCGATGTGCAGGGTGAGGGTCACCTGACCCGGGGAACCAACCTGGGAGCAGAGTGGGGATCAACCTGGTAGATGGGGCCGGCAGTACGGAGTGTCATCCTGGGAGCTAGTTGTAGCCACAAGACTGCAAGCCTTTGTATAGTTTTAACCTGTAAATAAATGGATTGGGTGTTCCTAAACTGGTGAACAAGCATCTTTACAGTGGTAATACTGTTTAGAAATGCAAGCAATTCTTTCTAGCTGCGTTCTTTTCCATGCAGTTCCCATACTCGCTGTGCTGGTTACATAATGGGGAAGTACCCTGTTTGGCAAATAGCAGCTTTCTTTAAAATGAGTTGGGGTTGCATTGAGTATTTTGGGCAATTGTAATAATGAAGCAGTGATGGTTCAGCCACATGAACTGTAAAGAACGTCTAGCTTCACAGCTGTAGAATCTGTAAAGTATTGAAGAGAGAGCATTATGCTTTAATCCTTCCCTTTCTCTGTACCCCCTTGGCTTGTCTGACCAATTCCTTAGTGCTCTGGTGAGGGGTGAGTTAAGGCTTGGCACCTTGTCATCACACTGTTGCACGGAGCAGCAATTTGCAGGCTTTATTGCTGTTACCATGTAGTGTCACGTTGCTTGGAGGCAGGTGATTGGAAGGATATCTTGCACAATTCCAATTTTGAGACTTGCTGCTCATTGCCAGAAGCCTGAGAGATGGTCAAGATATCTGGGCCTCGCATTAGTGAAAGGACAGCAAATCCTGAAAGGAAATTGGAATGCAGTCACAACATAGTGAGAGATTCCTACTGCTAAAAGACAATCGATAGACGTGGGTTTAATTATGAGGAGAGATTGTACAGATTAGACCAGAATTTAGAAGGTTAAGGGGTGTCTGAACTGAGTCTTCACGTTACTAACCAGAAATGACAGGGTAGATAAAAATACACTATTCCCATGGTTGGTCATTCTAAAACCAGGGGACATAGCCTAAAAATTAAGGCCAGACCATTCAGGAGAGATGTTAGGAAGCACTTCTACAAAGAAAGGGTGGTAGAGGTTTGGAGTTCTTCCACAAATGGCAGTTGATATTCAGTCAATTTCTAGTTTTAAACCTGTGATAGATTTTTGTTGAGGGATAGGGGCTAAAGGCAGGTATGAGGAGTTTGGCCACATCAGCCATGATCTCATTAAATGGCAGAACAGGCTTGATGGGCTGAATGGCCTACTGCTGTTCCTATGTTCCTGTGACAGATGGGCCAGAATTTGCCAACATGTCAGTCCATAGATGTGTCGGTTAGGTTGATTGGCTGTGCTAAATTGACCTTTAGTGTAAGGGAAATTAGTAGGGTAAACACATGGGGTTATGGGGATAAGGCCTTGGTGGGATTGTTGTCGGTGCAGACTTGATGGGCCAAATGTCCTCCTTCTGCGCTGTAGGGATTCTATGATCTGTAGTGTAAAATTGAGCAAGTAAATAGCATTGAAAAGTAATTCTGGAACATCTTGTTAAGTAAAATCATGATAGTCATGGGTTCCAGTTGCATTAAAGCTGGGGAGGCAGTGGCATAATAGTATTATCAGTAGGCAACCAATCCAGAAGCCTCAGGATAATACTGTGGGGACCTAGGTTCAAATCCCACCATGGCAGATGGTGGAATTTGAATTCAATAAAAATTGGAATGAAAAGTCTAATGATGACCATGAAAACATTGTCAAGTGTCGGACGAACCCATTTGGTTCACTAATGTCCTTTAGGGAAAGAAATTTGTCATCCTTACCTGGTCTGGCCTATATGTGATTCCAGACCCATAGCAATGTGGTTGACTTTTAATTGTCCTTGAGATGGACAATAAATGGTGACCCAGCCAGCAATGACTATATTTAAAAAAATAACACATTTTGGAATGATGTCAGGAATACTTCAGTAGCAGTGATGAACATAGAATTGTCACCTGAGTGGGTTAGTGAAAGCAAGGAACATGGAAAGAGTTTTATTTAATAAACAGGTGGATGCTGTGATGGTGAGGGGAATGTATATTTGGTGGGCTAGGATGGAATAAATTACCAAACTAATTCAAATCATTAATATTATTTGATACTCCACCTTTTAATATAATTAAACAAAAGGTACTTCACAGGAACTTTGACACCAAGCCAGATATGCAAAAGCTGGTTGGACAATTTCCTTCAAATAGAAGGAAGAGGTACAGGGACAGAGTGGATTACAGAAAGCATAGCTATCAATGGAGGAACAACTAAACTAGGGATCCCCAAGACTAGGATTATAGAACCTATAGAATCCCTACAGTGAAGAAAGAGTCCATTAAGTCTGCACTGACCATGATCTCACCCAGGTCCTATTCCTATAGCCCCTCTACACTAGGGGTAATTTAGCATGCCCAATCAGCCTAATCCACATATCTTTGGAGTGTGGGAGGAAACCGGAGCACCTGGAGGAAACCACGCAAACATGGGGAGAACGTGCAAACTCCACATAGACAGTGACCCAAGGGCGGAATTGAGCCCAGGTCCCTGGCGCTGTGAGGCAGCAATGCCAGATGAAATGAGGCAGCAGTGCTAACCACTGTGCCACCATGCCACCCCATGGGATTGGGTGATTGGGGAAACTGAGATGTCAGATGGCTATATAACTGGGGGGAAGTAGCATAGATAGGGAAGGGCATGGCCAAGGAAGGATTTGAAAGCGAGCACTAGAATTTTAAAATTGAGACTTTCCTGGGCTGGAGCCATTATGGGTCAGTGAAGTCAGGAATGATACAAATTAGTGTATGATCATCACTGCTTAAGTTCAAGTCAATGGAGGGTTCAAGGTGGGAGGCCAGCCAGGAGAGCAATGAAATAGTTTAATGTCCATCTGGGCAATTGCATTTAAAAGAACTTTCTGTGAAATAAAAATGTTCCATGCGAATAATTATCCCTGCACAGTATCAGTCTGTGATTACAATTGATGGAGTCTTCTATGGGACAAGTGGACTCTGAGATTTGATTTAATGCAAAGGTTATATTGAAGGGCTTCAAAACTCTCAAAACAAAACTGCTTCCAAAATAAAACCAGGCCCTGGCCTCAATGCCTCAGTGAGAGTGCGCTATGTGCTGGCAGTTGAAACAGCACAGACACCTGATGTGTTAGACTGTGTAAAATGAGCTCTTCGATGTTGGATTAGTCATTTTAACGTTTTATGGATGTGATTATGTTAACTACAAATTGGCACCCACTTTGAATGCTGTTCTTCGGAAAGCTGCTGGCTGCTTTTCCCTAAAGCAGGGGACGAACAAAAAGAAACGCCTGGGACTTCCCAAGTTATACTTCTGGAGTCCTGAGAACTTGTGAACTTTAAGCCCTTTTATTAGCCTCAGAGTTCTGAGGTTTGAAATGGGGCTAAGTTCTGTGCTCCTACTGTCTGCCTCTCTCCTGGAAGCTGCGTGCGACTCTGAACTCCGCAGTACAGCCGAGCGTATTTACCGCAACAACCCAAAAAAACAGACTGCCTCGATTCCCAACTCCAGCTGGGAGCAGTGGGGGGCTGGAATTTGGCCTGGAGTTTTGAGTTAGATTCTCTAAATGCTGGCCTTGTTTAACACTTGCCCTACTGGTTAAAATCAAAGATCTGCAACGTGAAATTGCGAAGAGAACATGGGAGAATGCAGAGATGCAGGCTGGTATACCTGGGAGTCAGTTGTGCAGATGAAGGGGAAGAGGGCCCTAGATGACATTTTCATTGAGACTTCCAAAGCCAAACCGCAACTCGAGATCAGGATTTAAAAACTCAGATGTTACAATCTTATTTAAAGGAAATGAAGTAACCATTCCACTTTAAACTTTGGAAGAGGTCTGATTGCACCATCATGGTGGATAATCTGGATCTTTTATCATATAGGGTACCTACAGGGCAAAAAAAAGGCCATCCAGCCTATCGAGCCCGCACTGACAACAATCACACCCAGTCCCTAGCCCTGCAAGACCACGTATTTACCTTGCTAATCTCCTTAACACCAAGGGGCAATTAAGCATGGCCAATTCATCTAACCCGCATACCTTTGGACTGTGGGAAGAAGCCAGAGCACCTGGAGGAAATCCATGCAGACACGGGGAGAGTGTACAAACTCCACACACAGTCACCCAAGGTCGGAATCGAACCTGAGTCCCTGGTGCTGTGAGGCAGCAATGCTAACCACTGCAGACACCCACTATTAATGAAGAAGTTATAATAAAAAAAAAGTTCCAGCACAACAGATTCAGCTCATTGAGTTTATTCTGTTATTTGTCTAGTATGCCTAGTGTGCCACAATATCTCGTATTGATCCTAATATAGGTCAGGTATTATTACCACTGCTCAACTGAGTCATACAGATCAGTATCGATTTCTGCTCTGCTTTGAGTTAGCTCATGATCCCTGGTAAGATGTAGAGATGCTATGTTCCCCTCGATGTCCCTGGGCTTGGTATTGAGAAAGCCAGACAAGCTTCTCCCCTTTGCCCGCTGACGCTCAGCGTGAAGAGAATGTATGGTCAAAATTGGGACCAGCTGTGATGAATGCTGCAATTGAATAGCCTGATACCCAACACAAAACATGACAACCTTGTAGCGGGGTTCAAGCTTTCAGTGAAGATGGAGAGAAAACGGAATAATGGGCAGCCCAACAGGAGGAAAGTACAAGTTGGATAATCCTTCCTATACCTAACCCTTCACTCCTTTGTTTATTTACTTGTGACATTGGAGAAGGTTTCATCTGCTGCTATTGAAGGAATCCCGCAATCTGTGATCTGTTATCTGCCCTTTGACACTTGAGGTTTCTAACACTTAATGAGTGGATCTCCCGCAGTTTTGTTCAAGTCCATTGTGGGACCTGGTGTGCGGGTTTTGCTGTCCAGCCTCAATATTACTAACACTAATGCAGCACGTAAAGAGAAACAACCCATCGTTTGACTGATTCAAAGTTTAAAAACGGGACATGATCGCCACCAACGCCTTGCATTTATAGAATGCCTTTAATGTGATCTCATCTGTGGCACCCCACAGAGGTGAGAAATGAAAGGTGTGATGGTGGAGTTTGAGAAAGTGACTGAGTGCATAGCCGAAGAGGTTGTGATGAGCAGAGAAAGGATAGCGAACGTACGAGCAGAGTCCCAGAGTATGAAATTGAAACAGTTCAAAGGTCCACCACTAAACTAGATGGAGCTGGCAATATTAAATCTGAAAGATGTGCTGGTTAGGTGAATTGATCTGAACAAGCGACTAGGGGAATTTCACAGTAACTTTATTGCAGTGTTAATGTAAACCTTACTTTTGACTAATGAATAAACTTTATTTTTTTTAAAACAGCTGGAGTACTTTTGTGTATGTAGAACCTTAAGATGCTTTCTATGCTAAAGGTTTTGATAGTGAGCTATGAGAGTGGTGGCTATGCACCAGCACGAATATGGAGGGATTTGTAAATGAGAGCAAACGTTTGTTGAGACCCCTTGAGTCTGCTTTGCCAGTCTGTTAACTGACCTTTCTTCTACTCAATTTTTCCACCTTTGCACCAGACCCTTTGATTAACTTCACAGAATCCCTACAGTGCAGAAGAAGGCCATTCAGCCCATCAAGCCTGCACTGACAACAATCTCACCCAGGTCCTATCCCTGTAACTCCACTTATTTAACTTGCTAGTCCACCTGACTCTAAGGGTCAATTTAACATGGCCAATCAACCTATCCCACACATCTTTGGACTGAGAGGAAACCGAAGCACCCTGGAGGAAACCCACGCAGACGTGGGGAGAATGTGCAAACTCCACACAGTCACCCGAAGCCAGAATTGAACCCGGGTCCCTGGCACTGTAAGGCAGCAGTGCTAACCACTCTGCCGCCCTAATTCCTTACCTCATAAAAATCAGCCTTAAACTTGTCAATGCACCTTATCTCCACAGTATTTAGCAGGAGAGAGTTCCAGATTTCTGATATCCTTTGTGTGAAGAGATGCTTTCTGATTTTAACCAGAATGGATTAGCTTTAATTTTAAGATTGTGCCCCTTAGTTCTGGATTTCCCTAGTAGAGGAAACAGTTTCTCCGTATCTATCCTATTGAATCCTTTTAAACTTCTTGATGAGATCACTGCTCCATCATCTGTCAAGGGAAGTCTTTTTGTTGAGATGATGGTGAAAATAATCTGTTTAGCCAAGTAATGGTTGGAAAAGCAAATATAATTGATATTTTCACATAATTAAGTTGTTGAGGTGAAGTAGATACTGTGTTGATTGTAACCTCCTGGTTTAAATTACTGAGGCAAGACTATTTTTTCAAATAATCAGTCATGTCTTTGCAATTTGGTTTGTTTCAGTGTTTTTTGGGTGACTGGATTGTGTTGTGCTATTGAGCTGTGCAGACCAGAAGGTCATAGGTTCAATTCCTCGACTGTATCTACACAGCATTTTCCACGACCTGCCAGGACATCCCAAAGCACCTTTTACAGTCAAATTAAGCACTTCTGAAGTGTAATCACAATGTGGGGAACACAGCAGCCAAATAGTTTGCAGCAGGTTCCAGCAAATGACAGTGTGACCACTTTCATAATGATGATGTGAAGGATAAGATTGGCCAAGGTGCGATTCCTCATCTATAATGTTCTTCCAATAGTGGCATGGGATCATTCACATTGCACAGAGAGCCTTCAGTTTAACATTGTATCTGAAAGTTGGTGCTCCTGATGGTGGAGCATCCCCTCAGTGCTGCAATGAAGTATCAGTCCAGAGTTGTGTTAAGCAGTGGTGGGCAACCTGTGGCCCCCAGGCCACTTGTAGCCCGTTAGCATTCTGAGCGTGACCCACAAGACACTTTGTTGACTGTTGCCCACACACAGGATTGCTAGATTCCGCTGGTTTCCATTCCCGTGATTTCTTTTTCTACCATATGACCAAAGTGGTGCACACACAAAGAAAGGGGAGGTGAAGTGATGTGTGTGTGTGTGTGTGTGTGTGTGCTGATTGCTCACAACACTGACCGAGAAAGCTGTGTGCTCCCTCCAAAGTGTGGATAGTTACTTAGTTTATGTCATTTGGAGGTGATCGTTCTATTAACATACGAATGATTAAGCATTTTCCAGAAGTAGTTACGAAATATTCGGCATGTGTTGCATGTATTTAATTTTATTCATGGTGAGTGAACGAGCCCGATTTCAATCTTGTGGCCCACTGAGATGAAGGAGGGCCACTCGTGTGACCCACTCACCAGTCTAGGTTGTCTGTCACTGTGTTAGGGCTCATCTGATGAAGGGGTAGGGCTCCAAAAGCTCGTGGTTCCAAATAAACCTCTTGGACTTTAACCTGGTGTTGTGAGACTACTTACTGTGTTACAGCACCTGGAGTGGGGTTTGAACCCGCAACCTCCTGATCTACAGTTGACTAGGTAAGGAGGCACTATAGGTGTTTTACTTTTTCTGCTATTTATGAGAGAACAAAAATTGGACAGGATTTTCATCCTTGTTCTCTGCTGGTGGGCAACACGTATGACTACTTGGAGGGCAATTAATATCCGTGGAACTACACATCAGTATCATTTTTGGTGCTTTTTAAAAGGGCAGGGATGGGGTGAACTTTAGACAAAGGAAATTCTGACCATTTTCCTGCTTCTTTTTATCATATTAGTATCGCACATTCACATTGCTTCTTCTGGTCTATGTAAATTATTAGATTGTTTGTTTCATCCACACAACATTTATAAACAACTGAGATTCTCTGGCATTAAATCTTTAAATCCTGACAGGATTTGTGTTGGACTAAAGTCTGACTCTTGGTTTTGCTCACAGATGTTCCCTTAAATTGTAAGGGTAGTTTATGCGGTTCTCACCTTAACAAGTGCAGTGTGAACCTCTGCAATTATTTGGTATTCTGTGCATTTCGCAGTATGGCAGCAGGTGTGAACAATGTAAAGAATGCGGTGCCTTGGGTTATTTTTTGCTTCCTTGATGTTTGCAAAAATCAAGGTGATATCGAGACTCATTATACTTTTTCCAGCTCTCCGACCTCTAAACTGTGGATCTCCTTCCAAATACTGCAAGTTTACCAGTTCAAATTTAACATCATTTAACCACTATTTTCTGATCAAAATGTCTCCTGCCATCTCTTCCTATCAGCTTTCATAGCGTTCTTCCCAATGCGCTTTTGCACCTCATCTATTTTTGTCAAAAAGTATAAACCAGGAAGTTGACAGTGTTGTTTAAAGTTTAATTTAGTGGTGTCCCATCACAAGTAGGCTTACGTTAACACCACACTGTGAAAATCCCCTAGTTGCCACACTCTGGTACCTGTTCAGGTACACTGAGGGAGAATTTAGCATGGCCAATGCACCTAACTACATCTTTCAGACTGTGGGAGGAAACCAGAGCGCAGATAGTGAACCAAGCCAGGAATGGAACCTGGGTCTCTGGCACCATGAGGCAGCAGTGCTAACCACTCCCACCATGCTGCCCATCATTTTCCACCTTTTTTTAAGCACCTGATGAATTGATGCTTGCACAACACCTCTGATGTATTTTAAGTAAGTTTTCTTTTGTAGCTAGTTCCCTCCCTTCGTTTCTTTCCCTCCCACTTTCCTTATTTTACCTTTCCTGTGTATCTCTGCACAGAAGACGAGGGCTTGACTTATTCCAGGCTGAAAAAGAAAGAACTTGGACTTATATAACACCTTTCAAGACCTTGGATATCCCGAAGTGTTTTACAGCCAATGAGATACTTTGAAGTGCAGTGATGTAGGAAGCCCAGCAACCAATTTGTCAATAGCAAGATCCCAAAACATCAATGAAGTAATCACCAAATAATCTGTTTGTTTTTTAGGAGTTGTGAAAATAATTCACAACCAGAACATTGGGAGAATTCTCGGACTCCGCTTTGCAAGCAGTTAGGAAGGCAAATGGTATATTGGCCTTTATTGCAAGAGGACTTGAATACAAGAGCAAGGGTGTCTTCCTGCAGCCGTACAGGTTCTTTGTGAGACCACACCTGGAATATCGTGTGCAGTTTTGGTCTCCTTATCTTAAGAAAGGACATACTCACCATAGATGGAGTGCAGTGAAGGTTCACCAGACTGAATACTTGGATGGCAGGATTGTCAATTGAGGAGAAATTGGGTTGACTGGGCCTGTATTGACAGGAACTTTGAAGAATGAGAGGGATCTAATGGCAACATATAAAATTCTGGCGTGGCTGTAGAGACCAGATGCCGGGATGTTTCCTTTAGCTGGAGGATGTAGATCAAGGGATCATAGTCTCGGGATATGGCCAAGGCCATTTAGAACTGAGATGAGGAGAAACTTCCTCACTCAGAGGGTGGCGAACTTGCAGATTTCTCTACCACTGAATATAGAAATAGAATTTTAGACATTTAAGGAGTCTAGAGGTATGGGGAGAGAGTGGGAACATGGCATTAGGAGAGAGGATTAGCCATAGTCATGTTGAATGGCAGAGTGGACTTGAAAGGTTGAATGGTCTACTAATATTTTCTACTTTTCTATGCATAGTCTCTGAGATGTTTTACTTCCACCTGAGAGGCTGGGTGGAGCCTTTATATGGGAAATGGACTGCGTTAGCTGAGCAACTAATTGGTCCTAGTAGCAATTTACCTGACCAGAACTGTGACCGTGAGTTGTTTATTTGTGTTGGCCCTGTCACAGAAGTAAGTAAGTATTTAAAGCAGCAAAGTGAAACCAAGGATCCATGAGACAGGCAAGGTAGAGGGTGCAAACCCTTCATGATTATATGGGATGGCACAGTGGCACAATGGTTAGCACTGCAGCTTCACAGTGCCAGGGATCCAGGTTTGATTCCAGCCCTGGGCCACTCTGTGTGAAGTTTGCACACTCTCCTTGTGTCTGTGTGGATTCCCTCAGGGTGTTCCGGTTTCCTCCCACACTCCAAAGATGTGCGTGTTTGGTGGATTGGCCATGCTAAATTGTCCCTGAGTGTCAGGGGGATTAGCTAGGGTAAATGCATGAGGTTATGGAGATAGGGCCGGGATGGGATTGTGATTGGTGCAGACTCGATGGGCCAAATGGCCTTATTCTGCAGTGTAAGGATCCCACCATGATTGCCCTGGAATTACCAGAAATTAAAGATTAATTTACAGGAGTAAAATAGAAAATGCTGGAAAATCTCAGCAGGTCTGACAGCATCTGTGGGGAGAGAACAGAGCCAAGGTTATGAGTCGAGATGCCTGTAGTCCCTAAAAGGACATTGACATATTCAAATCTGAGCGGCATTGAGGAAACAAAATGTATGCTTTCTTCTTATTTTTTGAGCATCTTAGTTTCTTAGTTATGAAAGCCATGGGGATGGGGAGGAGACCATTTTGAGTTGGGTTGGAGGTGGGAAGTGCAAATCCAGGTAGACAATCCTGAGACAGGACCTATATGAGGGTTTGCTACTGCACATATTCTGTTTACATTGCACTTAATTAGGCAGAATGCACACAGCCAGTTTGGAATTATTTGCTGCTCTGATTATTCACATTAGTGTGCAGTCAGACTTAATGAAAGCAATATTCATCTCACAATCTGCATCCTTCAGCCATTGCTCCTTTTACGGTATTCTTTCAACAAGGTTAACCTTGTTTGACTGATATGCTGCTGCTTTTTACTAGCTGAAATTTAATTCTGGCTTTTGTAGTCAACTATAATTCTTGGTTGACACTTACAGATGGCGATAACTAATTTACAGTAAGATATAATGAAGAAGGCTTGCCCTTGAAGTGTGGGGCTCTTAGTGCATTGTCCACCCTGTGTTGCTTACATGCTCAGTGTATTAAAGGTTGGAACAAAGTAAAAAAACATAGCTTGCTTTTAAAAAGAAAACATGAGGCCTGAAAATATGGTTACCGCATTTGTTCAGTGCTATACCTACATACTGGCATGAGTGAGTATATTTTATATTACGGCACAGGCAGTGGGCCCTGTCAACATCCTGGCAGTGGTACTGAAGACTTGTGCCCCAGAACTAGCCAAGTTGTTCCAGTGCAGCCACAACACTGGCATCTACCTGACAGTGTGGAGAGTTGCCCAAGTATGTCCTGTCCCTAAGACAGTGTTAGAGTCTCAGGCACTGTGAAGCTGCAGTGCTAACACCATTGTGCCACTGTGCCGTCCCATATACTCATGGAGGGTTTGCACCCTCTACCTTGCCTGTCTCATGGATCCTTGGTTTCACTTTGCTGTTTTAATCTAATCTGGCCAATTACTGCCCCCATCAGTCTATTCCAGATCATGAGCAAAGTGACGGAAGGTGTCATTGACACTTGCACAGCAATAACCTGTTCGTGGAGTTTGTATTCTGCAGGTCCATGTATTCCTGACCTCGCAACACCTTGGTACAAATATGGGAGAAAAGAGCTGAGCTCGAGAAGTGAGGTAGAGTCAGTGCCCTTGATATTAGGGCAGCATTTAACTGAGCGCGGTTTCAAGAAGCATGAGCAAAGTTGAAGCCAGCAGGATTTGAAGTTGGAGTCTTGCTGGCAGAAAGCAAAATGATTGTGGTTGTTGGATTAGGCTGCTGGAGCGTAATGTCAAAGACCCAGACATCTCCGGCTGCTTCATCAATGACCTTTCCTCCATCAGGAGGTCAGAAGTGGGGATGTTTGCTGATGTTCAGTTCCAATGACAACTCCTCAGAAACTGAAAATGTCAATGTCCACGTGCAGCAAGGCTTGGGTTAATAAGTGGCAAGTAACATTTACGCCACACAAGTGCCAGGCAAAGGCATCTCCAAAAGAGAATCCAACATCTGCCCTTGACATTCAATAGCATTACCATCACCTAATGGAGGTTACAGTTGGCTGCAAACTTAAGTGGACGAGCCATATAAATATTGCAGTTACAGGAGTATTAGACTGGGAATTCTGCTACAACTAAGTCACTTCCTGTGTTGCCATCTACAAGGTGTAAATCATTCGTGAGATTCAACACTCTCCACTGTTAGAATGTAACCAGTAACAACTTGCTGTTGGATGTAATGTAACCAATGGGAACAAGATATAAGGGTCAGCTGACTCAGTAAACCAATTACAGAGGGATGTAATAGTCAACTGACCAGCTGATTTGCTATAAATAAGGAACTACATCGGATTGGCCCAGGATGAGGCTCCAAGTTTGGAGTAATGATGTTTCCTTATTAAACCCTTTCTTTGATTTATAAGTTGGAGTAAGTTTTGTTGTATTTTCATTAGCTGTATTTTGAAGAGTTCTTTCCGAAGAAACATCCATTTGCCTGAATGAGTGTGGCTTCAACGCACTCGCACACTTTATGAAGTTCGATTCATTTCAAATTGTGTTTAGTAAGTTTGATGTTGATTGGAGGCAAATGCTGATTCCAGCGTGTCGTTGTTGAATTTGTAAGTTGTATCTGGGAAATGAGTGCTCACCAATAGGTGCTCATCTGCCTGTTTCAAGAACATAGTGAGTGCTGTAGCATCCACACTATATGCCACTCTTGACTGTCTGCCCTTTTGGGTAGGTGTGGAAGAACAATGGAGTTGTCACTGGTGTCCTGGCCAATATTTATTCCTCAACCACCAGCGCTAAAGAAATCTGTTTATCTGGTCATTATCATCTTGCTAATAGTGGGAGCTTCCTGTGTGCAAATTGGCTGCTGCATTTCTTACACTACAACACTGACTGTTCTTCAAGGTTCTTCATTAGCTGTGGGAAAAAAAATCTTTTGGATGTCCTATGTTGTGTAAGGTACAATATAAGTACAATTACTTTGTGTAATTGAGCTGTTGTTGATCAGCCGTGATCTATTTGATTGACGGGACAGGTCAATAAACCAAATGGCCTACTTCTGCTCCTACGTTACTTGCACAACCTAATTGAACGGATTTTGTTTTTCTTTAGCTTTGTTCCCTCTCCTCCCATACCCTTAGGGCGTTAGAAATCCTTCAGCAGTTTTATGGGCTGTTGGTGTCTCCCAGTACCTCATCCACCCGATGATCATTCTTACACCAGCCCGCGGGGTGATTGTTGATCATCATCTTATCTCCATAAATGTCCGAAGATGGGAACAGTGGCAAACCTTCTGTCTCACGCAGTGATGTAGCCATTGCAACATTGCCTTTGTTGCCCCAACAGAGATTGGCCAACTCTGCTCAAATCAAAGCTTCTAAAAAAAAATTCATTTATGGGATGTGGGTGTTGCTGACTCAGCCAACATTTTATTGTTCATCCCTAATCTCCCTTGTTGAGAGGGCATTCAAGAGTCAACTGTGGAGCCTGGAATCACATATAGGCCAAGTAAGGACATTAGTGAACCAGATGGGTTTTTACAACATTAGTGGTTTTGTGGTCATCACTAGAGAATTTTTAATTCCAGATTTTAGTGAATTCAAATTTTGCCATCTGCAGTGGTGGAATTCGAACTCCGACCTCAAGAGTATTACCCCGAGTATCTCGATTCCTAGTCTGCTGACAACACCACCATGCCACCACCACCTTCCCTTGTATTTGGGCCCTTCCTACTTTGTGTAACTTGGGGATTGAGGCTATTGAGCCATCTCGGGATGTTGCTTTACGTTTTATTTTAAGCAAACCTACGGACTTCAAAGTCATCCATCCTCAGTTAGGAAGGAGAAGGAGGGGTCCCAGTAGTTAGTACCAGCCTCACTGAGCTATGGCGAAGGAGGGCACAGTGGGGGTAACTTAGTAACGAAGGAAGAATTGGCCATGATTCCTGTTACAGGCCAATATGTGGTAACCTTTATTGGTGAAGTGCATGTCTGGGGACTTCACCGAATGACTAAATTGATCTTGTGTGTGAAGATCGTTCGATACTTGAATCCCAGTGAGAATTCTGCTTAATTTAAAATGTTTAAAGGGAATATCTGAAATGGTATGGAGCTGGAACCTAAAAGCAGAAGCCCTGGTTTCTGCATTGATAAGGTCACCGTGAAACTGAGAAAACTTTATTTCCAGAGCCCATTTATTTTCTTTTCCCCAAGTGGAATTGTTTGTGGAATTCTGTTTATTGCTTGCACCTCTCTGGGTAGCCGCAGATCGGTCGCACGCAACTTGCGTGACTGTCCTGCTCGCGGGAATCGAAATTGCAACAAGGGATATTTCTGTGGGGCCTGCACCTGGAGATTTTAAAGTTTGGAATACAGTGGACTCTGGCCAAAAGCAAACTCCTTCACACGACAGAGCTGCTTTCATTAAGCGTGCTCCCGCGGACAATCAAAATGCCGACACCCTGCGTTTGTGACACCCTAACCCTGGCTTGTTAAAACCGAGTGAGGATTAGTCGGCCACGCTAGCTTGGTTTTGTGTTTATTATGCTAGTTGAACACTACATATTGTTAGTTGAGCTTTGGGGATGGTGGGAGGGAGGGGGTGGCGGGGAGAACAGCGCATTGTGGGAGCTGGAATGATAGAACAGCTGCGGAGCAGCTGCTGGCAATCCCTGCTGGGGGAGAATGTAACCCTCCTCCGGGGGTCAGAGTTATGGTATGTCTGTCGCCGCGGCAACCAACCAGCGGTTCGCATTCCCCGAACAATTCTGCTTCAGAGCTGCTCCTCCAGTTTGTTCAGCAGAAGGGAATGTGGCGTGTGCGTACAAGGAGAATAAGGCCAGTCTTGTCAAATAGGGATGAGGCCCAACAAGGAAGTGTTTGTAGTATTGATATTTCCTGGGCTGGGGCCTCAGTAACACAGAACTTCTCCCCAAAGCATCCTCCACTGGTTGGTGTTTCAAAAGGAAAGATAGTTTGCTTTGCTATTTTGTTTTTCAGTCTCTCGATCTCTGTGTCCCTCTCTCTCTCTGTTGCCCTCATACCTGAATAAATGTACCCTTGCCCTATCTGTGGTCGCTTTTTTGGAAGACAGATTTGCTCAGCAGGGGAGGTTATACATCTACAATATCCTCAGAAATGGAAAGCAGGAGGGGAAGACCAATTGAATGCCAGTTGAGATGGAATCTGAGCTCTGGTTGGGACTCCAGCCCTGTTGTCTCTGCTGCCTCGCAGCCAACAATAGACTTAAGCTTCCAATCTGTATGATCTAGACCCCCTCACCTCTGTGTAATAGGAAGAAACAACCTGGTTCCATATACTGAGGTTTAAGCAAAGTTTCTGAGAACACTGTCTAATTGTTATTGACTCCAACTATGTATTTTCCAGGGACAGTGAAAGTTTTGGCTCAAGTGGCTTGAAGACCTTTTTCCAATTAGAGGTTTGGAAAGATTTTGCTAACAGCAATAAATTGCACTTATGCAGCTGGTTTAATGTGAATCAGGATGATGCTAGCATGTGAGATGCCACAGCACGGCACTGCTGCCTCGCTCTGCCAGGGACCCAGGTTCAACTTCAGCCTTGGGTGACTGTCTGTGTGGCGTTTGCACATCCTCCCTGCGTCTGTGTGGGTTTCCTCCGGGTGCTCCGGTTTTCCCCCCGCAAGTCCAAAGATTTGCAGGTGAGGTGGATTGGCCATGCTAAGTTGCCTCTTCATGTCAGGGGGATTAATGTGTAGTGCCCCTTAGTGTCAGGGTAAGTACGTGGGGTTACAGGGAAAGGGCCTGGGTGGGATAATTGTCGGTGCAGGCTTGATGGGCCGAATGGTTTCCTTCTGCACTGTGGGGATTCTGTGATCTATGTTAGGGCAGTTGACCTTAAATTTTAGTCAAGGTGATGAGCTTCAAGGCGCATCTTGAAAGCGAGAGAAAGGTAAAGACGTTAGGGAGAGAATTCCAGAGCTGCTTTTTCACATGTTTCCCACACACTGTTGTAACCTGTGTCATACTTCCCTGTTGATACCTGTCTGTGATGGTGAGCAGCCTCCTGTAGAAGCAAGAAATGGGAATCCATGTGTCAAGCAGTGCAATGATATTTACACCATTCCCTGGCAGGTAGCCAATTAACTAATGACTGGCTGTGTGACCACATACTGGGCCAGTGATACTGATCCTTTCCCCAAACCAATGGGAGTTTTAAGGATGAGGGATGGACTTGCTATTTTTGATCAGAAGACTTTGGATTGAATTTCCTGAAGTCCCTTAGGATGGGGTTGGGGGCAGTGGTCAGTTTCGAGGCCCTGGATGGAGGAAGGGTGGGACAGGAATCCTGCTTTTCCTCCAATTCCAGTCCATCAAGCCCATTTCCAGCTTGCTGAAGGGGGGGAGACTGGGATATTCAAAGGGGCGGGCAAGTCTCAGAAGCTGATCAGCTGGAGCGAGGTGGGTACGCAGCGGAGAGCCAGTCATAGCTGCCACCAAGAGGATCAGTGGGGCAAAAGGGGATGAGATACCTGGTCGGGGAATGCCGTTGAATTGCATTGGTGGCAGGTCCCGCACCCCTGGCAGCAGGGCAGGGGGGACAAAGCTGCCCAGACCAAAGGCTCCACCTTGCACAACTGTATTTTGGGATCCAGGCGATTAACAGTGCCCTTCGTGGGATGGGCAGAATCCCAGGCATTCAGAGGGGCATGGGAAAGGAAGGAAGTGCAGGAAGACCATGAAGGCCAAATGCTTAGCATAAGATCAACCACCAAAGACAGAGCTACTTGGAGATGAATGAGACCCAGTGCTGCAACGCTCCAGGCAGATAGTCTCAGATATCTGTGGCCCATGTTGCTGAAGATTTTGTAGAACTAGTCACCAGGCTTGCCAGTGGCTATCAGAGTCATTGTGCCTTTAAATTTTGCACCAGGCTCCTTCCTAAAGATGAGCTGTGGACTTTAGTGGCATCTCGGAAACTTTGGCATGTTGCTGGTCAGCAGTGCCTCCTTTGCTAGAGCTTGGCAGCACATTCCTTTTATTGGCAAACGTAGCCTTGTGGGGCAGGGGGCTATGCCATCATAGCTGGATTTCCCCAGGGGCAGGGCCTGGTTGCCATCAAGGTGCCCAGAATGCAGTTACTTACAAAAACTTGGCACTTCTGTTGCTCCTTTGATGTAACAAAGCTTTTCAATGTGTTTGACAGGAACTTTAAATAAAGATTTGACTCAGAGCCACATAGAATTTACCACCTCATTGTTCTCAATATTTTAAGGAAGGACAGCGAAGCACGGAGGTTTAGGGAGAGAATTCCAGAGCTTAGGACTAAGGCAGCTGAAAACACAGTCAAAAATGTGGCGACATGCATGATACCTGAAGTGGAGAGATCTCAAAGGGTCAAAGGGCTCAAATTAAAAAGCTGCTTCTGAGAATTAAGTCACTTGATCAGCTAGAAGGGCTTCCAGTCTCTTGACGTGTGTGACAACAAAAGTAACTTCCCCATTGTGTGTGCTTGCTTTCCTCGGACCTGCTGTTCCTCCTTCATCCTCCCAAGTCCAGACCTTCACTCCAAAACGCAAAGTTTTTTGATTTGATTTATTATTGTCACATATGTGTTAGTACACAATGGAGAGTTTTGTTTCTTGCACGCTACACAAACAAAGCATACTGTACGTAGGGAAGGAAAGGACAGGGTCCAGAATGTGGTGTTCCAGTCATAGCTAGAGTGTAGAAAAAGATCAACTTAATGCGAATAGGTTGATTCAAAAGTCTGATGGCAGCAGGGAAGAAGTTCTTCTCGAGTTGTTTGCGTGATATCAGACTTTTGCAGAAGAAGGTAGAAGAGAGAATGTCCAGGATGCATGATGTGTTACTGGATCTGATGGGACAAGGAAAATCCCTTGGAAAAAATGCTATTGACCCCTCCATGACAGCCTATGTGGAAACAAGGGGTTATACAGCTAATGCTGCTTACTCCTCAGGTCAAGTATTGAGGAAGCTTTCAAGCTTCAGAAGACGAGATTTTGGGACATGGACAGGCTGGGTGCTATTCTCCAAATCAGTAAAGCTCCAACAAGAGCTTGAGATGAGATGACTGATTACTTCATCTGATTTGGGGTGTTGTAACCACATGCTGCAGTATGGGTTCACTGCCGTTTGATCGTAAAAGTTCCGTAGTTTGGAAGAACTAGAGTTGTGAAAGATGTAAAATATCATTAGCTTTGTACAGTAGAGAATGGACTTGAAAGGAAAAAGGAGTTCTTTTCCCCTAATTTAATGAGTGTGAGGATTTCCGTTACTGATGCATTTTCATCAACAGGCAAGTTATAAATGCCGTTAAGCTGACCATTGCAAAATGTTTAAGGTTTAAACCAGGGCTTCCTCAATTAGATAGAAAATGTTTAGTTGGAAGGGTGCAGAAAGTTGTATGGATGGCTTACCAGGAAGATGCAATGCATAGCCAGGCAAGAGCTGCAGCAAACTAATCTGTCCCTTCCATTTAATCTTTTATTTGCAGTCTTTGAGGTGTTTGTTACGTGGCTGCTTGATGGGGCAGAGTGCAGATGAAAGGTCAAAGCGTTAGTGGAGATTCTCACTTGTATAGCTGATGGAACCGATCAGGTACTGGGATGCAAATCGTGCCGAATGCAATTATTTACAATAACTTGGCACTTCTGTTGCTCCTTTATTGTAACAAAACTTTCCAACGTGTTTGACAGGAACTTTAAATAAAGATTTGACACAGAGCCGCATAAAATTTACCACCTCATTATTCTCAATATTTTAAGGGAGGACAGTGAAGCGAGGAGGTTTAGGAAGAGAATTCCAGAGCTTTGGACTGAGGCAGCTGAAAACACAGTCAAAAATGTGGCGATGCGTGAGAGACCTGAAGTGGGGAGATCTCGAGGGTCAAGGGGCCCAAATTAAAAAGCTGCTCTTGAGAATTTTTTTTTTTGTACAGAGAATACAGATTTAAGATATTGACGGATGAGACAATGGGGAAATGTGAAATGTTTTTATGCAGTGAGGTGTTCTGACTTGGCATGCATTGCCCGAAAGGGAGATTGAAGCAGATTCAGTAGTAACTTTCAAAAGGGAATTGTATGTATATGTACTTGAAAAGGAAATATTTTGTGGAGGGAGGTGGGAAGCAAGCAGTGGGACTAACGAGGTAGCACTTTCTAATAAATAACTGGACGAAATCGCCACCTCCTGTGCTGGACTTTATTAAACAAAATAGCATTTTATGCATATGTTTTACAGAGATTGTGCTTGTTTTTGAGACCAAGGATTTTGCCCTTGGGATTGTGGGGTGGGAGGAACGGGGGAGATTATCAGGGCCTGCTTGGGGTTTACTTAGATCCAAGATGACACCATTGGACTAAGAAGTTGAGTGATTCTTCTGTGGAAGACTGGACAATGTGGTTTGCTGAGGCAACCAGGCCAGCTGCTCGTTTGAGTCATGAAGGTGATGGAACATAAGAAATAGGAGCAGGAGTCGGCCATCTAGCCCTTCGAGCCTGCCCCGCCATTCAAGGAGATCATGGCTGATCTGAGGTGGATCAGTTCCACTTACCTGCCTGCTCCCCATAACCCTTAATTCCCTTATTGATCAGAAATGATTAGCTCCCTAGTCTTGTGGCTGGGGTCTAGAGGGAGCTCCTCGCACTCCCCTTCAGTTAACCGTCAAGCCAGTATCCTAACGCACAGGGCAATTCCGGAGAAACTTCCAAATCGTTTTTTTAAAAAAAGTTTATTCATGAGACCTGGGCGGTTACTGCCCATCCCTAGTTGTGCGACGGCAGTTGAGAGTCAGCCACATTGCTGTGGCTCAGGAGCCACATGTAGGCTGGACCAGGTAAGTTCGGCAGGTTTCCTTCCCTAAAGGACAATCAACAATGGTTTTGTTGTCATCAATAGACTTATAACTCCAGTTTTTTTTTTAATATTGAAATAAAGTTCCACCATTTGTCATGGTGGGATTTGTACCCAGAGCATTAGCTGAGTTTTCTGGATTAATAGTCCAGCAGAAACATCTCTTAGGTCATCACCTCCCACCTTGTGCTGTTAACCTGCATGGATTTAACTGGTTAAAATCTAGTAACATCCCTGTACCGCTCCCCCCCCCCTTGGTTTTTGCCAAATCAAAGTTCCCTGGACGTTGCCCCATATTGACCATGTTGAGGGCACACCCTCTGGCATAATGGAAATCTACTTCCCCGGTTGTCAGTGGTTTGCTTTGGAGTATCTAGATTGTTTCCTTGGGTATCAGAAAGTTAGTGAATTCCACGAGAGATTTAATGTGGGAAATGAATGTGCTCTCCCTGTTCCATGTTGAGGATCAATTCTGATGGAGGTCAGATATCACGTAAACCCTCCTTATTACTAACTAACTTCAAGAAGATGAATCAATTACCTCCCCACATTTCTAGTGCTGCGAAATCCAACCTCTCAAATTGCAGAGCTAACAGTAGCGCAATCTATGTAGCTATGGTCATGAGAGTGGGACCAGAGGCAGCGATTCAGACAGATGAAAAGCAAGGTAAGGGTTGATATTTAGAAGAGTTTTCTTGCAGACTGATCAGCACTTGGACAAGAGAGTGTGGGTAGGGCCTGGAGGCAAAAGAAACCTCCAATGGAATCTTTTTGGATGGATCCAGTGACTAGCCACCCTCATACCTCTCTATTTGGTAGTCTAGTGGTCATGGCTTTATTTCAGGACACAGAGATCCTTACTGACAATCTGGAAAAGACCTGTTCGGGCCAGTAATGAAGAATGTGCAGGACTGGCCTAGATTGTTGCATTGACTGCACCTCCTTCAACAGGCAGAAGGAATGGTGGCTTCGTCCACCAGATATAGCAATAGCATCTTGCGTGAGTGAGACCTCTGGAAACATTGCCTCGCTTTGCTCGATCAGGCTGATCTGGTTTTGGGTAATTCCGGAGGTAGTTCTGCTGGTCAGATATCCCGACAGCGTAGCTGAACTTCTGGGCAGTCACCTGCAGTTGCCATTTCTGGTTGGACCTGTCTACGACCCCTCGCTTTTAGAAGCCTGGCAGTGTCAAACAGCTTTTCTCACATTCTAAATACTATTTTGTTAAACAAAAGTATTGAAAGGATTTTTTTGTTTTGTTTAATGTCCGCTATAGTTTTGCTTTCAAGTTGCTTTCAGTGGAGTGATTCATATTCAAGTTGTAGAAATTTTAGGGCAGTTCTATAAGTTTGGCAATCATGTCAGCTGTATCAGTTGAAACTCTATAGAGCTCCTTCTATGCTGTAGCGTCCAAAAGTCTTGCATTGCTCAGGACAAGCAGAGCCACTGGGCTGGCACCATGGTGCTGAGTTTATAACGGTAGTTTGATTTATTACCATTACTGAGCTCAGCTGTTATTTTTGCAGATCAGTGCTTTTTCGAGCATCAACCCCACTGCTTTCTGCTGGTTCTTACTTGCGTGGTCACAACCTGTGTTCTCCTGCTAACTCAGCAAGTTAGAGGAGACTTGATTTCAATGCGAACAGAGGTGGTGTCTACCCGTAGAAAGAGAAAGACTTGCTTTTGTGTTGCACTCCTCATGATCGTATGGACATCTCAAAGTGCTCTTCAGCCAGTGAAGTATTTTTGATGTGCAGTCAATTTTGGAAAGTAGCAAGTGCTGCAGCTGATTTATTTTTGCACAGATCCCACTCATCAAACCTCCCCCTCAAACCCTCAGGTTCCAATTCGCTGTCCCTTTTGTAGTGTTAAGTGTTTTTGGGACTGTAAGGGTTAATGTGAGGCTGGAGAAATAGTATGACCCATGTTATAATGTGGAGTGATGAATGTGGAGATGCCGGCGTTGGACTGGGCTGAACACAAGAAGAGGTCTCTCAACACCAGGTTAAAGTCCAACATGTTTGTTTGGTACCAAAAGCCACTAGCTTTCAGAGCGCTGGCTGCCCCTTCGTCAGGTGAGAGGGAGAACACTCACCTGATGAAGGGGCAGCACTCTGAAGCAGCAATGACACTGCTGCTCCACAGCACCAGGGACCCAGGTTCAATTCTGATCTCAGGTGTGTGCCTGTGTGGAGTCTGCACATTCTGCCTGTGTCCTTCAGGTACTCTGGTTTCCATAGAATGATAAATTCCTACCGTACAGAAGGAGGCCATTTGGCCAATCATGTCTGTACCGATCACAATCCCACCCAGGTCCTATTCCCATAACTCCACACAGTTACCCTGCTAATCCCCCTGTCACCAGGGTCCATATAGCATGGCCGTTCAACCTAACCCACACACCTTTGCACTGTGGAAAGAAACTGGAGCACCTGGAGGAAACCCACGCAGACATGGGGTGCAAGTACAAACTCCACACAGACGGTCACCCAAAGCTGGAGTAAAGCCTGGGTCCCTGGCACTGTGCGGCAGCAGTGTTAACCACTGTGCTGCCAAGCTACCCTGTTTCCTTCCACAGTCCAAAGATATGCAGGCTAAGTTGATTGGCTGTGCTAAAAAAAAAATGCCCCTTAGTGTTAGGGAGATTAGCAGGGTAAATAAGTAGGCTTATGAGGATAGGGCCTGGGTGGGATTGTTGTCGGTGCAGGGTTGATGGGCCAAATGGCTTCATTCTGTGCTGTAGGGATTCTATGTGAAACAGTTGAGGCTACCTCATTGAATGTTTCAAAGACAAGGATAGATACATTTTTGAACAGTAAAGAAATTAAGGGTTATGATGAGTGGGCTGGTAAGTGGAGCCGAATCCACAAAAAGATCAGCCTTGATCTTTATTGAATGGCGGAGTGGGCTTGAATGAGCCAGATGGGCTACTCCTGCTCCTAATTCTTTGTATGTTTATGATAAAGAAGTGCACCAAAATTGAAGATCTTGAAAACACAGCTGGAGTCACATATGGATCTCCTTTACAGACCTGGAGGCTGAAGGGCAGAAGAAAGATATACTGAGTAGTGTAAAATAACTTCACTCGACCATGTGGGGTGGGGTGGTGGTGGTTGGCGGGGGGGTGGGGGGTGTCTGTTACGAGAGCCGACCAAAAGAGTCAAAGGACGTAGCCAGATTACAAAAGGAGTGAACAAACTCCAAAAACAAAAATCTGAGATAAGTTTTAAAATTTAATGCAATAATCAGGTACCGCTGGCAGATTGATTGATTATTTTGGTGAGCGCGGCTTCAGTCCGGATCAAGATTTAGCACCAGAACACGTGGCACGTGTGTGTGAGTGAGGGATAAGAAGTGAGAGAGGTCAGAGATGAGGAAAAAAATTGGTTTCAATTCAATTTTCCAAGCTCATCGAGGCAGGTAGCTGGCCAAAACTATTAATCGAAAAGATTTGCTGCTAGAACACTGAAGTTTGAAACAGCTTTGTAACTGCGGCGGGAGCCCACCAACTCCCGACACGTGTGGGAGAGAAAGAAAATGATTACTGCAGTGCCATTTAAGAAATAAAGCTGTGTTCCCCAGTGCTGAAAATAGTCATGGACTGTAAATCATCACTGTCAGACCAATTAAGGCAGATGGAAGAGTCAGACCAGGCGCAAAATGAGGTGTTTTGGAGATGTATGATAGCATCAGGCTTGAATAATAAAACAAAGGCTGAACAAGTGAATACACTATTATATTCAATTGGTCCAATAGTGATGACATTATTCTAGACAAGAAATAAATGGATCTTTTGCTAACTTTTGAGTTCATGAAGTCCTTTGACACCTACTTTTAATCTAAAGAAGCAACAGAATTTTGGAGCAAGCAAAATTAAGCAGAAGTCCAAAATCCAGGAGAATTCCTTAACTGCTTCATTAATGAATTGTACCGTTTGGCTGAAGGCTCTTACTATGGTGACCTTGGAGTTTGCAAGGGATGGAATAGTATTGGGAGTGGTTGATTATTCTCTTCCAATGTACTTCAATCTAAAGAAAAATCTGACTTTGGAAAATGCCATCGAAATTGACAGGCAATCAGAAGCAAATTGGTCCATTTTGAGTGGCCAAATTAAACCACGCTACAGAGCAACCCCAACAGTCCAACTCATGAAGTAACAGAATGGTAAGGAGTATCCAGGGTGAGTAAAGCCATAACTGAGCAAACACAGGAAGGTTAGTGAGCAGCATCCTGCGTGGCTCTTTCACTGCAACCACCTTGGACGCTTTGGAAAGGTCTGTAAGCTCAAAACCTTGAGGTGTGCAACGGATCCTAAATGAGTCCATGAGATAGGTGAGCCACATCAAGAAGGGGTCCAATGTTGTTTCTTGCGAGAAATTTAAGGATCCCGGATTCAGATTTTGGAAAGCTAACTTATCTGTAAAAGATCACTCTCAGATTTCAAATTGGACACAGGAGCCAGTGCGCTGGTCGTGTTGGATCAAAAACCACAGCTAAATGACCTCTGGCTACAGATGGCAGATGCAGCACTGTATGTTCCTGGAGATAGAGATAGGCATGATTCAGAAGCTGCTCCGGTGTGGTATCATCCAAATCTACCCTTTTTCCTCCTCAATGGAGATGTCAGTGCTGCTCCCAACCCCCTCAAGGTGGCAGGAAATGTCATTATGATAACTGGACTCAACTATACTGAATTGGGAACTCCCAAGAGGTCCATCAGTGCCGATGATCGCGACTGGGACTTCAGCTGCATGTTGTCTTCACGCTTTGCGGAGGCAGTTAGTATTCCAGCCCCTTTTCAGAGGACAGAAAACACTTGGTTTTTGGTCAGACCTGGGGAGAATTGGCTGGTCCGCAGCTGGGTAAGGGGTAAGTAATGAACAGGAGGGCTGGAAGTGGCGTCTGGGTGGACTAGGTGGAGGCAGGAAGCAATGAAAATGTGGTAAACAGAAAATAGTGAGATGCCTTTTGGGCCAATTAGGTTCAATTCAGCCGACCGATTCTTAATGTGAGAACAACATGGCGCAGTGGTTAGCACAGCTGCCTCACAGCGCCAGGGACCTGGGTTCGATTCCAGCCCTGGGTCACTGTCTATGTGGAGTTTGCACATTCTGCCTGTATGCGTTTCCTCCCACAGTCCAAAGATGTGCGGGCTAGGTGGATTGGCCATGCTAATTTGCCCCTTAGTGTTGGGGGATTAGCTAGGGTAAATGCATGGGGTTATGGGAATAGGGCCTGAGTGGAATTGTGGTTGGCGCAGGCTCGATGGGCCGAATGGTCTCCTTATTCACTGTAGGGTTCTATGAACAGGTCAGAAACATAACCCACCCTTACTGCATATTTTCTTGTGGGCAAGTGATTTTTGTTTAGCATGTTTTTTTGTGGAATTCAGAGCTGCTAGATGGGGGGATAGCTGTACTCCCTTTGTAGTGCACTTCAGTGGAAGCCTAGACTTTGTGCTCAAGTCTCTGGAGAGGAATTCAAGCTCAAACTTCTGTTGTGTTGCTTTATTGTGTAATTTGAAGTTTGATTGCAAGTGCAAAGAAGTGATGTGGTTGGCTCCCTGAGTTTACAACAGTTTGTTGTCTGGTATCAACACATTTTCACAAGTCTCCAATGCTCTGTGATCTGGACACGTGGGATAATTTATGCTAAAGTATACAGCAGCCTGAGCCTTGCGTTGTTTTTTTCCTTTCGAATATATCGAATTCTTTATTGAGCCTGCTTCACTGCCTCTCAGATGTTACATTCCAGATCATAAACACACTCGTAAAGTAATTTCTTCTCATCTCCCCACTCATTCTTTTGACAGATACCTTAAATCTGTGTCCTCTGGTTACAGGCAGTACTTTACTTCTCAACAGCAGCTTTTCATCCAAGCTCCACAATCCTCTGAAACCTCGCTGTTCCTCCAGTTGAGGCCTCTTGTGCATCTCCTATTTTATTCAGTCCTTCGTTAGAGGCTTTGCCTTCAGCTGCCTTGGCCACTTCTCTACCTCTTTACCTCCTTTTCGTCACTTCTTAAAACAGTGTGAAATAAAATGCCATTGTCTTCTGGAGAAAGAAAAGAGAATGTCTGTGTGTGTATATATTGGCACTGTTCATGTCCCTCAGAGACTGAAAGGCTTTTTAAAGTAAGTAGTCTCACAACACCAGGTTAAAGTCCAACAGGTTTATTTGGCAGCACAAGCCACAAGTTTTCAGAGCACTCCCCCTTCATCAGGTGAGTCACTTGTGCTACCAAATAAATCTGTTGGACTTTAACCTGGTATTGTGAGACTTCTTACTGTGCTTACCTCAGTCCAACACCGGCAACTCCACATCAAGGCTTTTTAAAGCCAATGAGTTTTAATGCGTAGTCATCATCATTACATAGTTGAAAATGACATGTAATTGAATTTGCACACAGCAAGGTCACACAAGTAGCAAAGTTGCTGAATGACTAATTAAGCTGTTTTTGATGGAGTTGATTGAGAGATAAATAGAGGCCGAGGTACTGGGAGAACTTGCTGTTCCTCTTTTAATGGCACCAAGGGATCTTGTACTTCCATTTGAACAGGAAGGAAGCACCTTGTCTTCAGGTCTCATTCAGAAGATGGCATCTCCAACAATATGGTACTTCATTGGTATTGTACTGAAGTGCCAGACTATATATTTAAAAGCTGAAATTTTAAACAGTAGAGCATTTTGATATTTAGGATTTAGAATTCTGTTCTTTTCTAATAACTTTTATCCCCTGTCCTCTGCTGAAGGCATTGACTCCTGCTGGTATGCAGTGTCACACTGATACTTTTGTCAGACAGGAGATGCGTTCTTAATGTGTACAGTTTGGACAATCAGCCCTTTAGTATTGTAGTTTTATTTCTAATCCAAATCTCTTTTAAACACTGAACTTATTCTTACTTTGTTGGCAAGATGTTTGATCATGATAGTGTCAAAGCTGACATTAATTCTGTACTTCTCTGACATCTCAGTGTTATTCCGTGCCTGTTTTATGAGTCAACCAAAAGTGGTAGCTGCTTTCCTTGTGCGTGTATTCATTGCTTTATCAAGGAACAGATTGTCCATCACTGTGGACTTGGTAGCAGAATTTCATAGTCACTTCATAGCCACAGGGGCGCCACGGTAGCACAGTGGTAAGCACCGCTGCCTCTCAATGTCAGGGACCTGGGTTTGATTCCTTGGCTTGGGTCGCTGTCTGTGTGGGGTTTGCACGTTCTCCCCGTGTCTGTGTGGGTTTCCTCCAGGTGCTCCGGTTTCCTCCATATTCTGAAAGATGTGCTGGCTAGGGTGCATTGACCTGAACAGGCGCCGGACTGTGATGACTAGGGAAATTTCACAGTAACTTCATTGCACTGTTAATGTAAGCCTTATTTGTGATTAATAAATACATTTTAAACTTCATTGCCAGTGGGGTGTGCTTTAGTATGATCGGGGTAGCAATGAGGGAACTTGTCCGATGACCACTGATTTCCTGATGCTGGTAAGCAGAGATAAAGTTACATGCATGGGCGAGATAGCCCATGGGTCTTTCTATCTCAGTTTCCATGTGAGTAACTAGTGCTACATCATCAGCGTAAAGGAGTTCTCTGATCAGTAATGCAATGTGTCCTTTTTTTAATCTTCGCTTTCAGTTGTGAAAGATTGTGGGGCGGCCATCTGACCTAGTTTGCATGTGGACTCATTCGGACCAAGCTGCTGGTTTGTAAGGCCTTTGTTTTCAACGCCTTGTTATATCCCTGTGAACCGTGGACAACTTGCAGCTATCAAAGAACAAAGAACAACACAGCACGGGAAACGGGCCCTTCGGCTCAACGAGCCCGCGCCGCCATTTCAACATTGAGTCCCCTCTCCACCCTTGACTCTTGTCTCTGCTTATGGCATTCCACATTGGAAACCAGATTGAGGGGAGACTAATTTAGGGACAATTTATTACACTAGTCAGCCTAAGAGCACATCTTTGGGGTGTGGGAGGAAACCGGATCAATAAGAGAAAGTCAGCAATTTCCATCTATGCTGTCTGGGGTGAGTAATGGCTATGTCACTGGCTTGGGCACAGCAGCAGATGGGAAGATGGTCACATCCTTGAGGGCTTTCTGTATGGTGAGGTAACTGGAGCCAGACAACCAGTAGGGCTCGTAATGCTTTACTTCAAGGATGCTTGCAAGTGTGACACAAAGGCAGTTGTGGCAGAACCTGCCTTATGAGGATTGGTCTCTTCAACCATCAGCAAAGATGAAGACACCCCACCTGAAATGGATTGATTGCTCCATGTCCATCGTCTTTTGTAGAACCTGACACATGCAAGGATGCTCTTGGAGAATTGCTGTAATTTCCCCACACACCATGCGCACATAACCTCCTTCCAGCCCAGGGTACCCATGAAAACACCAGCATTGACAACTACTCAAACTGAGATCAATTATCGCCACATGATCTGAAGTAGAAGCTGGGACCTACCCACGCTGCATGGCATCGTGTCACGTTGACTTGTGTATTTGTTATGTTTTAGTTGGGAGGTACCGGATGCTTTTAAAGATTAAACCGTCTGATTACAGATTTGTAGGAAGTGTCTTCAGCAACATCTGCTCACTGTCTGTCAGTGGAGTTTGCTCCTGAAAATGTTGCCTGGCCTCCTGAGAGTTTTTGGATAAGAGCTTTGAAACTCTTGCGACTTGGAGGCCTGGAGACATGAATTTTAATATGACTCTCTGCCTTGATATTTGAGTGGAGTCTCCTGGGAACCCCCACTATAATTTGACTGGATTTGTAGGTACTCCGAGACTTTGAAGACTGGTGCTGTAGCACAGGGCATAAACTAATTTGGGTGGGGAAAATAGTAGTATCCTGTGGTATAGCTGGTCTGAAACATTTGCTTTACGATGTGTGGTGATGAGGATTCACAGAAGGCGCACTGAACAGGATCCTAAAACGGAGACCACCAGTTTATGGCTTCTGTGCACTACTCTCTTTTCTCTTTGTTCTTGCTGTGTTTTTTGTGTGTAGTTTGTTTGTTTTTTGTGTACATGGTTTTGTGTGTTGGGCATTTAGGTCAGTTTGCATTCACGTGCGTGTTTGAGTTCGTGGGCTGGCTGGTGATCTTTCATGTGGGTGCTTTCTGTGTGTGTGTGTGTGTGCATGTGTTGGATTGCCTGTGTGTTGGTTTCTCTGGGTCATGTGTGTTAGATCATGTGCACTACAAGGATGGCTATAACTTGTGTGCATTTTGTGCTTTTTGCTGGATGGGATATGTTGGGTTAGGTGTGTGTGTGTGTGTGTGTGTGTGTGTGTGTGTGTGTGTGTGTGTGTGTGTGTGTGTGTGTGTGTCTGTGTGTCTGTCTGGGGCTTGTGGTTGTTGGGTTTTGCCTGTCTGTAGGTTGGGGTAGTGCTGTCAAGTGGGCTTTGGAAACATGTCGCTCTGCAAAGTAATCACATGATACTTCATCTAATTTGGCATTTACATCAGAAATATTTTAATTACAATCAAACAGACTTGTCCCTTTTGTGGCTTATTTGTGTTGTGGTTCAAAATAAAGGGAATTCTAATTCCTAGATAGATTGTCTTAATTTATCTCTTTTTTTTTGGCAAGAAGCGATTCTTGTGTGTTGCTTTTGCTCCTTGGAATCCGCGTTTTGAAGTTTGTGCTGTTGGGCGTTATGGCAGATTGGTCATATAAATAATCTTTCTTGCTCATGATCCTGCAGCTTTAAATTGAGATTCCCCATTGCCAAACACTCCCTCCCTGAACTAATCCGTACCAAATCCATGCAGGAATTAGCCTAGTGCTTGCAGCAGTCCAGTATAAACTTGGCAGCATTAAAACCTGTTGGACTGCACAAACTGTACTCTCCTAACATGAAGACTGGAACCCTTCCTCTGATGGCCCAGTGGGGCGTGTGTGCCAGTCTGTGGTTTCATGCAGAGCAGGCTAGCCCCAGGTTGAATGAATGAATGGGCTGCCTGGAATATGCCGGCCTCGGCTGAGGTAACACTGGTGTTGTCCTTCTGTTAGAGAAGAAAGAAAATCCACATGGTCAACATCCAGTGACTTCTGTTGTGGGTGCTTGTGACGGTAGACATTGTGAGCTGGTTTAACTCATATTCATAGGAGGGAGTTTTCCCATCCCGCCTGTCACTGGAATCATAATAGGCAGAGAGGGCGGACCATGCAAAGGTCTGTTGACATGGGCAGGATTTTCCGGCTTTGGGAACACAGCCAGGAAATCCTATCCATGGAGTTTTACTGCACAAAAAAAAAGGCCCTTTGGCTTATGATGTCTGCACCAGCCATCAAAACACCTAAACTAATTCCGCTTTCCAACACCTGGTCCCTTCACCGTGACCCTTCACCCCTCCCCAACGAACGAAATATCTGACTGCGGAAAATAAAAGTCACTGATGATGTGCCTTTACCTGATGTGAACAGAGAGACACCCTTTCTGAGCTCAGCAAAGCTGAGGGTGACTCGTAGCTCCTGTTATCGCAGACCTTGTTTGGTCTACTCCGTGGATTGACCTTCTGCATGACTCGTGTTCTTAATGCCACAGCCAACGTAGTCACTGGAGGGAGGAGAGGGGAATGCTCAATTGTAGGAACTGTGCCACAGCAGTCCAGGGTCATCAGGCACTCTTACCCCCTCCACCTTTGGTGCACTTCTGTGATGTCCCCATCACCACAGCAGCTGAATGCCCCTCTCTTAGTGTTAAATTACTGTCCTACAGCACACACTGGAACATTCCCTTCTCACAGCTGCTGTGCGTATCCACCATCATGCAGTGGAGTAGGCCAGCATACAAGAAAGATTGTTACAAGAGAAGCACAGAACGAAGTATGAGACGTGCTCCAAGCTGTCAGCTGTTATGTGGGTGTAGCACATGATTTGACATTTCAGATTCTCGTCCTGGTTTTAACATAGGGGGAGGTTGTGGGGAGCTTGCCATCTTTAAAATTTATTTTAACTTGCTGTAAGTCTAAATTGGTAAGGTTCTTCAGCAATGCAAACTTTGAATGGAAGTGATATATTCACTGGAATGAGCCATGTTCTGGATAGATTTATCCAAAACCACCTCCACCCCTGTTTTTCCTTGCCTTTTAAAAATACTTCTTAAAGCTTGCCTTTTTTGAGCTTTTTTTCTAACAGTGTCACTGAATTCTTACAGAATCACAGAATGAGGCTATTTGGCCCATTCTGTCTGTGTCTTTATCTCTGAAATCACAGTTCATTTCATATCATTCTCCTGGCTCCTCTCCATTATCCTGCATATTCTTTTTGAGTGGCACAGTGATTAGCAGTGCTGCCCCACAGTGCCAGGGACCTGGGTTCAATTCCCGATTGGGTCACCTTCTGTGCACAGTCTGCATGTTCTCCCTGTGCCTGCATGGGTTTCCTCCCACAGTTCAAAAGACGTGCTGGGTAGGTGCATTGGCCGTGCTCAATTCTCCCTCGTACCCAAGCAGGCACTGAAGTATGGCAACTCGGGGATTTTCACAGTAACTTTGTTGCAGTGTTAATATAAGCCTTACCTGTGACACTAATAAATAAACAAGCTTTTTGGAAAAGCATCCAATTCCTTTTCGAATGTTTCAATTGAATCTGTTTCCACCACAGTCCTGGACAGTCCATTCCAGACGCTAACCATTCGCCGGGTGAAGAAGATGCTTCTCAGTTGCTTTTGGTACTTTAAATCTGTGTCCTCTCATTGATCTTTTGATGAGTGGGAACAGTTTCTCCACATCTACTCTGCCCAACCCTCATATTGAATATCTTTGTCAAATCTCCTCCCTTTTCTCTAAGAAAGACAGTTCTAACTTCTCCAATCTAACTTCATAACTGAAGATCCTCATCACTAGAACTATTTTTGTAAATTTTTTTCTGCATTATTTCCAATGTCTTCACATCTTTCCTTAAGTGCAGCACCCAGACCGAATAAATCTCATTCAACATGTCCTCCTTGCTTTAGCTCACGATGCCCCTGCTAATAAAGGTTATAAGATATTGTATGCTTTATTAACCACACTCTTGACTTGTCCTGCCACCTTTAGTGACATAGGCATATATACACCCAGATCCCTCTGATTCTGCACCCTGTTTAGAATTGTGACATTTATTTTCTATTGTCTCTCCATCCTATTCCTACCAAAGTGAATTACTTTATATTTTTCTGCATTGAACTTCATCTGCCATCTGTCTGCCTGGTCTACCAAATTATCTGTATCTTGTACAGCATCTTCCTCACAGTTCACAATACTTTGAAAGTTTCATAACATCTGCAAACTTTGAAACTGTGCCCTGTGCACCATTGTCTAGGTTATTAGTATATACTCAGGAAAAGCAAAGGTCTCAACACTAAGAGTGGCACGGTGGTTAGCACTGCTGCCTCGCAGTGCCGGGGACCTGGGTTCGATTCTGGTCTTGGGTGACTGTGTGGAGTTTGCACATACTCCTCGTGTCTGCATGGGTTTCTTCCGGGTGCTCTGGTTTCCTCCCACAGTCAGAAGATATGTAGGTCGGGTGGATTGGTCGTGCTAAATTGCCCCTTAGTATCCAAGTATGTGTAAGTTAGGTGGATTAGCTGTAGTAGATGCATGGAGTTACGGGGAATGGGCCTGGGAAGATGCTTTTTCAGAGAGTTGGAGCAGACTCGATGGCCAAATGGCCTCCTTCTGCATTGTAGGGATTCCCTGGAAATCTTCCTTCAGCCTGAGAAACATCCATTAACCATTACACTTTGTCTCCTGCCACTCAGCCAATTCTTCATGTTGCCACTGTCCCTTTTTATTCCTTGAAGTAAAACTTGTGTGGCACCGTATCAGGTGCCTTTTGGAAGTTCATGTCCTCCATTACACTGACCCCTATCTATTTACTCATTATTTCTTATTCTAATTATTGAATGAGCTTTCATTGTAGCTTGTACCTGCTCTTCCCTGGCCCCTACCCCTGTACAGCTAAGCTCACCGTGGTCTTGGTTCTGGCTGAACTCGCCAGATGAACCGTCACTCTCATCAGTATTCCGAACAGATTACTGGTGGGAAAGGTGGGATGCACACTGGACTGCTGTCTGTTCTTTTTACCTGCCCAGAGATTCTCCTCTTCCTGCATTGAGGGAATGCCTCTATCTATAAGTGTGCTTTCCCCAAAGCTCTCTGCCTCATGTGTGTACAGAGATGATGCCAGTGCTGTTTTAAGTTTTGTAAGCTGGAGCTCAGCCTGCTGCAGATGATTCTGCACAAATGGTTATCCAGGACATGGGAAGTGTCCTGGAATTCCCTTGTGGCTCAAGATGTGTACATTCAAGGTTAGAACAGTCCTGCCATTCCCTGGTTTATTATTTAACTTCACTACTGCTTAAAAAAAACAATAATAATACACCTTACAGCTATCAGTAAAGCTCACCACTATTAAGGGGCGGCACCATGGCACAGTAGATAGCACTGCTGCCTCACAGCACTAGGAACCCAAGTTCAATCCTGGCCTCGGGTCACTGTCTGAGTGAAATTTGCGCTTTCTTCCCGTATCTGTGTGGGTTTCTATCAGGTGCTCCGGCTTCCTCCCACTGTCCAAAGATATATGGGTTAGGTTGATTGGCCATGCTAGATTGCCCACCAGTGTCAGGGGGATTAGCAGGGTCAATATGTGATGTTATGAGAACGGGGACTGCTGAGATTGTGGTTCGTGCAGACGTGATGGGCCGAATGGCCTCCTTCTGAACTGTAGAGATTTTACGATCATCAATAAACTTTACTAATACTGGCAAATTTGACCAATAATTCCACATTTTACTACAAGTAATTAACGTTAAATATAAAATAAGATAATACCCACCAGCTACTCACTTGTTATTCATTATTCCTATTTGATTTTTTTATTGCTTTTAATTTGCCAGCAGTTGGGAATTGGTCCCTAAGCACTGATACTCACCAGCCAATCAAAGCCAACCAAATTGTGCCTTTCCTGTGATGTTACGCCTCAGTATTTGTTTCCGCACACAGGCGCTGATGGCTCCCTGGTTAGTGACAGTGGAGGCTAATCCCCCTCGCCAAGCTGTCGTCTCTCTTCTGCCTTCTCTCGTTGCTTTACTGACCCTTTATTTGTCTCAGTGCAATGCTCCAGTGATGCACCTTGGATGCTTTGCTGTACGAAAGGGGTTCTTTAAATGCAAATTGTTTAGTGTTTGGTGTGACCTGTCCTCCAATTCCATCCTGAAGGTGACGACTCTTACTGGTCATTTTGAGGGTGATAATGGTTCACCTTGTACCTCATTTATTTACATGCTGACTCTATATACGGAGTGTGCACAGGCTGTGCAACATACCTGTTGAAATGATCACTATCCTGCCAAGAATAATTGGACAGTGATTGAGAGTGGAAACAGTGGCTAATTTTCTTCTTCCCCATCTGAAGTGAAGTGTAACTATGACTGGAACCGGCTAAATCTCACAAGATAAGGGATCAAAACTGGGAGCTTTCTTTCCTGTTGGATGAGGAAGAATGGTGTATTAGATCAATGCGACTTCGCTGTCTAGAATTTATTAGCGACCACACTTCAAAAGTACTTAATTGCAAAGTGCTTTGAGATATCCTGGGGTCATGAGCAGTGCTATATAAACGCGTGTCTTCCCTCTCTCGCTTGTTTTACCAGATTGAATTATCCCTGCGCTGGTGAACAGATGGCAGTACTCACACTGCCAAGAGTAAGGATCACACCATTAAACCAGCATAAGACATGGCACCAAGTACGTGCCAGCCTGGAAATCATTTAAGATTCATGAGATTCCATGGACGTCTCCCCTGATGTCTCAGTTAGTAAATGTTATGGCTATTGTGGAACTGAGCCATTGCAGATATACTCCTCTTTTGATCTTGAGTCTGAGTTAGCTAACTTCTGTTGCTGCCCTGAGGACCTTGGGCTAGAGAAGGCAAAATTACTCAAGAGTGTGCGCTTGTATATTTTGAGCGAGGGTGGGATTGGGCTTGGCTGTGTTGTCTCACTCGGTTGATCAGTCTGCTGCACTCATGGAGAATGAGCGTTAGTCAGAGATCAGGCTGTCTGTTGAATCTGCAACTTTGAGGAGGAGGTGCATGAATGAAAGGAAGTGATTGTAAAAGACCGGCGGCACAGTGGTTAACACTGCTGCTTCACAGCTCCAGGGACCTGGGTTTGATTCCTGGCTTGGGTCACTGTCTGTGTGGAGTTTGCACATTCTCCTCATGTCTGTGTGGGTTTCCTCTGGGTGCTCCGGTTTCCTCCCACAGTCCAGAGATATGCGGATTAGGTTGATTGGCCATGCTAAAATTGCCCCTTAGTGTCCTAGAATGTGTAGGTTAGAGGGATGAGTGGGTAAAATATATAGGGTTAAGGGGTTAGGGCCTGGGTGGGATTGTGGTTGTTACAGACTCGATGGGTCGAATGGCCTCTTTCTGTACTGTAGGATTTCTATGATTACCTCAAGCAGTAAGTAATTCAACTCTACACACACCCAAGGATTTATTTTCAATGTGTAGTCAAAATGCTGAAACTGGTCCACGACAACTGTCTGAAGATTAGTATTTGAATTATTTGGATCTTGCTGTGTAATGCATTTGAATTAATAAAGTTTTTTTTATTAGTGTCACAAGCAGGGTTACATTAACACTGCAATGAAGTTACTGTGAAAGTCCTCGAGTCGCTACACTCTGTTGCTTGTTTGGGTACGCTGAGGGAGAGCTTAGCACGGCCAATGCACGTAACTGGCAGGAACTGGCACGTAATTGTGGGAGGAAACTGGAGCACCTGGTGGAAGCCCACGCAGCTGTGGGGAGAATGTGCAACTCTGCACAGACAGTGATCCAAGCCGGGAATCGAACCCAGGTACCTGGCGCTGAGAGGTAGCAGTGCTAACCAACTGTCCCACTGTGCCGCCATCAAGATTTGTGTTGAGCATGAACCTGACCATCAAAGTGTCTGATATCGCCAATCAAGATACTCGCTAACTACGTTTCCCATTTCTCATATCGCAGGGAATCAGTTTGTAGGCTGCCCCTGTCATTAATTGTGTGTCTGTCCCCAGCTGACTATGTGGAATAGGCCATGAACAATGGACAGTAACTTTTTTATCCCTGTTTCTGTTTTTTTTAAATACCTCTAATAAATTCCAGGTTCCGGCCACTTGTGATCGAACCTCATTATCTCCCCGTTTAACTTTCTTTCCCAATGAAAAGTTCTGCAAGTTTCAACAATTTACAGTGGACTGTTTTTGAGCGAAGTATTGTTTTGAGTTGGACTGTTTGCTTCAGTTAACTGTATGTATTTGGTGTGGGACAACTGTTTTACGGAGGGTGTGAATATCATGGGTGTAAGTCTCTTTCTGACTGGCCTCATCTTTTGACTTGTTATCTCTCTGTTATCGAGAAGTTCCTGATAACCAATCCTGGGTTAGAATGTGCTTCAGTATTGGACCATCTTGAGGTCCGATCGCTGTGGGAGGGAGAAATGGAATCCAGCCAGTCTTTCGTTGAGCTTAGCTTTTATTTTTCAGTGCCTTCTATAGTGTATTGTGTTTTTTGCACAGTGTTTCTGAGAAATTTCTTGCTCATTGTTTTTCATTACCTGACTGATTTATGTAACAGCGTGATGGACTATTGATCTGTCCACTCGCGAGGTATACAGGTACAAAAAAATTGAAAGAACAGCAATGAAGCCCCCCTCCCCAACCTTCACGTTTCTGCTTTTTCCCATTTTGATATATCAAGTGGTTATACGTTTCCCCCCCCCCCCCACCCTCATTGTCTTGTATATTTGGAAAATTGGCAGTGGGGGGGTGTGGGGGGGCATCACCCCACAAATCTATAAAGTTTCATCGTGTGAAATATGGATTGACTTGGGCCAGATGCCTGAGGTTTTTAATGGGGCTGGGGTTTTTATGCTGAGAGAGACAAAGATCTCTCACAGTGGGTGGGATTTTGGTCTGGCCATTGCCAACTGGGCTTCCCATTGTTCACACCCTCCCACGGTGGTGGGGTAGCCTTTGGTGAGACTGCAAGATCCTACCGGCCGCAACACTTGGAAAATCCCATCTATAGACATGCTGGTTGGTCTTTCTAAAATGTTAAAACTAAACAAAGATCTTTAAGATGGCTGAGTCTATGTTCGCCTGTGACCCCTGAACAAAAGCAGCTACCTGGCAGTTTCGGGATAACCTGTATCTCATTACTTCTGAGGAGCAGCTAATGACCACCTGTGGACAGCACAGCTCAAATTCAAAGAGAGCTATATGTTTAATAACCTAGGGTGACCAACAGGAGATAGATTGTCAACTCAGACAATCTTAGACAATCCCTCCAAACCTTCCTTTGAATTCCCAATGGCTGAGACATTTAACAATCTTTGGAATCCAGACTATGGGTTAACATCATTTGTGAAAATCTGGCGGTGAAGTGGAGAGAACTGGGAGCCAAGTGGCTTCTGGCTTATGGAATAAGTAATATTTGCCTTGTTGAACTGCCTTAAAACCTGTCTAGCAAGCCACACTGAAGGTGTTCTGGCCACATTGGACATCTGCCCCATACACTCCGTTTCTGTTGGGAGTTCTGTGCCATCGCCTGCAAGACTGATTCACCTCTGTGTCTATCTCATCTTGCGAAGTCAGCACCACCAGGAGTGCAGAGAAGGTTTATCAGACTGATTCCTGATGTATGAGGAGGGATTGAGTCAGTAAAAATTGGATTTGCTGGAGTTCAGAAGAGTTCAGGGAGAATCTCATAGAAACCTATAAAATTCTAACAGAACTAGACAGGGTAGATGAAAGAAGGATATTCCTGATGGTGTGGGTGTCCAGAACCAGGGGTCACAGTCTGAGAATACAGGGTAGACTGTTTAGGACAGAGATGAGGAGAAATTTCTTCAGCTAGAAAGTGATCAGCCTATGGAATTCATTACCACAGGGAGTAGCTGAGCCCAAATCATCAAATGTTTTCCAGAAGGAATTAGATAAAGCAAATGGGATCAAAGGACATGGGGAGGTGGGGGGGAAGGCAGAATCAGGCTACTAAGTTGGATGATCAGCCATGACTGTAATGAATGGTGGAACAGGCTCGAAGGGTCCAATGGCCTCCTCCTGCTTCTATTTTCTATGTTTCTATGAAAGAGGAATTCCACAACATGGGTTTTCAGTCTGCCAATGTCCGTGAAGGAGCACCTCATTGGACTTTGACTCTGAGCTCTGGAACTCACGTGGACTCTGTGTACCATCTCCATCCCTCCTCTTACTGTCTGAAGATGGAGGCAATGCCATGATCCTCCTCTCGTGTTTTCATTGTGTGCAATCCTATTTGGAGTTTGCTGTGGGGCTATTGTTAGCAATTGGATTGGGGTTGGAAAATGCACCAGCATTCACAGAGAGGGAAAGAGATCAAAACACTTCTCTGTTTACAGATGAGTGGTGAGAGGAGAAATTAGTGCTGTGTAAATGAACCCCCCCTCCTGTTTGTAACAATGTCTTTACCAAGATTCCTAGCTGTAATTTTTTTTTTTACTTTTGGTTCGCTTCCACCAGGTTGACCTTTACAAACTATAAATACCACTGTGCAAGCCAGCAGCCAGAGAGAAAATATCGTCTGTCGTCAGCAGCAAGGGGGTCAAATATTTATTTTGCAGGCGCAGCCTAACTTTTGCACATACGTGCCTCTGATTTTCCAGCTGTTATGAGGACTTGATCTGCTTATGCTGGATCCAAACTGATCATTTGATGTTTCAGACAGACAGCCCATCCAATCTGAATCTCTCCGTGTTCTATTCTGTGCCATTTATGAAGCGAAGGTTGTCCATTGCCGAATGAGCTGCATTGCTAAATGGAGGGTGATGTTAGTAAGACTACTGGTACATTGAACAGGGACTGCTTTCTGTGTTTCTTTGCTTTTCTTTTCTATATTTCCTCAGATTCTTCATGTGTGGCCCTAGATATTAAATGTCGTGATAGATGGTCTGACAATTGGAGCACCACCATTAGGCCTGATCTGGCAGTTTTTCAGTGCACAACACCAGGTCATGATGGTGATGACTGGATAATTCCCCTTCGATCTTTTTATGGAGTCCCTAAATAACTGAGTAATAACGCACTGGCTGCAAATCTCATCCTACCTCCAATTCATTGGCTGGCTAGCGTGGCTATTGGCAGCACTCACTGATTGGGAGTAAGAAGCCTGGCTGGGTTTCGGCCTCTTCCGCAATCCAGTCTTATCAGCCTGGCTGGGACCAGCCACCTCAGAACAGAGCTAGGATTTTCCTGGCCTGTGTACTAGGCATGGCGTTTAACATCATGAAGGAGTGAACTTCCTCACATACTTCTAATGCTGGCAGTTAAACCAAAGAGATTAGCGGAACAAAGGAGAATTGACTCCCACAATCTACTCTATTGTTTCTGGTTTGGTAAAATGCAATGGTGAGTGTAGATATTTCAAATGTTCCATTTAACTGTGAAAAGTGCTCATTGTTACGTGAATAGATTTGACTCTCTCTCCGCCCTGCTCCCAGCACAAAATTTGGGGTATAGCTGGAGAGATCATTTCGATCAATACAGTCCTCGGAGAAGTACCCACTGATTTGAGGTTTGTATGGCCTGATGTGAGCAATTTCAATTGAATTAAGAAAGGAGGGTTTGTGTGTACAACGTACCTCATCACATCTTCTGACATCCCATAATGCTACACCTCCATGTATGCTAATTTATACATGGCAAGCTTTTACATGTACAGCAAATGAGGTGAGTAACTTGTCTGTTTTTGATCATGGTGCTTCATAGAATCCCTGCATTGCACAAGAGGCCATTTGGCCTATCAAGTCTGCACCAATTCTTTGACAGAGTATCTTATCTAGGCACTATCTCTGTAATCCCACACGTTTCCCATGGCTAATCTACCTGATCTTCACGTCTTGAGACACTAAGGGGCAATTTAGCATGGCCAATCCACCTAACCTGCACGCTACCAGGTGACTCAACTGATAAAAGGGCAGCGCTCCAAAAGCTCGTGCTACCAAATAAACCTGTTGGACTTTAACTTGGTGTTGTGAGACAGATTACTGTGCCGATCCCAGTCCAATGCCAGCATCACCACATAGAATCATAGAACCCTACAGTGCAGAAAGAGGTCCTTCGGTCCATCAAGTCTGCACTGACCACAATCCCACCCAGGCCCTACCCCCATATCCCTACACATTTTACCCGCTAATCCCTCTAACCTAAGCATTCCAGGACACTAAGGAGCAATTTTATCATGGCCAGTCAACCTACCTGCACATCTTTGGACTGTGGGAGGAAACCAGAGGAAACCCACGCAGACATGAGGAGAATGTGCAAACTCCACACAGACAGTGACCCGAGCCAGGAATTAAACCCAGGTCCCTGGAGCTGTGAAGCAGCCGTGCTAACCACTGTGCTACCGTGCTGCCCTTTGGAGTGTGGGAGGAAGCCAGAGTACCTGGAGGATGGTCACACCAACACAGGGAGAATGTGTAAGTTCCACTCAGTCTCCCAAGGCTGTAATTGAACCTGGCTCACTGCTAGCCACTGTGCTGCCATTTGAGGGAATATTGGTGCAGGAGAACTTGTAGACCTGCCAATGCAGCCATTTTCCCAATGGAACAGGGCCTCGGTTTAACACCTTATCCACAGTGGAGAGTACAACAATCCCTCAGGGGCCACTCATTCTTCAATTTTTACTCAAGTTCTGGTGGCTTCAGGGATGTGTGTTCTGTCAAGCTGCCTCTGTATTTACATAGTGAAGAAACCGCACAGGCAACATACTGATATGACATAAATCCAATTTGAAATTATTTTTATTTTACTCCTGTAAAATGTCCAAACCGATACGTTGAAAAAGCAATGATAACAATGTTGTGTCTGGGTGCTCCCAAGTCTTTGTATAACTGCACCTCTACCCTCCAACATCACTAAAACAGATTATTTAGTTATTATCTCACTGCTGCTGGTCAGGATCTTGCTGTCTGTAACCTGGTGGCTACATTTCCATACATTAAAACAGTAACTACACTTCAAAAGCACTTCAATTGCTGTAAAGTGCTTCCATTCATTCAGAGGGCATGAAAGGCATTTAATAAATGCACGTTTTTCTTTTTGAGTCGCATCTCTAAAATATAGGGAGAAATGTAGTCACTATTGCGACGTATATCCTGCACTATGCTGTAAGCATGTCTCAGATATGTCTATTAATTGTGCTATTGTAATATGTTACACTGTGGGTGATAGCGTGTTGGCACAGTGATTAGCACTGCTGCCTCACAATGCCAGGGACCTGGGTTTGATTCTTGGCTTGGGTCACTGCCCGTGTGGAGCCTGCAAGCTCTCCTCATCTCTGCGTGGGTTTCCTCCCACAGTCCAAAAGGCGTGCTGGTTAGGGTGCATTGGCCATGCTAAATTCTCCCTCAGTGTTACCCAAACAGGCGCAGAGTGTGGTGACTAGGGGATTTTCGCAGTAACTTCATTGCAGTGTTTATGTAAGCCCACTTGTAACTAATAAATAAACTTTAATACTTTCCTCAGTGCATCAGGCTAATGAAATAAATGCGTACAGACTCTTTCTTTCTCTTAAATACAATTTTGATTTAATTTGATGTATGTGTTGAGAAATATTTTGCACAGTTTCCCAGTCGACGCCTCCTGCAGCGCAGACACTCGCTGAGGGTGAAAGGGAGCATTTGGCTTGGGGGCTTGTTTTTATGATTTCCTGCCTGTTACTTGTTGCTCACGGATACCATAGATATCTTTGACAGAGAAACACTGGATTATTTCCCAGCTCGTGTTGTCCAGCTGTTTATAAGAGGCTAATTCATAAGAGGCTGTTTGAAATGCTACAAGTCACTGTTAGTTTACTGAAGAAGTTCCCGATTTTTATTTGGTTGTAGAATTTGTAAGGAAAATTGCAAAGCAATAAACTACTTTGATATATTGTTTAGCACTGTTAGGGGCCAGAGGTTTTTATCCCAAGTAATAATTAACTGATAAAGTACAGTATAACTTAGATATAAAATAAAGCACTCCTGAGTCAGGGAGTTAGTGTTGGTTGGAAACAGAAAAGCTAATGTTACAGTTCCAATCCAACATTGCATCCTGCAAATCTTATACACCAGCATTCACCTCTAAGTCAGAAGGTGATGCTTTCTGATACCTTTGCAGGATGGAAACACTGGTGCCTAAATGTGGCATTAAAGAACCCAACTAAATTGGTTTATTCCACTTTGACCCATACATACATACCTAAGTGCCACAGGTGGGTGCTATTACGCTCCACAAACTTCAAAATCAATACAACTTGTATACATTTCTTGCTTTTTGACTATTTGCAAATCAATCTTAGCCACTGATTTCCCATTCCTCCTTGACCCAAACTTTCAGAACTTGGGAAAAGACCTTGATCCATCTGAGCTTGAATATGAGGTGAAGTTTCCTTCAGAATAGACTGATTTCTAGAATGGGGCTGGAACCAGTACATTGCTGATTTATTCTGCAGTGGGTGACACTATTCCACTATGGCCTGATTTTACCTTGGATCTTCAACTTAAATTTCCACTTCATCAGAAATGCCTATATCTAACTCTGACTCAAATATTAACTGGTTTCAGGAATGACTTGATTTGGCATAACTATTGGTACTCTACTCATACCTAATATCCAAATCAACAGACTCATTTGATTCTCCTCAATCTCCTCCTTTATGAACCTCAGAAGGTAACTGTGACTTACGTGTACAAACGTAACCTCTCCAGTAGCAAGCAAAATATCTGCAAGGACCATATATTTTCATACATCTTTCTGGTCATTTTAGCCCTTTAGGATAAACTTTTATCTTAACTTTCTGGTTCAACTTTAGACTTCTTTCATTGCCTCTGTCCTATCATGAACCTCTTTCTGCTTGCATTGTTGCTCTTTTACTTCTTCAGCAATAAAGTTTTTTTTAAAAGTTTTATTTATTATTGTCACAAGTAGACTTGCATTAACACCGCAATGAAGTAACTGAGAAGATCCCCTAGCCGCCACACTTTGGCGCCCGTTTGAGTACACTGAGGGAGAATTTAGCACAGCCAGTGAACCTTACCTGCATGCCCTTCGGACTCTGGGAGGCAACCGGAGCACCTGGAGAAAGCCCGCACAGACACAGAGAGAATGTGTAAATTCTGCACAGTCAGTCACCTAAGCCAGGAATTGAAGCCGGGTTCCTGGCGTTGAAGCAGCAGTGCTAACCACTGTGCCACCATGCCATCCATATGAAAACCTAGTTATAGGCTGTCTGCTAAGAAACAATTCAATTGGGGTTCTGTTGGTAGCATTGTGAGGTGTGTTATGATGAACAATAAAATTGTCAGCTTGTAATTCAACTGGTATTTCATCCAGTTTGTAGCTAGCCTAACTTAAGAGCACATTTAACAATTCGCACTGTGCAATCTGCTGCAGTCAAAGCAGGATGATCTAGCATTTTTACCCTGTTCAGCCTCACGATTATTTTAAAATCCTCTGAACAAAACATAAAATAGAAAATAGAATAATACAGCACAGTACAGGCCCTTCAGCCCTCAGTGTTGTGCTGAGCTATGTCTGAACGCAAGATCAAACTATCCCACTCCCTATCATTCTGGTGTGCTCCATGTGCCTATCCAGTAACCGCTTGTAAGTTCCCAAAGTGTCCCGACTCCACTGTCACAGCAGGCTGTGCATTCCACACCCCAACCACTCACTGAGTAAAGAATCTACCTCGGACATCCCTTCTACATCTCCCAACATGAACTTTATAGTTATGCTCCCTAGTAACAACGACGTCCACCCGAGGAAATAGTCTCTGCACGTCCACTCTATCTATCCCCCTCATCTTATAAACCTCTAAGTCCTCGATTCCCCAACCCTGGGAAAAAGACCGAGTGCATTTATCCTATCCATGGCTCTCATGATCTTAAACACCTCTATAAGATCACCCCTCAGTCTCCTACGCTACAAAGAAAAAACCTTAGCCTGTCCAATTTCTCCCTTGAATCCTGGCAACGTCTTCGTAAATCTGTTCTGCAGTGTTGGATAGTCATTGCTCCAAACTGTCAGTGAGAATCTTTACAGACTCTCAAAATATTCCCAGGTCTCCATTGTCCTACACCTCCCCACCTTTCCATTCCCCTCTAATGTACCGTCACAGGATGCTTGGACAAAATCTTCAATAAGAGATAGCACAAACGAACCATTCTATACCAAACTTATCCAAAAACAATTCCAATAACACATACAATTCTCAACTATTCACTATTATTCTTTCCCCATAGTGCCTGTCCTGTGGGTGACCTTGTCTAGCTTCTGCAATGCTACTCCAATGGCTGCAGCATGGCCAGGGGAGAGTGGGGGGGGGGGGGTGGCAAAAGGCCTGTCCCTGTGCTGTAATTTTCTTTGGGGTTTTAGTTCAGTTAGGCAGCATGGTTGGTGCAGGCCTGGAGCGTCGAAGGACCTGTTCCTGTGCTGTAATTTTGTCTGTTCTTTCATGTTGATTTAATAGTTCGCTAGGCTCCAACTCATTTATTCTGAGGGGTCTGTTACACCTGCTGCTGATTTCCATTCTGTGTCATGGAGCACAAAATTTTTAAAAAGAGATGTGGAGAAGTAGAGCAGCTGGAATGTGAAAGATGGATGGAAGAAGATTTGGAAGGATCAGGGCCTATCTTGCACCATAAACGGGGGCTTTCAGAGTGTAGGTGGTAGTTCATTATGGGTGTGTGAAGCGTGGACACTTCAAAAGTTGGGGCACATTGCATGCCTGAAAGGTCTTTGGTCATGGATTTTACTTTTGCACTTGGTGTGACCTGGTTACCACCAGCATTAAAAGAACGCAACATCATCAAAACCAGGTTCCAGAGTGCCATAGGCCTCAGTAACTGAGTACAGAATGGGTGAGGAAATGAAGCAGCTGGGTGTCTGCTGTATGTAATGTCTAGGATGACTCAGGTGATTCTCTAAAGGCAGCAATCACCTAGGCATCCAATATCTTTGTAAGAAGCAACACCTTCAAGAATGGAAGGCAAAAAACTTGGCAAGAGTGGTGAAGGAATTTGTAATAATGCCTTCTGTGTAACAAATAGCACCAGATTAATTGAACAGTGAATATTGAAACCATTTTGTTACGGATTAATATTTTGTAATGACGGTATAGAAGATTGGGTCTTAATAGATCTAAGTAAGAGGCAGTCACTTTGACCTTAGTGAGTAGATGCAAGTTTACAGAAGAAGGCCATTTGCCCATTGAATCCCTTTGTTACAGGAATTCACAACCATCTTATTGATTTCCTCATGTTCCGGTATCTTCCCCAGTTTCAAACATTTATTCACCCCTTTAAACTGTGCAGAGTTCCTGCCCCTACTTCAAATCCAATAATACTGTGCAAAAAAATTTCCCCTGACCTTTCTATTGCAATTTAAAGTAAAAACACTCTATTTACTGCTCCCTAAGCCAGAGAGAATAATGTTCCCCATTTCACACCACTTAAACCACTCGATATAAAAATATTTAGGGAGCAATGGAAAAAAAATAGAGGAGGCAATGGTATGTTGGGAATGCTGTGGAGACACTGGCTGGAATTTTATTGGCCTGCCATCACAGAAATCGGAGCCGGCGAGGGCTGGGAAATGGGAATATCCATTGGCCTCGGGCAGGATTTTACGGTTTCAGAATGAGGAAGGCTGTAAAATCCCACCCACTGATTCGAATTCCACTCTGGCAGATGTTGAAGTTTGAAGTCAACAAAGATCTGGAATTAAAAGTCTGCTGATGACCATGAAGCCATTTTTGATTGTTGTGCCCTTTAAGAGAAGGGAAGGGAATCTGCCGTCCTTGCGTGGTCTGGCCTACACGTGACTCCAGATCCACAGCAATGTGAATCTTCAAAGGACTCTTAATTGCCCCTTGAAATGGCCCAGCAAGCTAGTGAGTTCAAGCAAATTTAGGGCTGGGCAATAAATGCTGGCCCAGCCAGTGAACCCACATCCCATGGACAAATAAAAAGAGAATCTGCTCTTAGCTTGCAGTGGAAAGCAAAGGAAGAGTACGGCAAATTGTTCTCCGTGACAACAAAAGTTTTCCCGTTGAGAAGCATGATCTACTCTGTACGCTCTCTGTGACTTTAATACCTTTTGTATCAGAGGGTGCCAAGGTGCCTCACCAATATTTTGTTAAACTTATTATTTATGCTTATGCTTTGCAACTAACACCCTGATTATAAAACTAAAAACACTTTGATCTTTAGATGATTTAATTTAGTTGCATTTATGTGTCGTCTTTTGTGACCATTGATGTACTAAAGAGTTTGTGGCGAATGAAATGTTTTGTGAAGAAGAATCCCAACTATACTGTAGGGAAATGGAGTAACCAATTTGTGCACAACCAGGTCTGAGGGAAGACATGGAAATAAGCAACTCCTTTGGCCGAGAGATAAATATTGATTTGGACATAGAATAGAATTATAGAGTCCCTACTGTGTGCAAGAGACCATTCAGCCTATTGAGTCTATACTGACTCTCTGACAGAATCTTACCCAGGCCCTCTCCCTTGCCATACCCTCAAAACCCCTCTCATTTGCCATCTCTAATCCATCTAACCTACACATCTTGGGACACTAAGGGGCAATTTACCATAGCCAATCCCATAAACTGTACATATTTTTATTGTGGGAGGAAACTGGAGCATCAGGGGGAAATGCATGCTAACGCAGGGAGAATGTGCAAACTCCACACAGACAGTGACCCAAGCCAGGAAGCGAACCCGGGTCCCTGGTGCTGTGAGGCAGCAGTGCTAACCACTGTGCCAACATGCCGCCCCATGTAATCCTGGAGAGTTGACACCCTCTACTGTGTTTACCTCGTGGATTGTTGGTTTCACTTTGTTGCTTCAAATATTTACTTCTGTGACGGGGCCAACAAATAAGCAAGTCACGGTCACAGTTTTTATCAAATAAATTGCTACTAGGGCCAGTTAGTTCCTCAGTTGATGCAATCCTGTTCCCATAGAGCCAGCTTCCTGCTTTAACTGAGACACAGGGAGAACGTGCAAACTCCACGGCGTGGGCTCATTGGGCCGAAGGGCCTGTTTCCCGTGCTGTGTTGTTCTATGTTTCTACGTGGGCTGTCTCCCGAGGCCAGAATAGAACCTGAGGACCTGGAACTCTGAGGCAACACTGCTAACCATTGTTGTCCTTCAAAATAGTCATGATGTGGAGCTGCCGGCGTTGGACTGGGGTAAATCACGCAGGCATCTCCACATCATGACGACCATCGACACTGCAAACTGTCGTCTCCAAGTGGAGAGGATCTCCAAGAAGGTCACGCGTATCGATTTCAAAATAGTGCCATGGGATCTTCTGCTTTCAGCTGAGCGATTTTAATATTGGCACCTCCAGACAGTGCCGCACTCCCTCAGCTGAGGTCGTGCGCCCGACGCGTGAAGTCGGACCTGACCTGATGATCTCCTGACACAGGAGCAAGAGTGCTATCTGTGAGCCATGAAATAAATTTCATTATGCTGCCACTAACCTATTTATTCAGTGTGCCACACTTCACCTTCGAGGAGGATTTATCAAAAGAAGATTTTTTTTCTTTTAAAAAAAAAAGACTTGCTATCAGTTTTGGTCTCAGTAATGTTTTGTGTATTACTGGCCAGCCAGATCATCGTAAGCCAGGTTGCTGTCTTGACAAGGGGTTCTTGGTCTAATGGCCAGCATGGCTCAAAATGAACTGGTAGCAGCTGTTGGCCTGCTCTGGGCCTTTTGAGCATTGTAAGAAGTCTCACAACACCAGGTTAAAGTCCAAGTAGGATTTTAACCCGGTGTTGTGAGACTTCTTACTGTGTTTACCCCAGTCCAACGCCGGCATCTCCACATTGTGACTACCTTTTGAGCATTCACAGTGGGCTCGGAGCTGTGGTAACCTGAATTTGAGAAGAGGTTAAGATGAGCACTGTAAAGAAAAGAATAATCTCTCGCAATTGTGACTATTTCTTCCAGTTGAGTCATAACAAGGATGTTGCCATGGTTACAGATTCTCTCAGGCTGTCCCACCCAATAAAAGCAGGATGAAGAGCGAATCGGAATCCGTGGGATTTATGGGGATTTAGCAGATAGAATTTTTCTTAAAATTAAAACATTAAATGTAGCGAGATCAGAAGCTGCAGTATATGTTGTGCAATGAAACCTGGCGACAATGGCAGACAGGCTCAATGTGGACCAGAGCGATATCTGGAGTAGCCACTTTCTCTCTGTTTTTTTTTCTCTCTGAAGTTTGTTTGATTAAACTGTTGTCTGTTTTGACAGCATGGAGTGAGGAGATAACTACGGTGTGTTTTGATCGCCTGTGTATCCCTGATGACTGCTGCACTTCTGAAGCTCGGAGGAGTGGATTATCCGTGTAGTCTATTACTGCAGCTTCTAATGACCTTTTCCCCCTGTATGCTGCTGTATAGTCACAAAGCAAATTACTTTATCGTTAAGTAACTGCTGCTATGATGTGAGCGCGCTCGCTTGCAACAGGCCACTGTACTTGCCAGTGCTGCAGGCCAGATCCAGCCCATGGTCAATGATAAATGACCTCATTGGAGTTGGTAGTGACCATTGATGGTCTTTTGATACCATTGACAATTCCAGTGGGATGCATTCAGATACATGGCTGTGATTTTACCAGTCGCTCTGCCCATCAATGGTCAGAGCAAGCAAGAAATCAGGATCGCGCCCGATGTCTCGGCTCTTGCAATCTTCCTGACACCAGATTATTTAAATTTATTTAAATATTAATTTCCATGTGTTTAATGAGCCTGGCACTCAATCGCTTGGGCTCACTTGCCTTTATAGCCTTGCTAGAAGAGGCTCTGTCCGAGGAAAATACCTGCTCTCCATGAATAGGGAACAGTGGCGTTGCCCTGGCTGATGGAAGTGGATGCCATTGAGACCCCCAGAGAAATCAAGGGCTGGGGGAGTGCCCCTTGGACAGTGCCAGCCTGGCATCCTGCCACTGCCAGTTCAGTGCCTTGGCAATGCCCATAGGCACCTTGACACTTCCCACCAATTTTTGGAGGGGGGGGCGTGGTTAAGACTGGCTGCTACAGCAGAGGCCTGACAGATCTCTCTTCTCTCGCTCTCGCACTTGCTGTCCAACACCAACACTCCATGTTTATCCTGAAGTCTCCAAGAATTGAAGAACAACTCCAGGACACTGGTGGGAGAAATCTGGGAGAAGAATCAGAGGGGAAGAATGCTCTTTCTCTCCCATTTTCTTTGAACATATTTGTAAAATGTTGAGTTTGAAAGAAAGGAGATTCAATGGACAGTTGTGAATCTCTGATTTGATAGTAAAATTCGATTTGCTTTCCAGTTGGTGTATGAATGTGAGTTTGGACCTTTGGGGAAATCGATGGTGGAAACTTAGATATGTGGCAATTGTTAGTGGGAGACAATATGCAGAACTTTGAGAAAAATTTGAAGTGTCCAGCTAGCAAAAAAATGAAAGAGTTGCAGATCTGTGTTTTGAGTGGGATTTTATTCCCAGTCTTGTGTACATAGTGCATGAAAAGTGGGCTAGATTGTTTCTAGCTATGAGAGGCAGTGGGCGGGGCTAGACTCAGCAACCTGCTTGATCAGGCAGCAGAGGGAGCTATTGAGCATTGCAGACCCCTATCTTTTTCCAACAGGGAGGGCGGGGAGGGAAAAGGGGAGAGAGAGAGATCTGTCAGGCCTCTTCTGTAGCAGCCAGTCTTAACCACCCCTCCCAACACTGGCCCCTTGATGGGGAAAGAGGGGAGGGGAGGTGTCAGTTGGTGTCAAGGAGGGGGGGAGAGAAATTTAATGGCTGGGAAAACCTGGGGAAAGGGAGCATGAAGTGTGAGATGGAGGAAGGAATTGAGGGCTGTTGGCAGTTATGTGTACTGTGGCACAGTGGCGTGAGTGGAGAGAGGGAGACTGGAAAATGGGGATTGGCAGCTGGGTTGTAAGTGGTGGGTGGAGGGGGGAGTGGGAAGTATGATGATGACTGGGTCAGAGCTGTGGGAAGGAGCAAGATAGTCCAGGAGTGACACAGTTAGTGACACCTGGAGACCTCACTTATGGATAAATAGTGAGATAATATTTCCACTAGCAAAACAAATAGAGAACGAGGGAAGAAGTTGGAGAATTTTCAAAGAAAACAAGGGAGAAAGGAAGTTCAAGAGTGGGCTCTTAGGTAATGGGATAATTCACTGTTGTAGAGATTAAAATTGGGTTTCCTCTGGGTTCTCCAGTTTTCTCCTGGAGTCCAAAGATGCAAAGCCACCATAGTCCCAGACAACCATATGATGGGGGAGAGTTAACTGGTAGTGATCACCACACCTCAGGCGAGGGGCCAGGTTGAGAAGACAGGGCCTTCGTGAATAACCTCAGCTGGTACGGGAATTGAACCCACATTATTGGTGACGCTCTGCCTCACCATCCAGCCAAAGAGAAGTAGGTTCGGTGGATTGGTCGTGCTAAATTGTCCCATGATGTCCAAAGACGCGTAGGTTAGGTGGATTAGCTATGGGAAATGCATGGGGTTACCAAGATAGGACCTGAGTGGTATGCTCTTTTGGAGAGGCAGTGCAAACTCGATGGGTCAGAGTCTTTCTGCACTGTTGGGGTTCAATTCAATGGAAATGGGCTGCACATTTGAAAAGGGGGAATATCAAGAGATCTGGGGATATGGGGTTATTTAAGAGATTGCCAGCACTGGGGCTGAATGGCCTTCACCTGTGTTATATTTTCTTGACTTTCCTCCTTTTTATTGAGTCCAAAGTTGACGTGGATTAAAAATGCCCTTGCTGAGTTGAGGGCAAAGAGAATTACCCCAAACACTGGGTTCACTTCCCTTTGCGCAATCTCTCCGTTTGGTTCAGGTTGGTCAGTTATAAGATGTGGAGACCAAATACGGATCAGCTCTGACTGAGGTTCCCCTTTCACAATTGTCACTTTTACACGAAACCAGGGTCCAGGGAGATGGGGAGAGGGATAGGGCCTGTTAAAAACAGTACTGACTTGACAGCCTTGGGCTGGGGGAGGGGGATCCCTGGCTGCAGATAACAAGATGTACCAATAGGTTATAGGATTACTGCTAGTTACAGGTAGCATTGTGGGAATGTTACACATATTAACATTTACGTGATGACTGTCGGTGAGTTATTACATTACTGTTAGTTAAAAGGGTAATATTGAGGGTTACCTGTATTACCATGAGTTACCAGTGCAATTTTAGTGCGTTTTCATTAGTTATTGATGGAATTTTTGGTTTCCCCTCCAAGTTGCTTCTACCATTGGCCCTGCTGCTTTCAGATATCACATGATTGGGCATCATGTGATCAGAATGTCATGTGACCAAACCTCCAGGAACGCCTCCAGCCAGAGGTAGTAATCCTAACCAGGAGTGCGCTGAGCACAAGCCTTTTTTTGGGGGGGGGGGGGGGAGAAACCATCCCATGTTGCTTTTTAAACAACAAAAAAGACAGAGGAGTTGAATAAGCAGCAATGCAGTCTTATCTGATTTCACGGTGTTCACGGCCCTCTGCAACAGTTTACAGATCAATTATTCCACATAGTGGACACAGAGAATTGGCCAGTAGACCCTCAGGAGCCAGTATTTGATTTCATGTCAAGTTTGGGAAAATGTTACCTTCTGAAAAAAGCTTAAACGTCTAGGCTGCAATGTTTTTTTTTGAAGACTCTTAGTCTTAAGGGAAGGGACTGATGGGAGAACATCCTTTGCCTCACTTGGCTACATGTGTTTCACAGCTTTTTGTGTTAGTGGCTGTAACTGGCAGAAACTTCTAATGTCAGCGATTGTACTTGAAAAGACACAATGCTGCAAAAATGTGAATGACTCAATGGAGCCTTCAAGCCAGATGTTGCAGAGACTTCTGGAGCAGCAACAATATAAACTCATCTGTACACTTTTGAGACTAGTTCCAGGATATTTTTGGCATCTTGTCTTTTTGGCAACTCAAAAATGATCCACCTTTTAAAAATTAAGAGGGTCCTCTGTGGACCACTCAGCCCTTTTTTAAAATTTGCTGCAGTCCTGTCTCTCTAAAGGTACAGGCTCAAGTTGCGTACAGTCCCGTTGGCCCTTTGGTAACTTGCTCGAGCAGTCCTGCTTCATCCAGAAGCCTAGCTGGTGACCACCAAACCCAGTCCACAACCACTGTCAACTTGAGATCCAAATGTGATTAAATGATGTTCAACCTTTTGTTTTTGCTTCTCTCTCAAGTGTCATTGGAAGAGTTTTGATCACTGTATCCCCTACCCCACACTGAGGGTCCTGTGTTTATTGAGCCCTCGCTGTCCTGGTCAATATACATCCATCATCCAGTATCAATCAAACAGATAATCTCAACACTGTTGTGGGAGATTGCTGAGTAAAAACTGATTACTGCATTTCCTATCTTCCAAAATTAAGTCCCTGTTAAAAAGTAGTTGTTTAGACATTAAGCTGCCTTCAGGTAGCCTGAGGTCATGAAAGGTGCAATGTAAGAAATTGCCCCTTAGTGCCCTGAGATGTATTGATTAGCAGGATTAGTGGGTATAATATGTAGGGATATGGAGGTAGGGCCTGGGTGGGATTGTGTTCGGAGCAGACTCGATGGGCCGAAGGGCCTCTTTCTGCACTGTAGGGTTCTATGATTCTATGATTAAGTTAATATTTTTCATTTTTTAAAAAACAAGCTGCGCTATAGAGTTTTGAGTCACAGTACTGAGAGTAAGAGCTTTGGATGCACATTTTAATTTGTTCTTTTTTGAGCTGTGAGCGCCACTAGTGAGATTAGTGTTTATGGTGTGTCATGAATTGCCCTTGTGAAGATTGGTGAGCCATCTTCTTGAACTACCAGTCCATGTGGTGAAGGTTCTCCCACAGTGCTGTTAGGTGGGAAGTTCCAGTATCTTGGCCCATAGATGACAAAGGAACGGGGATATATGCTGACTTAGAAGGGTGTTTGGAGTTGATTGTACTCCATGTATCTTGCAGGTCGTGGAGCCCATGATTTGATTTGATTTGTTATTGTCATACACATTAGTATTCAGTGAAAAGTATTGTTTCTTGCATGAGAGTTTGGAAGATTCTGCTGAAAGCGTGAACAGACTTCAGTGCTTCTCTCTGATAGTTTTTCCTTCCTCCTGAAGACCTTGTCTTCAGCATATAGTACCCAGATGTCCAGTGATGATTCTCCGTAGAAGAGCCTGCACTTTGCGTGGCAGCAGAGCACTTTGTGGCAAACATTACAAGCTGGAACATGTTGACCTTACAACCTACAATCTGTTAATGATGCTCGTTACAAAGGTGACACTAAGGCACTAGAGAATCAGCTGGTGTTCACTATGGAATGAAACAGGAAACGCTGTTAGGACCTACTCAACTGTTTAGACCTGTTCAGCAGCTTGGACCCATTAGCAAGGCTTGTTTAATCAGATGTAGTGAAGGAGAATTAATGAGATGAGATCCAAATACAAGGAGAAAAACCATTGGGGTCTAATATTATTCCAGGCAACGTGTCTGCCCTCACTTAACTCAATGCGTAGGGGGACTGTGCGGTGTCAAGGAATTTGTAGATAGTGGTTTGGAACCGCTGAAAAAGAGAAATGCTGTCGAATGAAAGCAAAATACTGTGGATACTGGAATCTGAAACAAAAACAGAAAATGCTGGAAAATCTCAAGTCTGACAATATGTGGGGAGAGAATAGAGCCAACATTTCAAGTCAGGGAGACCCCTTGTCAGAGCTGTTGAATCTTTCTATGCTGTATACCTGCTCCTGGCACATTCTCCATGTCAACCCTCCTCTCCTTTTCCCCCCCCCACCCTGCCCCCAAACCAATCAGAATCCACTTGCCAACTAATCAGCACCCTTTTCTAATGCAGTATAAATTGCTCCCTTTGAAATGTACTATTCTTGTGTTTCTGTCCTGATGAGTTCAAGATGAAAAGCTTTGACAGCATTTTCTTTCAGCAATGCTGAAGTTACAGATACATTATTCTGGAACTAAACTGTGGCACAGTCAACGAGGGGTCAGCTTCTTACATGGAGGTGACATTTGGGCTGTTGTGTATAGACTTCATTCGTTCAAGTTTAAACAGTCTCCTATTAAGAGTTGAATTCATAAAAACTAGGAGCAGGAGTAGACCATCTGACCCCTCGAGGCTACTCTGCCATTCAATAAGATCATGGCTGATCTTTTCACGGACTCAGCTCCACTTACCCGCCCACTCACTATAACCTTTAATTCCTTTACTATTCAAAAATTTATCTGTACTTAGCTTAAAAACATTCAATGAGCTAGTCTCAACTGCTTCACTGGGCAGGGAATTCCACAGATTCATAACTCTGTTTGTGAAGAAGTTCCTTCTCAACTCAGTTCTAAATCTGCTTCCGCTTATTTTGAGGCCATGCCCCCTAGTTCTAATTTCACCCGCCAGTGGGAACAACTTCCCTGCTTCTATCTTATCGATTCCCTTCATAATATGTTTCTGTAAGATCTCCCTTCATTCTTCTGAATTCCAATGAATATAGCCCCAGTCTACTCAGTCTCTCCTCATAAGCCAACTCTCTTAACTCCGGAATCAACCTAGTGAATCTCCTCTGCACCCCCTTCAGTGCCAGTATATCCTTTCTCGAATAAGGAGACCAAAACTGTCCATAGCACTCCAGGTGTGGCCTCATCAGCACCTTATACAGCTGCAACATAACCTCGCTGTTTATAAACTCTATCCCTCTAGCGATGAAGGACAAAATTCCATTTGCTGTCTTAATTATCTGCTGCACTTGCAAACCAACTCCTTGTGATTCTTGCACAAGGATACCCAGGTCCCTCTGCACAGCAGCATGCTGCAATTTTTACCATTTAAATAATAGTCCATTTTGCTGTTATTCCTACGAAAATGACCTCACATTTACCAACATTGTACTCCATCTGCCAGACCCTCGCCTACTCACTTAGACAGACTATCTATATCCCTTTGCAGGGCTTCAGCATCCTCTGCATGCTTTGCTCTGTCACTCACTTTAGTGTCATCTGTGAATTTTGACACACAACACTTGGTCCCCAACTCCAAATCATCTATGTAAATTGTAAACAATTGTGGTCCCAACACTGATCCCTGAGGCGCACCACCAGTCACTGATTGCCGACCAGTAAAACACCCATTTACCCCCACTCTTTGCTTTCTGTTAGTTAACCAATTCAAATTCAAAAACGTTACGTTAGTTAGTTGCTTGTGATGGTTGATGGACGTGTCAGAGAGTGTTCAGAGAGGTGCAGTGTGGAAATCTTGGGACTTGAGCTCTGAAAACCAACAGGTAGGGTTGCACCTATTCTCATGTGAAAGGGAGTATGGCCTGGGACATTGAGAGAGAAAGGCAGGAAAGGTGCGAGGGGCAATGACCAAGGGTCATCTAGACTTGACACGTTGGCTCCACTCTCTCTCCACAGATGCTGTCAGATCTGTTGAGGTTTTCCAGCATTTTTCTGTCTTTGTTTCAGATTCCAGCATTGCAGTGCTTTGTGTTTACCAAAGGTGCAAACAGCCTGTTTAACATAGGCCATGAATAGGAGGCCACAAAAGCAAAATTAGACAAGAGATTAAAAGCAGTGGACACGTGGAACCAATTCCTAGAATAAACAGTTGATTGTTTTGGTTAATCCCTTCAGAAAACAGGCAGACAGATAACTATTTAATAAGAGAATTGAAGATTCTACAAATGGGTGTGGACTTAAATAATTGGGCGATGAATTCAGTAATTTATCACACTTCTGGAGTTGGGAGGATGGGAAAGAAACATTCCATCCATAATAATTTACGATGTTGAGATAGATGGAAGTTTGGGAATCTAGTTTGATTTACTTTTGGCAGAGCATCATCTCAGAGGTTAGTTTGGTTGGCAAAATCCAAGTTTTATTTTCCATGTCCTCAAAGCAGTGGAATAGCTCACCTCCCTCTGTCTTAGCATCTTGTGACCTATCCTGATCTGGAAAAACATTACCATTCCTTCACTGTTGCTAGATCAAAATCCTGGAGCTCCCTCCCTAACAGCACTGAGAGTGTACCTACAGCAGATGGACTGCAGCGGATCAAGAAGGCTGCTCACCACCACTTTTTCAAAGGCAGTAAGAATAGAATCATAGAATCCCTACAGTGCAGAAGGAGGACATTCAGCCTATCACATACACACTGACAACAATCCCACCCAGGCCTTATCCCCATAACTCCATGTATTTACCCTGGTAACTTCCCTGACTAAAGGGCAATTTAAGCGTGGGCAATCTACCTAATCAGCACGTCTTTCGGACTGTGGGAGGAAACTGGAGCACCCGGAAGGAACCCACGCTGACACTGGGAGAACGTGCAAACTGCACAGTCACCCGAGACTCAGGAATTGAACCTGAGCCCCTGGCGCTGAGAGGCGGAATAAATACTGGCCTAGCCAGTGAACTCTACAATAATGAAAAAAAAGCAACCTTTGAAAAACCAAGCAATTGGCAGAAGACCTATTTCTTTGCTGCCCATTTTTGCCTCAGTGAAGTCCAACACTACAACCCTGGTCGTAAGTTCTAAGCAAAAATGATATGTCTGTATGTATAGGTCTTTAATCAAGTGGATGAAGTGGGCAGAATGTTTCTTTTCTCATTCCTTGCTTTCTCACGTGGGGAATTAACTCTGTCACTCCTGTCTCATTAATTAATGGCCAGCTAAAAGACAGGATAAATCATCCTCTGCTCTTCAGCGGTGTTTGCGTGTGGAGTTTGAGCTTCTTTCAAAAAGTGATGCAAACTGGTTTTCTGCTTCCTTTGCTCCTGACATTATGGGCTTTTTCTTGTAAATGATGTGGTTGCGAGACACAAGAGAGAAGCTGTCTGGAAATGTTAAGCAGCCCAGTATTGAGTGGTGAATCATGGATCATTATGTTCTTGCTAGCTAGTTTCTATAGATAGTTAGTTAGTTTTTAAGATGCAGTAGTTCCTCAGAGTTGTGATGCCACTGATCTATTTTAGTGCTGTGCACAAGCGCTCAGAGATTCAGAACCACAAACCATGAGTGTTGGGTTTCTGCGTCCAGATCTCGTGTTGTAATTATTGTCACCCTCTGCAGCGCGCAGAACCCGAGCTCTAAAGGCGTTCGCTGGTTGAGCACAACTTTGAAAGTGACAGCTGCCTGCCATCGTTTAAAGCAGAAACAGCTGCGGCTACAGGTGGCTGAGGGGGGTGACTGTCACCCAAGCGACATTGGGTTTCACTCCAAAGTAGAATCCCCTTTGGAATGGCTTTGCAACAACCACAGCGGAAGAGTTGAGATGAAAACGCAGTTTTTAAAATGGGGTTTCTCTTCCCCTACCCCATTCTCCTTGAAATCCAAAGTGACATTCACAACCCCTCACAAGAACCTGCCTGTCGGTAAAGACAAGGTGGTCTGCTTCTGCCATTCTAACTGCTCCGGGAGCCGATGATCAGCCAGTGAGGTTCAACTGGAGTGTCAGATCAAGCCCAGGATGGGGTGCAGTGCCCCATCTTGTCAAGTTTGAGTCTCCTGGTGTTGATGTGCCCATCTGACCGGTCTCTGCTCCTGATGTGAAGGGTGACATGGTGGTATAAAATCCTGCACTGCTGCTGGTTGCCGTTCAGCCCCTATGGGAGAAGATTGTAAATAAAAGATGTACTTTCTCATGAAGCAGCACTTGACCTGAATTGGTTCACTCCCTGCATTAGGAGTATCTATCTAACGGCCTATAGCTGGCTGCTTTCTGTTTTGGTTGCTTGTCTTGATTTCACTCTTTTTTTTCTGCTAGTTGGATTCTTTAGAATGCTGAATCTGCTTCACGTGTTAAACCCAGGCCTGAGTTTCCTTCTTGGGCATATGGGGATGATCCCATAGCACTTTGTAAAAGGAGAGCAGGGGAGTTCTCCCTGGTGTCCTAGTCAATATTTACTCCTCAACAGACGTCACTAAAATAGATTAGCTGGTTATTATCATCACGTTGCTTGTGGAGCTTGCTGTGCACAAAATGGCTACCATGTCTCTTACCTCACAGAAGTGATGATACTTCACAATACACTGGCTATAATGTGCTTTGGGACATCCTGTGATCATTAAATATATGTAAATGAATGTGTGTTTTCTTATATCTCTCTACCTTCTAATAATCAAATTCATGAAAATGATGGGCCCTTAACTGGTATGTTTTCCACCATTGATGAATATTGATGAAAATTTTGGTTTAAGTGCATAAAATGAGGGCATTCACATTAAAGATAAAAGGTGCCATCGGTTTGATGTCAGTAAATGGAACAAATGAACTCATGTCACAGCTGTTTTTGAATGTCTTTTTTTATTTTCCAGTCAGGATGTAGATATAACTTCAATCTGCCTCCCTCTCCCTCCCACCCCCGCCTCCCCCTCCCCCTCCCTCTCCCTCTCCCTCTCCCTCTCCCTCCCACCCCCCGCCTCCCTCTCCCTCTCCCTCCCACCCCCCGCTCTCCCTCTCCCTCTCCCTCTCCCTCTCCCTCTCCCTCTCCCTCTCCCTCTCCCTCTCCCTCTCCCTCTCCCTCTCCCTCTCCCTCTCCCTCCCGCCTACCCCCTCCCCCTCCCGCCTACCCCCTCCCCCTCCCGCCTACCCCCTGTGAAAGTGATCTTCAGTGTTATCTTGCTGCACTCTTCCCGAATATAATGTCCTAACCCGAATCTTTTCACTGCGCCCATAGAGCGTTGGTATTGATTGCAAACTTGCTGCTTGATGTGTAGCTTCTTTTGAAATGCTTTCCACAGCTGTTATAATTTGATTACATTGAGCAATTGGAAAGCAACTAAAACGATTATTATTGTCATAGACAAAAATGTAAACCACCAGGGGGAAAATGCTTTGAAGTGATACCAATGAGGCTACACCATGGTTAGCGCTGCTGCCTCACAGCGCCAGGGACCCAAGTTCAATTCCAGCCTCAGGTGGCTCATTTGTGTGAAGTTTGCATGCCTCCCTGTGTCTTTGTGGGTTTCCTCTGGGTGCTCCGGTTTCTTCCCACAGTCAAAAGATGTGCAGGTTAGGTTAATTGGCCATGCTAAATTGTCCCTTAGCGTCAGGGGCATTACTGTGGTAAATATATGGGGTTACAGGGGTAGGTGAGATAGTTGGTGTGGGCTCAATGGGCCAAATAGCCTCTTTCTGCACTGTAGAGATTCTATGATATGAATGAGTTTGGAGAGAACACATTTTTATGTCCATGAATTTGTAATGGGATAATTGGAGATTTTTTAAATGTGTTTTCTTACCAGTTGCCTGCTTTCCATGCCTTCCCCACTTGTTCCATAAGTGCTCATCTTTTGGTAACTTGGCCAAATTGTGGGTATTCATGTTTGAGTTTTGGTGGGCTGTATATTAACAGACCATTTGAGGGGAGCAATGATGACCAGGCCTGACTCTATCTCCTCACCACGTCAGTACGTGAGTAATCCCAGCGGGGTTGTCAGCTAGCTGGCAATTAGAAGCAGAAATCCTACCTAATTCCCTGTAACCGAGGTACACTTGGGTCAATTATAAGCCTGCTACAGCAACCTTGGCCTAGATTATCTAACCAGTAGACTGCAGGGATCAAATCTGTCACCCCTCTCTCTGATGTGTATAGGTGAGTCCTTGTTTAATTAACCACCAGTCCTCCTTGCAAGATATTAAGCATGGCATGCTAATAAAATGCATATGTGTTTTCAGAAAGCCTGTGGCAATTCTCCAAATTGACAATGAATGGCTAAGCTGAGAAGTAGCTAACAGGAACTAAAACACAAGAAAATATAGATATTTGAATTAAAGCTATAAGGAGCCATCAGTGAAATGTTGGGATTTGGAAAAACACAAGGGCTGTCAGTGTTTTGGAACACTTGCCACTGTTGCTGTTTGGATGAGGATATTGTGGGAAAGTCTTCAGATGGCACAAATATTTAAGAAAGCAAAGTAGGGATGTTATTAAACTAGAAAGAGTGCAGAAATGATTTACTAGGATGCTACCAGGACTTACTTGGTGGTTTGAGTTATAAGGAGAGGTTGGGCAGACTGGAATTTTTTTTCCCAGGAGCGTAAGAGGTCGAGGCGTGATCTTATGGAGGTCTATAAAATAATGAGGGGCATATATCAGCTAGATAGTCAGCATCATTTCCCAAAGGTTGGGGAGTCTAAAATCAGAGGGCATAGCTTTAAGGTGAGAGAGGAGAGATACAAAGGGTCCAGAGGGACAATGTTTTCACACTCAGGGTAGTGAGTGTCTGGGATAAGCTACTGAAGTGATAGTAGAAGCAGATACAATTTTGTCTTTTAAAAAACATTTAGACAGTTACATGGATAAGATGGGTATAGGGGGATATGGGCCAAACATGGGTAATTGGGACTAGGTTGATTGTTTTAAAAAAAAAGCGCGGCATGGACAAGTTGGGCTGAAGAACCTGTTTCCATGCTGTAAACCTCTATGACTCTAAATAGTGCATAATAATGACATAAATGGTCAGCAGAATTCAGTTCTTCTCAGTTGGGTGAGTTGACGGCAAATGCAGTTTAACTTGTGGAAGTGTGAAATAATCTGTATGGGTGAGGAAGCAAAGAGGTATCGTGTGTTAAACCAATTACAACATTGTCCCATTTATCACAACTAAAATCTAAAGGTTTTGGAGAAACCCTCTCTCTATATAGAGTGCATTCCACGGTGTCTTTCACAGTCTTAACCTCAAAGTGCTTTCCAGCCAATGCAGTGAAGTGTTATAATGCTGAAAACATGGCGTAGTGTTAGGATTTGTAAGGGTTAATGTATGGGACTGTAATTGGCACCTCCTATAATGATGCAGGAAGACACATGACTAGTCAAGGGGGAAGAATGTTCATGGCTTCAGCAGCAGAGCACTTAGTCGTGAGGGGATACCCATTGTTCAGTTGTATGAGATATTTTGAACATACCAACATCTCAGTAATCACTCCGAAACTAGACTAACTAACATACAACCCGTGATACCAACTTTGCGTGCAGCAAACTTTCCACAGACAGAATGGCGATGTTGACCAGTTAATCTGTTTTGTGAGTTTGGTGAAGGGTAAATATTGGTCGAGGCGCAAGGCAGAACTCCCCTGCTTTTCTCTGCAATAGTGATGTAGAACTTGACCACCTGAGAAGACAGGGCAATTCAAAGATTTACCCTACGAGCGCCATACCAGACTGCAGTTAAAAGAACAACACTGGTGGCTCAGACTTGGTTGTAATCATGTCAGCATTGGCCATCCTTAAAGCTGTTGACACTCATGCGCATTGAATATAGACATTTGTAAGTTACTGTCTGATTCCCTATAGGATGCACTCTTGAAGACTTTGCAGGGGGAGTTCTTTTGAAATTACTTGAATTGAAGTGGCCTTTCACTTTTACAATATCAGCCTCGCTGTGATACTGTTTGAAAAAGTTACAAATTGTAGAATGAGTTGTAATTTTATTTAAAAAAAAACATTATTCTAAGTTCATAATTACTGCTAAGTGACCACTCTGGCTCTGAAAATTTAATTTTATATTAGCGCAATGTCAAATTTCTCCAGTATGATAAATCTGTAGAATTTGAATTTCTTTTTTAACGTGTTTCAACTTTTACCTTAATTCTATTTGTACGTCCAAAGCTGCATTTCGCTCCCAACAACATGATCTTAAAAAGTGGAGGGTAATTGGTTGAGCCTCTTGAGCTGACTCTAGAATGCACGTAATGTCGGGAAGAGTGAAATCTACAACATGGAGCCTTGTATCTTTTTGAGGGAAGTGTTCTCTGAAGTCAGCGATTTAATACCGTGGCTTTGCCACTGATCATAAAATCTAGACCATTGATTATATTCCCCATTACCTTTCAACAGAATTCTGTGGCAGCCTTGTGTATCCTCACTGTTTATGTAGCTGGTTATACAGGTGGATGAAATGGAGCATGAAACAATTTTAATAACGAATGGAGGTTTAATGGATCTGATGGTGAGTACTTCAATCTAAATAGGTTGCAATAAGACAGCGTGCAAGCGCATTCAGACTGGTGGCAAGGATTTTAATCTTTTACACTAGCTTTTCCTCCAGTAGTGTCTTCTGCTGAGTGGCATAGAATCCTGCAGTGAAGGAGGTCATTCGACCCATTGAGAATATGCTGACTGCAATCCCCACCCAGGCCCTATCCCCAGAACCCCATGCATTTACCCTGGCTAGTCCTCCTGACACGAGGATTAATTTAACATGGCCAGTTCACCTAATCAGTACATCTTTGGACTGTGGGAGGAAACCGAGGCACCTGGAGGAAACCCACATAGACACGGGGAGAATGTGCAAACTCCACACAGACAGTGACCCAAGCCGGGAATTGAATCTGGGTTCCTGGTGATGTGAGGCAGCAGTGCTAACCAGTGTGCTGCCATGCTGCCCATTGTGGTGCAGTGTTGAGCGCTGCTGTCTCATAGCACGAGGGACTTGGGTTCGAATCCTGGCTTGGGTCACTGTCTGTGTAGAGTTTGCATCTTCTCCTCATATCTGCATGAGGTTCCTCTAACAGGTTTATTTGGTAGCACAAGCTACTAGCTTTCGGAGCGCACGCTGCTCCTTCATCAGGTAGGTGGGAGTTCTGTTCACAAACAGGGCATATAAAGATACAAACTCAATTTACAAAATAATGGTTGTAATGCAAGTCTTTACAGGTAATCACGTCTTTAAAATACACGCAGTGGGAGTGGAGAGAGGGTTAAGCACAGGTTAAAGAGATGTGTATTGTCTCCAACCAGGACAGTTAGTGAGATTTTGCAAGCCCAGGCAAGTTGTGGAGGTTATGGATAGTGTGACATGAATTCAAGATCCTGGTTGAGACTGTTCTCGTGTGCGGAACTTGGCTATCAGTCTCTGCTCGGCGACTCTGCGTTGTCGTGTGTCGTGAAGGCTGCCTTGGAGAACGCCGACCTGAAGATCAGAGGCTGAATGCCCGTGACCGCTGAAGTGTTCCCCAACAGGAAGAGAACAGTCTTGCCTGGTGATTGTGAAGTGGTGTTCATTCATTCATTATTGTAACTCCTGCATGGTCTCTCCAATGTACCATGCCTCAGGTCATCCTTTCCTGCAGCGTATCAGGTAGACAATGTTACAACGTTACACAGGATCTGCTCAAATGAGGACGATTGCAACAGATACCTCCAGAAGCTGAAAGATGCTCTCATAAGATCAGGATATAGAACTCAACTCATCGATCAACAATTTCGACACACCACAGCGAAAAACCGCACTGACCACCTCAGAAGACAAATACAGGACACGGCAGACAAAATTCCCCTTTGTCATCCAGTACTTCCTTGGAGCGGAGAAGCTATGAAACCTTCTCCGGAGCCTTCAACATGTCATGGATGAAGATGAACATCTTGCCAAGGCCATCCTCACACCCTCACATCTTGCCTTCAAATAACCGCACAAGCTCAAACAGACCATTGTCCGCAGCAAACTACCCAGCCTTCAGGGGAACCGTGACCATCACATCATGTAACCCTGCCACAGCAACCTCTGCAAGACGTGCCGGATCATCAAAACGGATGTCATCATCTCATGTGAGAACACCATCCACCAGGTACAAAGGACGTACACTTGTAACTTGGCCAACGTTGTCCACCTGATGCACTACAAGTAAGGATGACTCGAGGCATGGTACATTGGGGAGACCGTGCAGACACTACACCAACAGATGAATGAACACCGCTCGACAATCATCAGGCCAACCACCAGTATTCTCTTCCTATGGAACACTTTAGTGGTCACGGGCATCCAGCCTCTGATCTTCGGGTAAGCATTCTCCGAGGCAGCCTTCACAACACATGACAACGCAGAGTCGCTGAGCAGAGACTGATAACCAAGTTCCGCTCAAGTGAGGACAGCCTCAACCAAGATCTTGGGTTCGTGTCACGCTATCCGTAACCCCCACGACTTGTCTGGGCTTGCAAAATCTCATTAACTGTCCTGTCTGGAGACAATACACATCTCTTTAACCTGTGCTCAACTGTCTCTCCACTCCCATTGTTTGTACCTTTAAATCTTGATTACTTGTAAAGACTTGCGTTCCAACCATTATTTTATGAATTGAGTTTCTGTCTTTATATGCCCTGTTTGTGAATGGAACTCCCACTCACCTGATGAAGGGACGCTGCTCCGAAAGCTAGTGGCTTATGCTACCAAATAAACCTGCTGGACTTTAACCTGGTGTTGTGAGACTTCTTACTCTGTTTACCCCAGTCCAACGCCAGCATCTTCACATCATGAGTTCCCTCCCACAGTCCATAAGACCTGCTAGTTAGGTGCATTGGCCATGCTAAATTTTCCCTCAGTGTACCCAAACAGGTGCCTGAGTGTGGCGACTAGGGGACTTTCACAATAACTTTATTGCAGTGTTAATGAAAGCCTACTTGTGACTAATAAATAAAATAGCTCCAGGATATTCCAAAGCGCACTCCAAGTAGTGAAACACAGTCATTGTTGTCATGTTGTCCTGGTTTTGCATTGAGGATCCTATGTGTTGCAGTAAGGCTGAATCACTTTGAGTGGAAGCATTGAGTCACGACAAAATCATCTAAGAACAGAACCCCATTCTGAGAGAGCTTTCTACTGAGGTTACCCCCTTCTGAGATGGTGTGCGTTGAAGCTGGACTGATGTCTGTACAGACTCGATAGGAACTGTGCTCCCTTTCCTGCCCTCATCAACATAGAATCATATAATCCCTACAGTGCAGAAGGAGGACATTCGCCCCTTCGAGCCTGCACCAGCCACTATCCCATCCAGGCCCTATCCCCGTAGCCCCATGTATTTACCCTACCTGTCTCCCTGACACTAAGTGACAATTTAGTATGACAAATCAACCTAACCCGCATCTTTGGACTGTGGAAGGAAACCGGAGCACCTGGAGGAAACCCACTGAGACGCAAGGAGGATGGGCAAACTCTACACAGACAGTGACCCAAAGTGGGAATTGAGCCCGGGTCCTTGGCACAACGAGGTGGAAGTGCTAACCACTGTACCACCAAAGCTGTTCTCCAAGCTATGAGTACTGTGTACTGGCTCTGATTCTGACAAAGTGTTCCATTCGGTGCTGTCACATTGAAACATGAGTGCTCACATAGCTGAGATAGCTGTTTAGCTCACTGACTGATAGGCATTTGATTTGATTTATTATTGTCACGTGTATCAATGTACAATGAAAAGTATTGTTACTTTCACGCTATACAGACAAAACATACCGTTCATAGAGAAGGAAAGGAGAGCGTGCAGAATGTAGTGTTACAGTCAAGCTAGGGTGTAGAGAAAGATCAACTTAATGCGAGGTAAGTCTATTCAAAAGTCTGATAGCAGCAGGGAAGAAGCTGTTCTTGAGTCATTTGGTACGTGTGCACTATGTGTAAGGAAAAACATTGCCCCAAGCCTGATGTAAGCAACCCATTGATAACCATATTGGTTACTTTAAAATAAGGGATCGTTAATAATACTGGAACTGTTTAAACTTATTCAAATGTTGGAATGGCCTTTCACTGTGGGGCCTGGGGTTGAAATCCAACCCAGGTTAACTGGATGAAAATATCCTCAGCCTGGCTATGTGGAACCTGGAAGAATGGAAAGAGTTTGAGTTCTGAGTGGATACTTTTACCTGCAAAAGTGTGACGTTAGTGTACCTTGAGAGTTTTTTAAAAATCACATAGCTCTAAGCTCTCATTGTTGTCTGTAGGAGGCCTTTTTAATGCTCCTTCAGTGGTTTAAATGGGGGTTGTTTAATTTTACTCTGGGTTGTTCTATGACCCTGCATTGTTTTGAGGAGCATTATGCGTCCTGGTCAGTGTTTTCTTCCCTTTCTAGGGAATTCAAGACTTCACTTTCTGATTTTTGGCTGACAGCAATGTTTAGAAGAGAGTAGGCATCAGATTGAAAACAGTGTCTCTATCTCTTTCTCACCCTGGGTTTTGGAAGTTCTGCTGGTGAGCTGTTAGCAAGGCTTTTGCCTTCCTGCTGCTGTTGGTTTCACCAGAGTGTCTCCCTGGTGTACTGGGAAGCTGTTCTGACTTAAAACTGTTCTGAGTGTATCAAGAGAACCGCAGCATTCACCTAAAGGACTCAGTTCCAGTATCATGTGAGCATTAATCTTTCTATGTTAAACCGGTGGAAGGATTTATGGGGTTGGTTTGATTGGAACAGCTTAGATATATTTGTTAAGGATTGTACTTTATTGTGGTTTATTTTTGTTTGTAATTTGTAACAGTTATTGCTAATATTCTTACTACACGTGTTAACTATGTTCTTAAATAAACTTTGATAAAAGCTCCCTAATGGGTCATTTGAATCATACCCGAGGCAAAGTTTATGACCCAGACAGGCTCCATAGAACACTTGAGTCTGTGACCTGAACTATAACTAAAGGAAAAGGAACTCTTTCTTTGGTATTAAATTGGCTGCTTTACTGACATAGTAGTTAAGTTATTCTGTCTATGTCTAACTGTGTTGTACCTGGCCTGGGAATAACTTCTGTTAGTGTGTACGCATGAAATAGAAAATGTGCCATTTCCCAGCATCAACATAGCTTATCTTCACAAATTCAGGAACTGTTTATAATTACAAACTTTTCAGAGCAGCATGGTGGCAGTGTTTAGCACTGCTGCCTCACAATGCCAAGGATCTGGGTTCAGTTCCAGCCTCGGGTGACTGTTTTGTGTGGAGATTGCGCATTTTTACCATGTCTGCGTGGGTTTCCTCCTGGGTGTTCTGGTTTCTGCCCACACTCCAAAGATGTGTGGGTCAGGTGGATTGGCCATGCTAAATTGCCCCTTGGTCAAGGAGATTAGCAGGATAAATACATGGGGTTACGGGAATAGGGCAGTGGAGAGAGTAAGACTTGATAGGTCGAATGGCCTCTTCTGCACTTTCAGGGGTCTATGATTCCATAATGAAATCAGGGAAAATTTGTTAGTTTTTCCACTACTAAGATGGCTGGAAATAAAATCATTTGCAGGACCCTTGCAACCAGTGTTGCTCTCTGAACTTTGTTGAATTGAATAGTGGTGTGTTAGAAGTGCAGATAAACACATGCCTTGAGTGCCATTATATTTTGTTACTGCAGACTGAATGAACAAACCTACTGCATTGACTACGTATGATTTCGGAGCAGGAGTAGGGCAGGACTAGGAACCATAGCAATTACCACGATAAACTCTGCTCTCGCTGCGTCTCAGAATCTTTCTATGTTGCAGTTCGATTCAGGTGTAGTCAGCCGGGTGAATAGTACTGTCTGTTTGTGAAGTTGAAAGATGTGCCACGGATGCAGTCTTGTACCTTTCATTTCTATTGTAGCATTTACTGAGTCTTGAGAGGCTGAGTTTTCACCCTCAGGGATGAGAAGAAAAGGCCAATGAACTGTCACGCACCAATGAGTGGAGAGGTACAATAGCACAGTGATTATTTTACTGAACATTTAATCAGGTCTGAAAAAAAAATCAAGATTTTAAATCCCACCTTTTGAAGTTTGAGCATTTAAATCCAATTCAAAGAATCTTCTGGAAATTACAGTGGAAATAAACAGTAAAAATGGCCATAAAGCTGTCAGGTTGTCCGATGTTATTTATATTTATTTATTTATTAGTCACAAGTAAGGCTTAAATTCACATTGCAATGAAGTTATTGTGAAAATCCCCTAGTCGCCACACTCTGGCACCTGATGGAAAAATTTAGCATGGAAAATGCACCTAACCAGCATGCCTTTTGGACTGTAGGAGGAAACCGAAGCACCTGGAGGAAACCCACGCAAACGTGGGGAGAACGTGCAGACTCTGCACAGACAGCGACCCAAGCCGGGAATCAAATCCAGGTCCCTGACACTGAGGCAGCAGTGCTAACCATTATGCCAATGTGCCACCTATATTATTATTATTATTATTATTATTATTATTATCCCTTCAAAAGTACTTCATTGGCTGTAAGGTGCTTTGGGATGCATTATGGTGATTTAAAGACACCACATAGATGCAAATCCATCTTTGATAAACCTAACTAGTTCTCTAATACTCTCTTTATATCAGAAATGTGTTGTCCTTCGCAGGGCTGGTCTATATCTGACTCCTCCTGACATCGCTGTGCTTCTGTAACCCTATCCATAGCTTCAAGGAAAGTTAATAAACACCTTCCAAAGGGGACTAGAGGATGGGCAATAAAACCTGACATTGCCAGCAATGCCCACAAATAGAGGCTCAGTTGTATTTATAGATTTGAAAAAAAAAACAAAGCATATCTGTTTTGAACTGAGCTAAATGTTAAAGCTGATTTATGAAGTGAGGGGAATCGTAAGTGCAGTGGGGAAATTAATAAATAATTTTCCTGACAGCAGTGATATGCCATGCTTGTGATATGCGGGCATTGTGCCACAGTTCATTTCAGGCCCATTTCACCTTGAGCCAATACAACTTTGCAAGCAACTGAAGCCTACTTCTTGTATCTGGATCGATTTTATTGTGCTCATGTCCTTGCCATTGAGCTGCAGTGCAATTTTTGGTGAAACTTGATGTTGACAGCTAGTAACAGGGAAAAGTAACTTCACTGAACAACAAGTAGGTAACACACCATAGAAGCAGAGTAAAAGTTTTCTCTACAATGTCCAATCTCTCCAAACGTGGACTGAAGCTTATTTTTCAATTCCTCCTCAGTGTCCTGGGTCAGATGCAGCGTAAGCTGGATATACAGCAAAATGTACTTCATTATGCTGCAATAATGTACTTTAGTGTTAAATTTATGGGGACAGGTTGCACAAAAATCGTGCATCCCCTTGACTGTTAACGATTAAAATAAAGCATGATTGAAGTGCTGAACATGATAAAATGATTTGACAAGACAGTGGAATCATGAATGAGGGGCTATAATGTGGAGTTGCCAGCGTTGGACTGGGGTGGGCACAATAAGAAGCCTCTCCAGACCAGGTTAAAGTCCAATTGGTTTATTTGGTAACACAAGCTTTTGGAGCGCTGCTCCTTCATCAGGTGAGTGAGAATGAGGGGCTAATACATTTAGTTAAGGAGGGAAATTGGAAGCATTTTCCCACCCAAAGGACGATAGAAATCTGGAATTCTCTTCTCTAAACCTGTGGATGCTGAGTCAGCTAGAGCTTTCAAGACAGTCTGATAGATTTTTGTTGGGTGAGAGTATTAAGGGATATAGAGCGAAGGTAGGAAAATGGAGTTAGCATCTAGATCAGCCATGGTCAAATAGGATAACAGAAAAGGCTTAAGGGTCTGAATGGTCGTCAGCAGTTCCTATGTTCTTAATCAGCCTCTCTACAGAAACCATTCTTAAGATGTGAATGATATCAGAATCTCATGCATTGATGGCTATCGTAGCCTGACTCTGCTTTCTTCACTGCTCCCCATGCCATCAACTGAACCCAGGTTTTACACTTGCTTAGTTCCTAATAAGAGTCCTGAAGAGCTCTGGGAAGCAGGAGTGATATTAACCAATTCAACGCACGGTACTAGTTGAATCTGGGACTTCATGGTTTATATCGGTTAGCTATCTTAAATAACTGAATCACAAGGATCTCGATAACTGTATAACAAGCTGCCACATTTTGTCACATGTATTAGTATGCAGTAAAAAGTATTGTTTCTTGCGCTATACAGACAAAGCATACTGTACATAGAGAAGGAAAGGAGAAAGTGAAGAATGTAGTATTAGTCATAGCTAGGGTGTGGAAGAAGATCAACTTAATGTGAGGTAGATCAATTCAAAAGTCCGATTGGCAGAAGAAGCTGTTCATGAGTCAGTTGGTATGCTTCCTAGGATTTTTGCATTTTTTTCCCAACGGAAGAAGGCAGAAGAGAGTATGTCCGGGGTGCGTGGGGTCGTTGATTATGTTAGCTGCTTTTTCAAGTCAACGGGAAGTGTAGACAGAGTCAGTGGATGGGAGACTGGTTTGCGTGATGGACTGGACTTCGTACGTGACCCTTTGTAGTTTATTACGGTCTTGGACAGAGCAGGAGCCATACCAAGCTGTGATGCAACCAGAAAGAATGTTTTCTATGGTGCATCTGTAAACGTTGGTGAGAATCATAGCTGATATGCCAAATTTCCTTAGTCTCCTGAGAAAGTAGAGGCTTTGGTGGGCTCCCAAAACAATAGCTATAACTTGTAGTCAATTTTGCACTGTCTCTGTTTTAAAAAAAAAATTCCTTTTGAGGAAGTCAGTATTGGTATATGGACATTGCTAACAAGACTGGCATTGAATGCTGTACCCAAATTCTCTTTGAGATGGTGGCAGCCTGCTGAGTTTTTGAATTGCTGCAATCCGTGGATGTGGGAAAGTTCCAGGATTGTGGCTCAGTGATGTTGAAGAAGAGGCTCTTGACTAAATGTCCTTGTCAGGATGGTGTGCGACTCTTTTTCAAATCTGGTCTTGACAACCTTCCTATCTGTTGTGCTGACCTTCCAGGTCAGATAGAACTTGCAATGTTTTGGCAGCTCAGAAATGCGATGTCAGGGGTTCCCTGTCTGCAACAAGGTCCTTGAGTGACTGGGTTCCATGGGCTGCTCCCTTATGTACAATTCGACTTTTGTTCCTGCTGGAGGCCTGTCGAGAAAGAAGGGAATCTTGGAAAGGTGCCGCTGCCCATGCCCCCGACTCAAGTCTTTGATGCCATCAGTACTACAAAACAGAATGGTGTTGATGATTAACAGCATTCAGCCAATGTGCAAGTGTCCTGCCTACTCTCTCCATTTGATGTTCCCTGGTATGCTGGCATCACTTTAAATGCAGACTCACTAGAATTCTTGGCACTGTTTGGCAATAATAGAGGGGTTCCTCACTGACGGTGCTGGGACGTGCAGTATGGAAGAGTTACTGAATGTAGGGTGACCCTGGTCACCCTACATTCCACACACATGCATGTTCCACTCTAGAGCTATGCATTGTGATGGTAAAGGCTCTAACTTCTTTCCATCTGGTGAGGAGGAATCTTTCCCACTTCCAATCCCACTGCCAGACATTGGTGTGTGTTGGAAGGAAAAAAAGAGTTTTTTTTTTTGGCTGTACCTTGCTTGGCCATCAAATCCCATGGTGGGACATTATCTACTTCCGATTCCTGTTTTTATTCTGAGGAAACAGGAGTTCCAACTCTGTGTGGATCATTCCTTCAAGGCTTCATCGTGTGTCCTTTCACCTTCAACCACCTGGTCCAATGAGATGACACTACTTTTTCCAGCTCCATTATTTTTCGAGTTGATAAATGGAAGTGTCCAAGGAAGGTTTCAAAAAAAGACACTTTTTTTTTCTGCTGGGTTGCTCACGGCAACTAGTGACTAGAACATTAATCTTTTTCACTCCTGGAGAGTGTTGGGCAATGGGAACCTGACAGGAAAGTGCTGTATGTCAGTTTTGATGGGAGGGTGGAATAAGGTTGACTTTACCCATGTGCCAGGTGCCGGAACAGAGGGATGTGCCATCATCTCTGTGTGCACCTCCGTGCAGAGGCAACTACCCACAGTCCTGTGCGGGGGCACCCCTGACATGTCTAATTTTAATTTCAATTTAGCTGCCGCAAAAAAAAGTAAAATGAAATCTTCTGTATTAAAAGTAAGTGCTGATAACACAAATCTGCCAATCCTTACAACTGAATCCCTGAAAGGCAAATCTCATTTGCAGTGTTTGTTTGTAATGGCGCAGTTTGAGTTAGTTTGAGAATCCTAAATGACTAATCGACCTTTTCATTAACCCCCCACTGACATCCTCAAACAGATTTTGTGAAGCAGAAAACTAAAATCTATGCATTACAATTGATGCATAATTAAACCCACCGCCTTTTAATCTCATGGGTCCTGCGTTCTTTTTTTTTATATAGAACTCTACTAGCAATGAAGCAGTGTATGAGAAGATTTAAATGTTGTATATTAACACGAGGAAGATGATCAACTAAATCACATCAAAAATCACTTTCCTTTTATGGGAAATAAGTGGGCACACTGATTCTCCGAGACAAGCATTTGCTGGGAATGTTTCCTGTCGGTTATCCAGTAGCTGGAAGGATATTTTTCCCTTCCACCCACCTTGGTTTTCATCAGTATCCTTACACCAGTTTATTTTTATCCCCCCCCCCACCCCCCCCGCCTATTTCTCCTTCATTCGATGGCAGCAATAAATTCACCCTGGCTGTGTAATGGGCAATTGTGCTTGAAGTAAAGGATGAACTGAAAGTGGGGGGGAAAGAGTTCCAATGTAAAACACTCGGTCCTTTTTACTTTTGTTAGGTTTACTGGTTCGTTCAAAAGAAAATGTAAAATGCTGGCTGTACCAAGATCCGCCAAACCAAAACTCAAACTTCTTGCTAAGCTGCTCTGTAATGTCATTAATCGGGAGTGGAGTTGGTAATCCGGAGTGAGATGAACTCTGGGATACCCAATACTTTAAAAGCCGTGGTCCATTCAAATGTATTTATAGAATTGTTATGGTGTAGAAGGAGGCCATTCGGCCTGTCATGTCCATCCAGCTCTCCAAAATAGCAGCTGACCTTGTCCCACTTCACTGCCCTTTCCTCTATAGTTTTGCATTTTTATTTCTCTTCAGGTCCTTGTCCAATTCCCATGTGAAAGCCCGTACTGCGTCTGCCTCCACAACACTCTTAGGAAGTGCATTCCATGTCCGAACAACCTGCTGGGTAAAAAGGTTTCCCTCATATTGTTGGTTCTTTTGTCAATCAGCATAGACAGGTGCCCACTGGTCCTTGATCCTTCCAGCAAAAGGGATAGTTTCTCCCTATCTATCCCGTGCCCCTCGTGAATTATTTTGGACACTTCTACCAAATCCTCACAATCTATCCACAAAACCAAAGTTTTTCATCCTTGGAACCATTTTCGTGAATGTTTTCTTCATCCGATGGTGCGCACCTTTAGCGGTAGATGTTGTCAGTGCAAACTCAAAGAACTGAACAGCCTTTTCTGCATTGTATGGCTCTGTGGGTGGAATTTTCTCATCCGCCTCCCATGGGAATCATAGTACATGGTAATGCACTATGAAAAGGTTTGTTGATCTTGGGTGGGAATTTCTGACCTTGGACCAGAAGCTTTCTGCCCTCTGACTCTCTAAAGCCTTCACATTCTTTCTAAAGTGTGGTGCCCAGAATCTTGATGCAGTTGAGGCTGAACCAGAGTTTTATGAAGATTATTCATAACTTCCATGCTGTTTTTTACACTATGTCTCTATCCAGAAAGCCCTTTAAAATATTTCCTTAACCTGCCAAACTATCCTTGATTTGTGCGTTTATACCCCCAGGGTCTTGTGGTTCCAGAACCCCTTTTCAGGAGTGTGCCTCCTGCCACAATCCATCACTTCGCACATCAACTTCCATTTGCCACATGTCTGCCCATTCCACTAGCCTGTCTCGAGGTCTATCACTATCCTTCACAAAGGTTCATAGTACTTCTGAGTTATAAATCTTCCACAAATTGTGAAATTGTGCCCTGCACAATCAAATCATTAACATATTTCAAGTCCCCTGGGGAACCTTACTGTATCATTTCCTCTAGTCCAAGAAACAAGGGGGTGGGGGCATAGGTGAGATTGTGGTCAGTGCAGACACGATGGGCCGAATGGCCGCCGCCTTCTCCATTGGAGGGATTCTATGATTCCCTTGCTGGCCAGCAACACTGAAGCCCAAAAAGTCGCACATTTATAAACACCTTTTGGAAGTTAGTACTCATTCCCAGAACCACATTACCCTTATCGATCATCCCTATTACCTTATCAAAACACTCAAAACTTAATGAAACATAACAAATCTCTTCACACACCTGACAAAGGAACAGCGTTTCCGAAAGCTTGTGGGTTTAACGTAACATAAGAACATAAGAAATAGGAGCAGGAGTAGGCCATCCAGCCCTTCGAGCCTGCCCCGCCATTCAATAAGATCATGGCTGATCTGTCGTGTCTCAGTTCCACATTCCCGCCCTCTCCCCATAACCCTTAATCCCCTTGCTTATCAAAAACCCATCAACCCGCTTCTTAAAAATATTTAGCGAGGCAGCCTCCACCACCTCAACGGGCAGAGAATTCCAGAGATTCACCACCCTTTGAGTGAAGAAGTTCCTCCTCAACTCCATCCTAAACCGCCCCCCCCCCTTTATCTTGAGGCTGTGCCCCCTAGTCCTACTGTCCTTTCTGAGCGGGAAGAGCCTCTCCACCTCTATCCTATCCATCCCATTCATCGTCTTATACGTCTCAATGAGATCTCCCCTCATTCTTCTAAACTCTAACGAGTACAAGCCTAGTTTATTCAGCCTCTCCTCATAGCTCAACCCCCTCAACTCCAGTATCAGCCTAGTAAACCTCCTCTGCACTCCCTCCAAGGCTAAAATATCCTTGCGTAAGTGCGGCGACCAAAACTGCACACAGTACTCCAGCTGCAGCCTCACCAATGCCCTATACAGCCGCAGCAAGACCTCCCTATTTTTATATTCAATCCCCCTCGCTATGAAGGCCAGCATCCGATCTGCCTTCCTGACCACCTGCTGCACCTGCAAGCTGGGTTTTTGCGACTCATGCACAAGGACCCTGAGGTCCCTCTGCACCGTCGCCTGCTGCAGTTTTTCGCCCCGTAAGTAATAGTCCTTCCTACCATTATTCCTACCAAAGTGGAGCACCTCGCACTTGCCAACATTAAATTCCATTTGCCATTTCCTGGCCCATTCGCCCAGCCTATCTAGATCCTTCTGCAGACTCTCCACACCCTCCGCGCAATTTGCCGTTCCACCAATCTTGGTGTCATCAGCAAATTTCGACACCATACACTCGGTTCCCTCCTCCAGATCATCTATATAAATGGTAAATAGCTGAGGCCCCAGCACCGACCCCTGGGGCACTCCACTAGTCAATCAAATAAACTAGCTGGACTTTAACCTGGTGTTGTGAGCCTTCTTACTGTGCTAACCAACAATGCCCAAATCCTGTTGTAGAATAAATTAAAGAGTGCATCCTTGTTGGGCCAGAAAACAATGAACGTCTCTCATCAACATGAACAAAAGATTTAGAATCTCCATCACTGTTGCTGGGCAATGTATTTTCCACATGGGCATGCCAGTGTTATGATTTTTAATACGATTGAGTCATTTCGGGTAGAATTAACATTTCAGGGAAAGCTTTGAGCCCAAGGCTCCCACTATCTTCCCAAATCTTTGTGCACGACAGATGCATCACAGAAAAGCATCCGTTCTAGATATAACACATTTTGCTGTGGCTCCTGCTCTGACCATGAAACTAAAAGGGTTGTGAGCGTAGCCCAGTCCGTCAAGCAAACCAGTCTCTCATCCATTGACTCTGTCTACACTTTCCGCTGCCTCGGAAAAGCAGCCAGCATATTCAAGGACCCCCGTACCCTGGACATACGCTCTTCCACCAGATACAAAAATCTGAGATTGCATACCAACTGACTCAAGGATAGCGTCTTCCCTGCTGCCATCAGACTTGTGAATGGACAATATATTAAGCTGATTGTACACCCTAGCTTTGACTGTAACACTACATCCTACACTCTCTGCTTTCCTTCTTCCCTGTGTATTCTATGAATGGCATGCAAGAAACACTACTTTTCACTGTATCCCAATGCGTGTGACAATAAATCAAATAAAAAAAACTTCTAATTCTGGATTTTATGTACCCCCAATTTCCTTTGCCCTTTCGTTGTTAGCCATATTCCCAGCTGCCTAAGCCCTAAATTCTGGAAATTCCTGCATATATCTCTCTGCCCCTCCCCCTCTTTCAGATACTCCTTAACTTGTTCATCTTTGACTAGACTTTCAGTCACCTGTTCTAATGGCTCTTTTATATGGCTTGGTGTTTAGTGACACTCTTGGGAATCTCCTGGAGATTATTTTTACAACTTTAAAGGTACTTCGCAAGTAGAAGCCGTTGTTGAGGCTACCGCACTCGAGTGTGGGTCACTAAATGCCAAAGGGCAAATTCTTCATCCTCAGCTCTCGTCTCTCAAGGCTCTGAACTGTGGACCTCACATTTCAATATTCATCAGTGCAGTCTCAGTTATTTTGCTGTGTTCAAAGCAGAATGCTGGTATCCCTGTTTGTTTAATTTGGAAGTAATGAGATTTCTTTTCTACGCACGTGTAGTGGAATTGGGGATTGCCAATACGATCGTAGCCTTTTCATTGAGAAGCATTTGAGTCCAAAGCTATAAACCTGCTGAACATTTACCATGGTCCATGGAGCTGGTGCATCTTGTCACAATTCACTACACCCACTGCAAGGCTGCAGATGTGTGTACTGTTGCTGGATTAACAATGGTCAGGCCCTCGTGCTTAGGAGAGCTGACAAGTTTCTCTTTGAACAAAGCATCTTGCAACATGCTGTGGTTCCTAATGTTACAGATTCTCTGTCACAGGAGAAATGCAGGCAGAATTTGTTGAAGTTGCAGTCCAACCTATCGTGCTTGCCTAGTGGTTTGGGAAGGTTCCTGGTGTCCTGTAAGCATCACTGGTGTGCATTCATTTTACAAGGTAAACACAGCAACATTAGAGCTTCATCATTCTGTGGTGTAGTGCGATACGATTTAGATTGCCTGTGTTTCCTTGAGTGGCACAGTGGTTAGCACCACTGCCTCATACTGCTGGGGACTTGGGTTCAATTCCTGCCTTGGGTCACTGTCTGTGTGGAGATTCCTCGCAATGCCTGTGCGAGTTTCCTCCAGGTACTCCAATTTCCTTCCACAGTCAGAAAGCTGTGCAGGTTAGATTGATTGGCCATCCTAAAATGTCCCTTTGAGTCAGGAGGGTTAGTGGGGTAAACACATGGGGTTACAGGAAAAAGGGCCTGGGTGGGATAGTTGTTGGTGCAGGCTTGATGGGCCAAATGGTCTCCTTCTGCACGGTAGAGATTCTATGAAAAATATTTGTCTCAGTTCTGCTGTTAGGTCGCAATGTTATTGATTTGCAGTGACAAAGGTGCAATGGCAGTAAAGGTCTTGACAGGAGAGAGAGACGTTTAATCTATAAGCAGTGGTTGACTTGAGCAGTATTGGCAAAGTCCTGGCATGTCCACCACCTTAGACAGAATGGAATAGCTTTACAAAGTGGAGGTGGCGACATTCCAAGAAAGGGAAAGAATAAAACACTGGCCAAAAAAAAATTTAATTCTAAAAAACATAGCTCTTGGAAGTGGGCACAGGAGTCAAGTAAAAAACCTGAATTTATGAAGCTCCAAACGTAGGACTTTTAAGGTCCAAATTTAATTTGAGTTTAGTCAAAAAAACATTCACCTTTGCTCTTGATGGGATTATGAAGTCACTGTTCACACTCTCTACCTTCTGCAAACTGATGCATTCTTTTCATTGAAGTAAATACACGGTGTGTGGTATATCCTACAGTGCACACGCCTGCACCATTTGAGACTGCAACTTTTGCTTGTCCCACATCCTTCGACTGTTGACAGCCGTGCAATGATGGACGCTGAAAATCTTTACCCCGGCGGGATCTTACAATTTTGCCATCGGTGCACCCCTGTCGCGGGTTTCCCTGCAGCAAGGGGTACATTCAGTGGGAAACCCCATTGGCAACGGTGGGACCATAAGATCCTGCTGCTGCAAAACATGCCTCAAGGAGGCAGGAAAATCCTGCCCACTGTACTGGAGGAGGTCACGATGCCCGTCCTGCTTCTCTGAAGGAACTTGCCAATCATTTCACACTCTCCTCAAAGCTGTGCAAATTTTCCGTTTTCAAACCTGGATTCGATTCTTCAACAGACGTTGCTGTGATGTCTGGATTGCATTACCCTTTCAGCTTCACTGTGTTAAAGGGTGGTTTTCTAATTTTCTCGCCAAATCTGAAATCTATGTCCGTTAGATGCCAACCCTTCTGTCAGTAGAAGTAATTTCTCCATTCTATCAAAACCCCTGATATTTGCAATGTCTCCATTCAATCTCCCCTTAATTTCCACTGTCTGTGAAACTCGAGACTGACTGAGTTGCTGTAACTGTTTCCACATTTTAAAAAAAAACAAATTTGTGTCTATGTCCACTCAAAGTAATTAAGAAATAAAGAATTACTTCTTTCAGTGTTGACACAGGCACACGGGGCAGACAATTTCCGTACAGAAACGTGATCAGTTGTTTTCATATTAGTTCAGGGATGAGTGACAATTATTCTCGGAATAGTGCCATTAAGGAATAGTCCTTTAATGAAGGATGATGAATAGGAGTTGTACAGCATCTTTCATGACCTCAGGGCATCCAAACCTCTTCACAGCTAATGGAATACTTCTGAAATGTAGTAATGTGGGCAATGTGGTAATTGGTTGTTTGGTAGCACAAAACTCGGATGTTGCTGGAAGAAAAGAGACATGCCGTCAAAGCTTTTTTGTCTTGTACTCATCAGGGCAGTTTGCAAGGATACTAATAATTTATACTGTATGAGAAGAGTGTGCTGATCGGTTTGGCAAGTGAATACTGTTAGAACAGCAATACATTGATGACTAAGCATATAGGTTGTGGATCACACATAGCATGCATGTGTGTGTATGTGCACTTGCGTACACTCTTTGACCCTTCATCAATCTAGACCTGAATCATTGATTTTCTTTTCTCTCCACAGATTTTCCAGCATTTTCCGTTTTTGTTTCAGATCCGCAGTATTTTGCTTTTATCTTAGTGGCGCATAGAATGAGTTCATTTGGAGGCGTAAGTCCAAGGTTCTAGCAGTTGGCAGATTTGATTAAGGTCTGAATTCTTTTTGCTGCCACCAGCTTGATGGTAGACAGCACAGGACTTTGCCTGGAGTTCTGAGGAGGAACTTCTTCACTCAAAGGGTGGTGAATCTCTGGAATTCTCTGCCCGTTGAAGTGGTGGAGGCTACCTCGTTGAATATATTTAAGTCACAGGTAGACAGATTTCTGATAGACAAGGGAATTAAGGGTTATGGGGGAGAGCGGGAATGTGGAACTGATCCACTTCAGATCAGCCATGATCTTATTGAATGGCAGGGCAGGCTCAAAGGGCTAGATGGCCTACTCCTGCTCCTATTTCTTATGTTCTAGGAGACACTTGTTTTGGGTTTGGAAACTGAAGCTCTCTTGTCAGAGCCATTTTGTTAGAACTGCTAATGCTTTGGCTGTGGGAGATTAAGACCTGTAAAGGCTTGCCTTTGTTCAAAAGTGGCTGGAACAGACTCAGTGTCCACGTGGCCACTGTTCCTTTCAGACTGCAGCAATGTATTAGGTGATTAGCCAAAGAAATTTTGTCGCCTCAACAGTTGTCCATTTTGAAAAACACAGGAAAGAAAAGACTTTGTAAAGTAGTCGAGCTGATGAATATGTACATGTATAAATTTCTTCTTTCGGATCTTAACCATGTCATCCAGAACACCAGAGAGATCTCTCCTAATTTTCTTTCCAGTTGTGCCCTGGGATCTTTCACATGCTCTTGGAAGGGAAGATGGGGCCTTGGTTTAATGTTCAAATTGATAGGTGGCATGTTCACCAATGTAGCACTCCCTTACTCTGGAGTATGAGCCTCATGTCTGTGGAGGGGGTGGGGTGGTGGCTCGATTCCAGTCATGGAATTTATGACTCATAGACATTCGACCTCTGAGTCACATCTGACAGCTGACTTTAAGCCTGAGCTATGAGAAGAGGCCTTGTTTTTATCATAGAATCCCTACAGTGCAGAAGGAGGACATTCGGCCCATTGAGTTTGCACCTTCCACAATCGCACCCAGGCCCTATTCCTGGAGCCCCATACGTTTACCCAGATAATTCCCCTGACGTTAGGGTCATTTTATCATGGCCTGTCAACTTAACCCGCACATCTTTGGAGTGTGGGAGGAACTGGAGCACCCAGAGGAAACCTACGCAGACGCAGTGAGAAAGTGCAGACTCCACACAGACAGTGACCTGAGGCCAGAATTGAACCTGAGTCCCTGGCACTGTGAGGCAGTAGTGCAGCATTGAAATAACAGCCTAGGTTATGCTCCCAAGTACTGCTTTCTAACTCCAAAGTGAGAGTATTACAAGTACGAACCCTGGTGACACCTCCAGGACCAGCAAGTTGAAGCAGATGTGATTGTGTTGTGCTCAGTGATACAATAGCCTTGTTGACCTAAAGCATTATTCTTGTTGGTTTGATACCCTGTCTTTCAGCACATAAGTGCGCTTAGTCGATTCAGTTGATGTAAGGTTGAACTCTCTGTGCAGTCTTTGGCGTTAGAGATACGGTATCGAGACCGATACGATGGCAGATCCAATTTCTTGAATTATCTGAATAGAGGCCCGAGGTTTTTGGTAAGTCTCAGTGAGAACAGTGTTTATTATAAAACTGGGAAAACTATTCAAATTGACGTTCTGTTGGATCCATTCATTTGTTTGAGGGGATAGCACTTGGCTACGAGTTTAAAAATGGTTTTCTTTTAATGAACAGAACTTAAAAGATTAACGTGATAGAAGAAAAGCGAACTTGGAGGCTGGCTTCTCAGCCAGGCTGTGTACTAAACTTCAACACACTGAATCTTGAAACTGAACACACAATTCCAAAATATATTTCGACCCTTATCTCATGATTGGAAGTGTTTTTCACAGCCTGTTTTTGACTTAAAAAAACAATCCTTGCAGCTACTGTTATGCTGTTTGTCTGCATTGTGTAACCTTCAGGAATGCAGTCAATTTTTAGCTAACACGTCACACCTTCTGATTCTACACAGAGTCAGGTTAGAAGTCAATTTTTCAGCTTGGTGGATGAGTTAACCCCTACGGTCGAGCATTTGAATGTGCACAGGAAAAAATATTTTTAAATGAAGTCTTTACACAGACTGAAGCAAATGGGGCGAAGCAGAAAGATTTCGATGGTGCCGATGATTTTCTCCTGGTGGTTGCTTGCAGCAGGCTCCCGGAGGTTAATCCACAACCCGAATGGGAGAGTGAAGAGCAAGGGGAAGGAGGAGATGGTGGAGCAAGAGGAAGGGAGGGAGAATGTAGAGGAGCAAAAGGAGGAGAGGTCCTCTCGGAATCTCTCTCCAGACTGACTAGAGGACCTGAGCAGCATGTCAGCAAGGGCACGTTTGGAGCAGACGCTGAAGGTGGTACCATATCTTTGTTTTCTCTAATCCTTTGTCATTCTGTCCTCCTGTTTGCTCCTCCTCAATTCTCCCCCTCTCTCCTTCTTACTCCACCCCCTTCTCCCTCCTCCTCCCCTTACTCCTCACTCTCCCACTCGAATTGTAGATTAGCCTTTAGGTGCCTGCTGCAAGCAACAACCATTGGCACCATCAGAATCTTTTGTTTTTATTTTTGTTGCATGATCAACATTTTATTGTTTGTAAAATATTCAATTCGGTGGGGGAAATAGCTATTTGACAAATGGGGGAGGAAATGCGGAGTGGTATTACCCTGGGTCGCTAGTCCAGTGACAATGCTCTGGAGATCTGGGTTTGAATCCCACCACAGCAGATGGTGAAATTTGAATTCCATGTAAAATCAGGAAGTAAAAGCCTAATGATGGCCATGAAACCATTATTGGTTGTTGTAAAAACCCATCTGGTTCACGAATGTCCTTTAGGGAAGGAAATCTGCTGTTGTTGCCGGTCTGGCCGGAATGTGACTCCAGAGCCACAGTTGGTTCTTAAGTGTCCTCAGTCCTAGGGGATGGGCAATAAATGCTGGCCCAGCCAGCGATGCCCACGTTCCCATAAAATAATAAATTAAAATTTTAATTGGGTAACAATTTTTTGTGTCCTTTCCAATTGACCGTAACAAGGCAACTTGTCTAGATCAACCGATGGCGGGAAGTTGTCAAGTGCGATAGTTTGTGGTATAAGGTCATGTGATGAAACCTTCCAGGATTACACCCAGTCAAAGTTGGCAACCTCAATCTCCGCCCTGCCTTTGCTTTCACTTTCCTCCCTGTTAATTCTCTGCCCCACTGGAGAGAAAATCTATCTGCCACCTTAGCAGAGAAACCTGTAGCTCAAATTTCCCACGCGCACTCTTTCTCCCCCAACCTGGTGCTGCCAAGACAAAGTTTCAAGAAAAGGAATCATGTCCCTGTCACCAACTCACTTGGCCCTAATGCCCATGGTGCTGTGGCGCCAACAGCCTGAAGGAGACAAACAGCTGGCAGATATCATTAACGATGGAAGGGACTGTTTAAAAGTACAAGCGAAATTCAGTTTAGAGATAACCTGGCCCAGGATTGTCTATTTTTTTTTTGCAGATGTGCTTTGGACAACTTGCCAAGCCCATGAATAGTTGAAGTACTTTGTTAGCTGAGCAAAGCCCAGTCAGTTGGTACACATCCAATGCTCTGTATTCTGTAACATGCTGCTGGTGAGTTTAATCTGCAGCCGATACCCTCTGTGGCTCTCTGATAACTGTTTCAAGCTGTTTGTTCAAGCAATTGGTGCGATGTGATTGTAGCATCTTTGCACAACGGTGTTTGTTTTGGCTATGAGCTGGGCGTTTGTGGTAATGTACAGATAAGCCCACACACTGGAACATTACAACCGTTGGATTATAGATTTACTGTGGATCACGTGGGCACTGGTGGCTGCTCTAGAAAATCATTTCGTTCTGCTGTCCCACCCGGGCACAGGTTTTCCAGCTTTCTGTAATGTGACCTCCAGCGCTTCAGTGGAGCAGGCTGGCTGGACTGGCACTGTGGGTCGGGTCACTTAGCTGAATTCTGGGATGCAGGGAATGGGGGTGGAAATCGTATTGAAGATTGCATGAAATTTAAAAGTTTCAAATTCAAACAACTTTCCATGCAATTTTTCACCCCTGCAACAATCTTGAGCTCTGGCAATCCCAAACCTAAAACTCTCTGCCACCCTTATTCTCTTTCCTTAATGTCCATGTCATTGACTAGGTTTTTGGTCATCAGACCTAATACGTCCTTATACGGATAAATGCCAATGTTCCCCTAAAGTGCTTGGGATGTTTTATTTCTTAAAGATGCACGTTGTTGTTGACCATGCTGTGGAAAATTGGCTGCCATATTTCCCTACTGACTACTTCAGAGGTGATACTTCTGCACTTGGTGCATCCTGAGACAATCAAAAGTGTTATAAAAATGAAAGTTTGTTCTTTCCTCCTTCTTTCTTATGAAAGAAGTATCACCTTGAAATTAAAGTTTACTTATTAGTGTCACAGGTAGGCTTACATTAACACTGCGGTGAAGCTACTGAGAAAATCCCCTAGTGGCCACACTCCGGTGCCTGCTTGGGTTCACTGAGGGAGAATTTGGCATGGCCAGTGTACCTAACCAACACGTCTTTAGGCCAGTGAAAGGACACCAGAAGAATCCCACTCAGATACAGGGAGAATGTGCAGACTCTGCGCAGCGACCCAAGCTGGGAATCGAACCCAGGTCCCTGGTGCTGTGAGGCAGCAGTGCTAACCACTGTGCCACCCTGAGGTAATAATGCCCATCCTCAGTCCACACCAGCACTTCATAAACCACTAAAAGGCAACCAGTCATGCTGTCTCTTTTATTTTGTTTTCTCCTATTGACTTGGAGATGGTTATTTTAATAAATCCATGTGGGGTCCAGAAGAATATGGTTTTGCGGATGCAGTGTGTAAAAGGAGAAAGGAAGAAGCTGTGTGCATAACCACTAATCTTAACTTGTGAAGTTCCTAAGGACTCCACATACAATTGACCTCATGGAACTGCAGTATCTGTGGAGGCGAGTACTATGTATTATTGCACATTATCGACTAGGGAAGAAAACCTGCCAACCTTACCTGGTCTGGCCTATATGTGACTCTAGAGCCACAGCAATGTGGTTGACTCTCAACTGCTCACCAAGGGTAACTAGGGTTGGGCAATAAATGCTGGCCAGCCAATGACACCCGTGTCCCAAGAATAAAAAAAAACCTAAATAGGATGATTTGCATATAAATTTTCTTATCAATTAAATTAATTTGAAACAATGCTGTGTCATAGACTGTGGGCTGTGACCAACAAACTAAATGTCGTGACACCAATGTAAAATTCCTGTTTAATACTACAGTTCTCAGTCCATATAGAAGCTTCCAGCAGATTGATAGCAGTTCCTGTGAGCGGGGCTAGCCCAGAATAATATGGAATCTGTAACTTTTCAGCATTTGACTTTCCTGAGGATTAGCAATTGCCTAATTTACAGCAGTGTATAGACTGGATTATGTGTAGCTTTACAGTTACCCAGCTCTTCCTCAAGGTGTTGCCAACTCCGCTGCGGAATGGTGGATTGTAAACAGGAGCCTTGTGGAATAATTCTGGCAAACCCTAGTACAGTTGTATGCGCTGTGTGTTTTATTTAATGCAACTCCTAGACGCTTCTTAACTTGATTGAAGAGATCTAGAGGCAGATTTACCTATTTGCTGGCATTCAGAGAGCAGCTGTTCATAAATATTTATCACTGTTAATGGTTTATGATTTGAGCTCTTTATATCGCTATTGAGGTGCTTGATCCTCTGGAAGTGGCCAATGCTTTAAGATGCATTCATGGTGCAAAAACAACTTTGCGCTAATGATCTGGAGATGCAATTTGGACCTGCCTTGCATTTTCTTTAATTATGTTGAATACAACAGTCAGCTTCCAGAGCCTGCCAAATGCCGTGCATGAGCAGAAACCTGATCAGGGCAGTAAACCACAATAGTAAGGAGAATGATGACCCATTACTGTTGAGGATATGATCCCAATATCATAGAATCCCTACAGTGCAGAAGGATGCCATTCAACCCATCAAACCTGTTCTGGCAACAATTCCACCCAGGCCTTATCCCCTTAACCTATTTTCCTTGCTAGTTTGCCTGACACTAAGAGACAATTTAGCATAGCCAATCAACCTAGCCTGCACATCTTTGGACTGTGGGAGGAAACCAGAGCACATCCCTGGTTGTCCTCCAGAAGCTGGTGGTGAGCTGCCTTCTTAAACTGCTGTAGTGCACCCTCTGTACTGTTGGACGGAGTTCAAATCAGATGAGCTAACTGTACATTGGACTGCATAGAGCTCATTGAGGTCATAGAGGTTTACCGCTTGGAAACAGGCCCTTTGGACCAACTTGTCTACCGTCCAGTTTTTATCACTGAGCTATTCCCAATTGCCCATGTTGGGCCTATATCCCTCTACACTGACGTAGATGTGTAAATGCTTTTTAAAAGACAAAATTGTACCCACCTCTACTACTAACTCTGGCAGCTTGTTCCAAACACTCACCACCCTCTGTGTGAAAAAATTTCCCCTGGATCTTTTTGCATCTCTCCCCCTCTCACCTTCAACCTAGGCCTTCTAGTTTTAGATGTCCATACCTTTTGGAAAAGATGTTGACTGACCTGCGCCCCTCATTATTTTATAGATGTCTGTAAGATCACCTCTAAGCTTCCTACGCTCCAGGGAAAATGTCCTAGTCTATCCAGCCTCTCCTTTATAACTCAAACCATCAAGTCCTGGTAACATCCTAGTAAGTATTTTCTGCACTCTTTCTTGTGTAATAATATCCTTTCTATAATGGGGTGACCAAAACTGTACACAGTATTCCAAGTGTGGCCGTACCAATGTCTTGTACAACTTCAACAAGACGTCCCAATCCCTGTATTCAATGTCCTGACCAATGAAACCGAACATGCCAAATGCTGCCTTCACCAGCCTGTCCACCTATGACTCCACTTTTAAGGAGCTACGAGCCTGTACCCCTAGATCCTTTTGTTCTGTAACTCTCCCCAACGTTCTACAATTAACTGAACAAGTCCTGCCCTGGTTCGATCTACCAAAATGCATCACCCCACGGATAGAATAGAGGCCAGGTCCATCAACTTCGATGTGTTAAATTCCTACAAGTCCAGAGGTTCCGACAATCAAACCCCCAAGAGTTCACTCTATTGGGTCCAAGTTGTATTTGCATTTCTTTTTTGTTGTTGGTTTGTTTTGTGAACATGCAGTTTTGGAAAAAGTTGTATTTGGAAGTGTTGCTTCAAGCATTAAAATCAGAACACTAAAGCATGTTAACATCAACCTAGTGTGGCATGGTAGCACAGTGGTTAGCACTGCTGCTTCACAGCTCTGGGGACCTGTGTTCGATTCCCGGCTTGGTTCACTGTCTGTGTGGAGTTTGCACGTTCTCCCTGTGTCTGCTTGGGTTTCCTCTGTTTGCTTCGTTTCCTCCCACTCCAAAGATGTGCAGGTTAGGTTTATTGGCCATGCTAAATTGCCCATTAGTGTTAAGGGGACTAGCTAGGGTAAATGCATGGGGTTAAGGGGATAGAGGCTGAGTGGTATTGTAGTTGGTACAGACTCGGTGGGCTGAATGGCCTCTTTCTGTACTGTAGAATTTCTATGGTGAATGCAAATTAATGGAAACATGGATGAAAATGTTACTTAGGGCTCAGGACACTTCATGTTATGGCTCATATAGTTCACAGAGGCAAAAATCTCAGAGATCCTTTCCGAAGGAATTTCATGCCCAATTACACTTCTTAAACTATAAACGAAGGCCCAGAGCCTTTGCAGTATTCAGTGTCTTCAGCCATTTCTTGGTATCACGTAGACGGAATCAATTTGGCTGGAGAGTGTCGCCTGTGATGCTGGGGAACTGAGGAGGATGACGAGATGGATCGTCCACTCAGCATTTCTTGGGCTGTGAAACTGATCAACGCTGAGGTTCATCAAAGAAGGTCCAAGGGGAAACAATTACACTGGGTGCATAAATGGTATGATCTGCTGCATACGAACACATCCTGCTTCAGTGACTGAAGAGTTGTGAATGTTGGCAAACATCCTCGCGTCTGACTGTATAATTGAAGAAAGGTCGTTGATGCAGTAGCTGAAGATAGTTGAGCCTGGACATTGCCCTGAGGAATTCCTGCAGTGTTGTCCTGGAACTGAGATGATTGGCCAACTTCTTTTGTGCTTGGTACGATTTCCTCTGATTCCCATTGACTCCAGTTTTCCTAGGGCTTTTTCCGGTCAAATCCTACCTTAAAGTCCAGGGCTGTCATCCGCGCCTCCATGCTGGAGTTTGTCTTTTGTCCGTGTTTGAACTAAGGTTATAATGAGGTCAGGAGCTGAGTGGTCCTGCAGGTGGAACCGCAACTCAGCATCCATGAGCACGTTATTGCTCAGCAAATGCCACTCAATAGCATTGTTGATGACCCATTACATCACATTACTGATGATCAAGAGTAGACTGAAGGGGCGGTAATTGGCCAGTTAGGATTTGTTCTGTTTTTTTTTGTGTACAGGACTTATCCGGGAAATTTTCCACATTATAGCTGTACTGGAACAGTTTGGCTAGAAGCGTGGAAAGTTCTGGAGTACACCTTCAATACTGTTGCTGGAATGTTGTCAGGGCCCAGAGCCTTTGGAGTATCCAGCACCATCAGCCATTTCTTGACGTCACATAGACTTGGCTGAAGTTGTCATCTGTGATGTTGGGGAACTCGGGAAGAAGCCGAGATGGATCATCCACCTGGCATTTCTGGATGTGCTGGGCTTCTCCATCAATGAAGATGTGGATATTTATGAAGCTCCCTCCACCTTTCATGACTGTATACGGCGGGACTGAAGAGTTTAGATCTGATCTGTTGGTTCTGGAATCTCTTCATGGTTGCCCAGTTTTCAGTTGTATGTTGATAGTGTTACAAGACAATGGAGGGTATCTTCAATGTGAAGATTGGACTTTGTCTCCACAGGAACCATGCAGTGGTCACGACTGATACTGTCCTGGACAGATACACCTGCAGTAGGCAGATTGGTGAGGATGAGGTCAAATATGTTTTTTCCTCCCCACCTACCAGAGACCTGGTCTAGCAGCTATGTCCTTTAGGACTCTGCCACTGTGGTGTGTTCTGGTGCTACTGAGTTGCTTTTGATGATGGACATTGAAGTCCCCTACCCAGAGTACAACATATGCCCCCTTCCCCACCCCACAAACAGTGCTCCCTCCAGGTGTGGCTCAATATGCTGAGCGAGGTGGGACATGGTAATCGGCGTGGGATTTCCTTGCTCATGTTTGACCTAGTGCAATGAGACTTTGAGGCCAGAATTGATGTTGAGCAGCTTCCTCCCAATGTATGCCACTGTGTTGCTGCCTCCACTGGGGCTGGTGGTGATGGTAAGGTATGATACCAAGAGACTGATCAGGTGGGTAGAAAAGTGACATGGTATTCAGTCTAGGGAAGTGTGAAGGAGTGCATTCGGGAGCATGTGGAATGGATAATGAGAAATAGAAAGGAACAGATAGATCTTTGCGTGCAAGTCCAAAATCCTTGAAAGCAGAGCAGCTGCAAAGATGATCAAAAAAGCCTTCCTTCCTTTAATAGCCAAGGCATAGAGTACAAGAGCAAGGGGGCAATGCTTTCCACTGCCTCGACAAAGCAGTCAGCAATAATTAAGGACCCCACGAACCCCAGACATTCTCTCTTCCACCACCTTCCTTCGGAAAAAGATACAAAAATCTGACGTCACGTACCAGCTGGCTCAAGAATCGTTTTGTCCCTGCTGCCATCAGACTTTTGAATGCACCTACCTCGCATTAAGCTGATCTTTCTCTGTACCCTGGCTATGAATGTAGCACTACATTCTACACCCTCTCATTACCTTCTCTATGAACGGTGTGCTTAGTCTGTATAGCACGCAAGAAACAGTACTTTTCACTGTATACTTAATCATATGACAATAATAACTCAAATCAAACTTTAGCACCTTCTCTCATTTCAGCTACTGTGCCTTATCCATCACTGACCCACTGAGTGAAAACCTTCAGTCACCAAACCCTTACACTCTCTATCTTTTGTTAGCTGAATCTTTACTTTTCTCCCCATTTGTAGACATCTCCTCAGAACTAACTTGCTATGATGGTGCTTTCAGCCGCCCTCCCACTGCGGTAGCACAAGCCACTCTTGCTGCATAGCGGCTGAGTACTTTGGAGTGTTGAAAGACATCACATGGATGCAAGTTGTCAAATAGCTCAGATTGGAGTTCAGCAATATGTATCCCATAAACCAAACTATTGTGCAGGAAACTCTTTACCGTTTCAAAAAAAAAGTATGATTTATTTGAATGATTATACTCAAAGGGCCTTAAAACCGGTGAAGCATTTTAACTTGCATTACACACACACTCAGATATTGATCTTTTTCAAGATCCACTGAGTAAAGTGGCCTAGTTTGTCAGGCTTTGGGTCATATGAGGAAAGTCCATTTAGCATCCGACTTAGTTGGACCACCAACTAGAGTGATGCTGGAACAAAAAAAGGATCTGTGGATGTTGGAACTCTGAAATTAAAACAGAGAATGCTGGAAAAATGCAGCAGTTCTGGCAGTACCTTGGGAGAGAGAAGCAGAGTTAACATTTTAGATCAAGGACCTTTCTTCAGATGCTGAGCTGCGCAAGCTGCGAGTTCCCAACTTCAGTTAATGATTGGATCCGCAGATCTGAGATGGACATTATGCTAGCTTCGTAGGGAATTGCGAAGAAGGAGAAAACTCACTCTGGTTCCCTTTCCTCATTCCTACCCAGGAAAACTTCCTAGAGAGTGTTAAGGACAAGATTGGACTTTGTTGGTAATTCTGCCCTTGCCCAACTAAGACTTCTTGCCAGGAGTCTCTCCCAAGGTGGATAGCATCCAGATTCACTGATGAATGGAACCGCTGTTCTTAAGTGACCACAGTCAAGTGGACCTCTCTGTCGCGAGATCTGGAATGTGGATGTAGAGTGTGCTGGAATGTGCTGTACCAGGTGCTCGTGACAGATGGACATTTTATTGGTGCGCGGTACTGAGTGCCTTGAAATCTGGATATGGAGACCAATGGGAAGTGGGTGCTCATTTTACAGCTTGTCCTATAAAACACTTCAGCTATGTGCAACCTTGGCCACACGTTTCAGGACAAACATCCCTGGAGGGGAGGTGATGGCCTAGTAGTATTATTGTAAGACTATTAATTCAGAAACTCAGCCAAAGCTCTGGGGACCCAGGTTCAAATCCCATCACGGCAGCTGGTGGAATTTGAATTCAATAATGAAAATCTGGAATTAAGAATCTACTATGAGCATGAAAACATTGTCGGGAAAAGCCCATCTAGTTCACTCATGACTTTTTGGAAAGGAAATCTGCCGCCCTTACCTGGTCTGGCTTACATGTGACTCCGGAGCCACAGCAATGTGGTTGACTCTTAACTGCCTTCCAAGGGCAACTAGGGATGGGCAATGAGTGTTGGCCAGCCAACGAAGCCCGTGTCCCATGAATGAAGTAAAAAAAAAAGAACAGAGTAAGGTTTACTTTGGTGATACAAGGGATGAGAGACTTGAATTATGTGGTGAGATTAGAGAAGTTGGGCTTATTCTGCAGAGGAGGTACAATAGAAATATTCAACTTTTGAGCAGTTTTGACAGTGTCATTCGGGAAGAAACTGGATGTGGAGCTATCTGGAGGTTCCCCTCCTAGCCATGCACAACCCTGATGTGGAAATGAAACTCTGTTCCTTCACAGTTTTTGAATCAAAATCCAAGAACTCCCTCCCAAACAGCACTGTGGACTATAGCAGTTCAAGAATGAAGCTCAGCACCACTTTCTCAAGGACAGTGAGGGATGGACAATAAATGTTGGCCTAGCCAGCGACATCCGTATTTCGTGATGAATATAAAAATATCTGATCATGGATTTAAAATAATTGGCTGAAGAACTGAGGAGAAATTTCTTGAAACTGGTTTCTTATGATCTGGACTGTGTGACCCTGATTAGTTGGAGGGGTGTCAGATACCTTAGCAACTTTAAAAAGACAATTGGGCACGTACTAGAAAAATAATTTGCTGTTTTGGGTGACTAAATCTAGGATGCAAAACCACATTGAGCAGCTCATTCAGAGAGTCTGCCACAAAACACAACAGTTGCTTCTGTGATGTACAGTTTGTTGGTTATGACTTCCCAAAAATCAAAATGTTGGGAACATTGAATTCATGAATTGGGACATCTTGTTTAAGTTGTACAAGACATTGGTAAGGGTACGCTTGGAATACTGTGTACAGATTTGGTCACCCCATTATAGAAAGGATATTATAATAAGAATGCAGAAGAGATTTACTAGGATGCTACTGGGACTTGATGGTTTGATTTATAAGGAGAGGCTTGATAGTTTGGGACCTTTTTCCCTGGAGCGTAGGAAGCGTAGGGATGATCTTATGGAGGTCTATAAAATAATGAGGGGCACAGATAAGACAGATAGTCACCATCTTTTCCAAAGGTAGGGGAGCCTAAAACTAGAGGGCACAGGTTTAAGGTGGAAGGGGGCAAGATACAAAAGGGTCCAGAGGGCAGTTTTTTCACTTGAGGATGGTGAGTGTCTGGAATGAGCTGCCAGAGGTAATAGTAGAGGTGGGTACAATTTTGTCTTCTAAAAATCATTTAGACAGTTACATGGGTAAGATGGATATAGAATCCTAGAACGTTACAGTGCAGAAAGAGGCCATTCGGCCCATCGAGTATGCACCGAACACAATCTCACTCAGGCCTTACCCCCATCTCCCTACATATTATACCCACTAATCCCTGTAACCTATACATCTCTGGACACAAAGGGGCAATTTCTTCGCATGGCCAATCAACCTAACCTGCACGTCTTTGGACAGTGGGAGGAAACCCACACAGACACGAGGAGAATGTGCAAACTCCACACAGACAGTGACCTGAGCCGGGAATCGAACCCAGGGCCCTGGAGCTGCGAAGCAGCAGTGCTAACCACTGTGCTACCGTGCCGCCCAAATAGAGGGATATGGGCCAAATGTGGGCAATTGGGACTAGTTTAGTAGTTTTGAAAGAAAATGCAGCATGGACAAGTTGGGCCAAGGGGCCTGTTTCCATGCTGTAAACCTGTATGACTCTGATCACAATCCGCTAGCTTGCTGAAGGTTGACTGTTTGGGGTGAAAAGAAGATACAGAAAAGCCAAGAGTGAGAAGGGATAGAAGACCCTGTACCCTGACATGAGGTACTTTTAGAATAGCCTCATCTCCCTCATCTTGGTCAACCAAGTTTGGAAGTGTCTCTGAGACTAAAAAATCAGAAGAATCTGGGTGGATTGCTGGTCTGCACTGGTGGCTGTGGCCAGTGCTCTCTCACTGGTTGTGGGTTGCAGCATTGAATGGTATCAGGACTTCCACAGTATGTGGCTTGTTGAGAAATACTTTTGGAGATAAATGCTTTAGTAGCTGCAAATCCCTTGAGAATAGCAGCCGCATAATTTGACAGTTTTAATTTCCTTGATTCTCTTGTATCCAAATGCTCTCGCTTCATTGTGCAACAATATAAGGTCACTGCTTTCAGCAGCAATATTTTGCTCAAATTAATTTCAGGCATGTCAGGTATAAAAGAAACTCCAAAACCATCATAGATGTGACAGAGCTGCTTTAATTTGCGGTGCAGTCGTGGCATGACTCCTCTTCCCAGTGTTCTGGTCTGGTGGTTTCCCTTTCTATCACCCCTGTGTACTGCCATTGCTTTTAATGAACCCGGTACAGAATTGAGGGCAGCGTCAACTGTTTGCTGGAGGATTGAAAATGAGAAGTGCAGACTTCTATAAAATCATCCTGGATCTTTTATTTGCCATGAATTATAGGCACCTGCCAATATGAACAGCTGGGTAATATCGTAAAGGAACAATGGATTTGCATTTATATAGTGTCTTTCACGACCTCAGAATGTCCCAAACCACGTTTGACAGCCAACAAAATACTCTTGTAGCGCAGTTATTGTTGTAATGTGAAAAAGAATTTACTTTGGTAACCTTAGCTGGTTCCATTTAATGAGGTTGGATGCTTTCCTGGTGGTATCACACATAGCCTCGGTTTTCCAACCTCTCTGCCCAACTGAACTGCCTTTTACCCTATCTCTGATATTTGTATGACTAAGCAATGTGTGTTATCTCCTACAGATTGTCCTGTCCTTGACAATCCACAAGGATTAGAACTACTACTTGACCAATGGATAGCAAGAATCCAATGGAATGACTCTCCAACTTGATTCACTACATGATACCCTGATCATTGTCTGTTCCAGTTCCATTTTGTGTGGTATTTTCGGTTCAGTAGGGAAAGGAGGATAGCTCAGAATATGGAAAGGGGAGGAGATGAAAAATTCCAAATGAAGACTAGAAAAGACTGTATGGATCAGGAAACTGAAGGGACAGTTGAACAGTTAGGATTCCCACGGGGTGTCTTGAAGGAAGGGAAAGAATTAACTGAATTAAAGTGGCTTTGTCAGAGAGATTTCAAAGATCAAGAACCAACCTGAATGGTGCAGTGACTGGACAAGAATTTGGAGTGTGGAGAAGGGATAACTGTAAAGTGGTGTAGAAATGAACACAATGAGAAAATGACCGCTTGCATTAACCTGAACAGACAAAAACCTCAACACTTGCACTGATCTATGGTTTAAGGTTAACCAGCAATTTGCTGCTTGCTCTAAGCTATTGTAGTGTAAGTATACATAATTATTAAAAGTTTGGCATGCTCTGAATGATGGTTTGGGTTTTGCATGCAGATTTTTTCCATTGTCATTGTCACCTCAATGTCGTTTGATATATTCGTAAAACCAATTGAATTTCTGAGAACCACAACTAACACAATGCAGAATAGGATTAAAACCCACAATGTCTTCATGATGTGACAAGTTTCTGGAAGGGGTATCAGAACAATATGTTTGCTTGCATCATCACAATATTCATTTGAATGTTGTGCTAAAACACTACTCAAATTCAAGCCTTTCTTTCAATATCAGAGCAGATTTACTCTGTTTCCTGTGCATTGGTGACACAGTTACGATCTCGGTTTTGATTCAGTGCGTCATCCTTGCCTCTGAGTCAGAAGGGTTTGAGTTCAAGGTTCACTCCAGCTGGAGACTTGAGCACCCAGTGCTTCACTGTTGGAAATGTAGTCTTTTTGGCAGCGATGTTAAGCCGAAGTCCCACCTATTTTCTTTGGGCATACATTTTACTACCACATAAACCTGTTGGACTTAAACCTGGTGTTATGAGCCTTCTTACCATACGTAGAATATCCTATGACAATGTTTCAAGGAGCAAGGAAGTTCTCCTGGTGTGAAAGCAGAAAGTGCTGGAAAATCTCAGCAGGTCTGACAGCAACTGTGGAGAGAGAATAGAGCTCATGTTTTGAGTCTGGATGTCCCTTCATTAGCTGAAGACAATCGAAAATAGGGTCATATTTATACTGTTAGGGTGAGGGAGATGGGGCATGACAAAGATGTAAAGGACAAAAAGATAAAGGAAATGTAAATTGTGGCGATCGTGGCTAAGAAGTCTCACAATGGCACGTTACTGTCCAACAGGTTTATTTGGAATCACAAGTTTCTGAAGCATTGCTCCTTCATCTGGTGAGTCTAATGTCTGTATCGATATGCGCAGTCTTCTTGGAGATCCTCTCCGCTTTGAGCCAGTGGTTTGCAGTGTCGGTAGAAGGGTGCTGATAGCTCAATAAGAGATCAGAATATGTAAATAGTAGAGCAAAGATAAGCAGAATGTCAAAGGGCAACCTGAGACATGCAACAAATAGTCCCAGTTCTCCTGGTATTCCTGCCAAGATGTATTCCTCAGTCACTATCACAAAGGCAGTGGTCATGCCATGTATCACATTGCTGTTTGCTGTGCTAATATTGGTTGCTACGTTGCCGACGTTACAGAAGTGACTACACTTCAAAAGCATTTCACTTTCTGGAAAGTGCATTGGGATGTCCTAAGGTCATGACAGGCAAGTCCTTGCCTGATTTTCTTGTAAACGTGGTGTGGGAATTTTCTGAATTCAAAAGGAAAAGCTCAGGAAAATCCGTCTGCTGTTTTTACACCAACACCAAGGAAGGAACAGGAGGTCTCTGCTTCTCATTTGCAAATGAAAAGAATGAGCATTGAAGTTGGGTGCTTGCATTTTCTATCTGGCATTTTGGGAGAAAGAGGAAACCAATCCCTGTGTATAATGGTCAACATAGGCCAAGGTTAAGTGAGACGGTGTTCAAATTCTTTCAACCAAGTAGAGCTATGAAGTTGCGGAAGGTTATAAAATAGATTAAGGCCTGTACTCCCACCTGGTTCTGGCTGCTGCTGCAACTCTAACCCCTGCCTCCATCACCTTGAGGATTAACTTCTGTAATGCTTTCCTCTTCAATTTATTCGCCTCCACACATCGCAAACCCCAGTTTCATTCAGAACACCCACAGGCAATGTCCTCACTTAAACACACTCACCCACCCCAACATTCTTGGCAAGCTGCTTCAACTAAATTGATATTTTTAACCTATTCACGCTCACGCAAAGTCAGTGAGAAATGATTGTCTTGCGTTTGTGTACACAAGTTGATCAGTCTGTATTTGGTCTGTTTTGGTTATCTCATGTATATCTACATCCATTCTTCAACTCTGGCTGGAATTTTACCATCCCGCAGGCGAGGGGCGGACCATGGAAAGATCCTTTGACCTCGGGCGAGATTGTATGGTTTTGGAACGAGCAAGGCTGTAAAGTCCCGTCTTCAGTGTTGACGTTTCCTGCCCACGTAAATATGTAGGATGGCTCAGCGGTTAGCACTGCCACCTCCGGGTGCCAGGGACCCACGTTCAATTCCCGGCTTGGGTCACTGTGTGGAATTTGCACGTTTCCCCTGTACCTACGTGGGTTTCCTCCGGGTGCTCCAGTTTCCTCCCACGTTCTGAAAAACGTGCTGGTTTGGTGCGTTGGCCATGCTGAGTTCTCCCTCCGTGTACCCGAACAGGCGCCGGAGTGTGTCAACTAGGGGATTTTCACAGTAACTTCATTGCAGTGTTAATGTAAGCCTATTTGTGACAAATAACCTTAATATGAATTCACTCTGAAAACCCAGTGTCACCACATTAAATTTGCCGCAGTATGAAATTAGTGTTCAGTTGTCACAAAAACAGGAAATGCTGGAAAATCTCAATAGGTTTGACAGCAACTGCAGATGGAAAATAAAGCCAACGTAACGAGTCAGGATGATCCTTCCTTAGATTCGATTGTATCTGGCCAATATTAGTACAGACCCCATGTTTATTGCATTGCAGTTAATGTGAAAACCAAGTCTGCTTTATATCAGTACATGAATTAAAATTACTTAAGAGCAGTTGGTGCCACTTTAGGGGAGGATACAGCGCAGGAAACAGGACACTCCAAAATTATATTCAGAAACCCAAGAAAGAAATGTGTCATTGTTGTGCAGTGACATCATATGGGACAGTTTGCTTTGAATGATATCGCACCTTTGTGTTTTATTAAACTTGACAGAAGTGTGTAAAAAAAAAAAATCCCAGTTCAGCTACAGGAAGCAATTGGCCTCAGTCCTGTGGCAGTTTCGATGAAGAACGTGGTCAAATTCAAATTAAGCTGATAATTGACTATAACTTTGGAACGAGCTGCTTCCGACATTTTGGTAACTAATTCTGTCACTGCTTCTGGTGGTGTGTAGTTTCGTCATGGCAACTATAGAGCAGAATTTTTCATAGAATTCCTACAGTGCAGAGGGAGGCCAATTGGCCCAACATGTCTGTACTGACAATCCTACCCAGGCTCTATCCCCATAACTCCGCACAGTTATCCTGCTAATCCCCCGACACTAAGGGTCAATTTAGCATGGCCTATCAATCCAACCTGCACGTCTTTGGACTGTGGGAGGAAACCCATGCAGACATGGGGAGAATGTGCAAACTCCCCACAGGCAATCACCCGAGGCTGGAATTGGACATGGGTCCCTGGCACTGTGACGCAGCAGTACTAACCACTGTTCCACTGTGATTCGGACAATGATTTAATTACATTTAGAATAACAAATGGGTCAGAATTTCAGTGCCTGTAACTCGGTTGGTGTGTTCAAAATAACACCAAAAAGCAGTGAGTTAAACTTGAATGCCTGCAACTGGATTATGGTCCGTGGAGTCAGTAGATGCGTAACTCTGCTTTCATGTGTTCAACTTGTTCGTTTTGCCATTCCTAACTCGTTTCACTGCTGAGGGCTCTACAGTACAGTTAGCAAGGATGGACTTTGGTGTTCTGAAGTTGTCAGTGATTGTTGCATCACTAATGGTAACAATACCGGTTGTGACAGGTTGGTCCTGTTCGTCGTGTAGCTGATGGCACTTGGAGTTTGAAAGCCCTGGCATTATTAATTTAACATAGTTCCACTCTAGTCCATGGATTTCTTGAGTGTCATTTATGCTTAAACTCCTGGAGGTACGTTCTCTCTGAATGATCCATTTGAATTTTATGTTCCTATAATGAAGGTTTTTCTTTTTCAGTGGCTCAGAATGTGAACCAGTGACAGTGTGAGTGCAACACCGAAGATTGGTGTCACGGGCTGATGTGCAACTTTAAAGCTGAGAAATAAATTTAGCACAGATGCGCGGAAGAACGTCTCAGTCAGAAAGTGAGAAATTTCACAAATATTCTGGCAAATGGGACGGTGGAGGCAGAAACAGCTGTTTATGATGCAGCTGGATGATATAATGGGAGAATTAAAGTATTAGAGGAATGAGCTGCAGTGGGCCAAAATAATCTTTTGTTATACAAGACCAAAGCACACTCAATGCTGCAAAACGGAAATAAAAACAGAAGATGCTTGAAATACTCAGCCAGTCTGACCACATCTGTGGACAGAGAAACCGAGTTAACATTCTAGATCAGTGATCCTATGTCTTGTCTTGCCTTGCCTTCCATGCACTACTAATGAGGTTGCTGCCTCATCACCAGTGCTGCCTTTCTGATGCTATCTTAAAGCAAAGCCACCATCTGCCTCTCAAGGACATGAAGGATCCATTGGCATTGCTCAAAGTGGAATGGTGTTTTCCCAGCTCCCTGGAATAAATGCAGCAGGGTGGCACAGTGGTTAGCACTGCTGCATCACAGTGCCAGGAACCTGGGTTCACTTCCAGCCTTGGGTGACTCCCTGTGTGGAGTTTGCATGTTCTCCCTGTGTTTGTGTGGGTTTCCTCCGGGTGCTCCGGTTTCCTTCCACAGTCCAAAGATGTGCAGATTAGATGGATTGGCAGAGCTAAGTTACCCCTTATTGTCCAAAAATGTGTCAGTTAGGTGGGTTAGCCATGGTAAATGCGTGGGGTTACAGGGATAAGGAGAGAGCCTGGGTAAGATGCTTTCTGGAGAGTTGGTGCAGACTCGATGGGCCCAATGGCCGCCTCTTCCTATGAAAAACAGGTTATCTAATTATAATGTCATTTGCGGAAGCTAGTTGTGTAGAAATTGGATACCCGGTTAGCCCTGATCATGTTTTGGGATGTCCTGAGGTGGTGGTGAAAGGCACTGTTTTAAAGCAGCTCATTTATTTCACTGGGCTGCAGCCAAAAATTGGACTGATGCACAGACTGAGCATGAGTCATTAATGGAAGGGATATTCCACTCCAGCGGGGCAACACCTGCATATGTCCCTCATCAATTCCAATGTTTTACTTATATTACTTTGTCCAAAGAGATCTCTGTGCAATTTGCTTCTGGAGCTTTAACTTAATCTTTTACGTCCTTTGAGTCATTGTTTTAAGCGATCATTCACTAACAAGTATGATTGTCCACCTAAGAAACTCCGTGTCACTGGTTACGGGTTCTGTGGTTCCTCTTGTGGCTGATGAGCCCAATCCTAGAGCCACATCTTCGAACGCACACTTGGCAGGTGTTTCCGTGAGGCGAGTTCAGTGCTTGACTTGAGATTGCAGGTGACCTCAAAGAATTGTGTCCCTTCCATTGGGGGGGGTGCTCCAAGAAGGTCTTTTCTAAGTAAGCTCTCTCAGATATTGACATATAAATTGTACCTCTTGAGGTGAGCATTCAGAGTGTTCTTGGAGCGCTTCCTTTGCCCTCCTCTTGTTCGGGAACATTCCTTGAGCTGGGCCAAGTGAATTGGCTTTCGCAATCGGGACCCTGACATCCTCAGCACATGGATGGCCCAGCGTAGTTCAATTGTGATGACCATGGCCTCATTGGCGGTCTTGGCTCCTTCAAGGACATGTATGCTAATATGCCTGTCCTCTCAGCTGAATGAGAATCTGTGTCAGACAGTGTTGAGGTGGTGTCTATGCATCGTAAAGGTTTCAGAGCCACATAGAAGAATTGGGAGGATGACTGCCTTGCACACGATCTTGATATCAGCACAAACGTCACAGTCATTAAAGACACTCATCCTGAGGCGTCCAAAGGCGGCGCTCGTGGGTTGGGTGCAATGTTGGATCGCTCCATCGATGTCAACCTTAGAGAGGTGGTTCCTCAGATAGGGGACATGTTCCATGTTGGGGAGGGTTACTCCATTGATCCTGATGGAAGGAGAGACCAAATCTTGCCATGGGGTCAGTTGGTAATGGACTTGTTTTCTTGAGGTTGAGGCTGAGATTGATTCTTCAGTATGCTTCTGCGAAGGTGTCAAGCATGCTTTGGAAATTCTCTTGTGATATAGGGATATGAGCCAAATGCGAGCAATTGGGACAAGCTTAATAGTTTAAATAACAAAAGGGCAGCATGAACAAGTAGGGTCAAAGCGCCTGTTTCCTTGCTGTAAACCCCTATGACTGTATGAGATAGCAGAGATGGCAATGTCATCCACACACTGAAATTCCATGAGTGATGTCTGTATCGTGTTCTTGGATTTCAACCAGTTGAGGTTGAAAGGTTTTCTGTCCATTGTGTAGACAATGTCCACTCCACTGGGAAGCTTGTTGTTGACCAGGTGAAGGATGGTGGGGGAAAGGGTGAGAGCAATGACTCCAGTTTTGACCCCTCACTGGAAGGTTTCTGTCTTATTTCCATCAATGAGGACTGTTGCTGATATTTGTCGTGGAGGAATTGGAGGACGTTGATGAATTTTTCTGGACAGCCGGCCTTTGGAAGGGTCCTGCATAGCACTTCCCAATTGACTGAGTGAAATGGCTCGGTCAGACCCTTGCTCTAGTATATTCCAGTTTCCTGCTTTGTGGTGCAAATAGTCGGAGATTGTGTCGCTACGGTTCAGTTGGTAGAAGTGTTTCTTTGCTCAGAGAACTGAGCTATGCAGGCAAAGTTCCAAGTTACATCCCTTATGTGTGTCTGTCCATGTTTATTCTCACATTGTTGAACAGCTTCAGCCCGAACATATTTTCCCCTAACCAGGTGTTGATAAGATTCTTGAGTTATAACAATTACCAGTGCACATCGATAATTGTACGTGTAATATGACATTATTGGTTTTATATGTAGCAATGAGTACTTCATCACTTGGGTTCAGAGAGTGAACTGGGAGATAAGAGTCTGAAGTCCATTAGTGATAACTGTAGCTAAACCAGTTGAAGTAGCCTAGGAAAGGATTTGTGACACAGTCATTGCTGCAACTGGTTTTGGTGGTGTCGTACTCACATCGTGATGCACAAATTGAACATTGATCCCCATTGACCAGAAAAATGGGTCCCTCTTTTCTCTCCCAAATGTTGTCTTTTACTTCCCTGAAAAGTGTGAGCTTGGGCGACGTTGAGGTTCTATACCTGCTGCCAGCCCTGCAATACCTTCCTCAAAAGGCCCCTTCCTCATGTGATTTCAGTTGTTAACCTGACTACTCCAGAACTGGTCAGCACTGGTGAGATTGAGCCCAGGCACGTTTGCACCTTCCAGCAGCAATTATGAGCAGGAGGGGGATCCCTGTCTGGTGTTTCTATTAATTTCTCGATTTCGTACAACCGGGAGGTGTGAAGCCAAATATAGCGCCTCAGTTGTTGAACCAAATAATTGTTGCCTCGTGAGGAGAAAAACTGAGTATGCCGGACTAACTTGGGTAATTTGTATTTTGCAGGGACTGTGGCTGTGTGATGCTGTGAACTGTGCCTTGGCCATTGGTCTGGACCTTATACCGAAATCTGCAGATACCAGGCTCCCAAACATCGGTAAGTCCAGTGTTAAACGCACCTCTCACATGTAGGATCTTATCATTGCTTCACTCTGAAGTGAGTGGGTAGGTCCAGCTCTGCTCATCTTTATTATCAGTGTACGTGGTGTGAAGTGGGGAGGAACTGACAGGGAACAGAAACCAGACAAGGAGGATCATACCTGGCCACACCAGAACCTCCTGACAAACAACCACAGTGGTGCTGATTTGAGAGCAGGCCAAGTATCTGCTTGTTGTCCCAAAAGGACAGCAGCGTACAACTGGAGGGTGAGGTGCAAATTTCTGAGAGAAAATTAGATAAAAAAGAAAGCTCTTAAGGAGGGAGAGGAAGAATCAGCCACATCGTCTGTTCAGCCAGCTGTGCAGTGTAGTCACCTTGGGAACATTCTTCTAAATCCACCTCAGCAAATGATTTCTCTTAATCCTCTGGGTCGCTTTCACAGACCAGGTGTGTTTGATACTGTTTAGCTTGCAAGACTGTGTTCAGAACAAAACAAAAAAAACCTTCAAATTAAAACTACCTTGCCCTCTTCCCCTGTGCACTCGGAGCTTCCTTCGAGCTGTGGAGAATACTGTTGAGTCTGTATTGTTATTGCCTTGCTGAGAAATGATTGGGAAGTAACAAACACGGCAAGGAATAATCTGAATGGAATAAATATTGCTTTTTCTCTCATCATTCGTCTCATTGCTGGCTGAAGCTTCTTGCTGTTGTCACGTTTGCTTGCTGTACTTCAATGTAATTTATTGCCTGTGATATGCTTTGCGTGGTGTTATATTAATATTTCTTTAATTAAGAGCATTAAGGTTCAGCTTTATTTAGCAAGACTGCATTTCTCTCAATGCAAGGTTCCAGTCCCCTGTGACCATATCCGTGCCAGTCTGCATTGGTTTGTTAGCAGAAGAACTGGAAAATTATATAGAAGGCACAGTGGCCTAAAAAATCAAGCTGCACCATTCTTCAGGGTGCCAGATGGTCTCCTAAACCTCCAGTGTGGTGGGCAGGAAGCTCACGATGAACGCCATTGGTAATGGCCAAAAAAAAATCAGTGTGCAGTCCCCATGCTCGAACGGGCATCTTTTGAAAATTCCAATCAGGGTCTAAACCTATTTGAAAGCTGCACTGTAAAGTTAGGCTGTCTTGAGCCAGCAGGTGCCAGAAGAAGCTGCACATTGGAAAATCAAGCTCCATACGTGACCTAATGGGGGGGCCCCTAAAGGGAGCCTACAAAACAAGACATGAAAATATACAACAAATACAGAAAATGCAGGAGAACCTCAGGTCTGATAGCATCTGTGGAGAGAACATCGAGCCAACATTTCGAGTCTGGATGAGTTTGAAGTTCATTTATTAGTGTCACAAGTAGGCTTGCATTAGCGCTGCAGTGAAGTTACTGTGAAACTCCCCTAGTTGCCCGCTCCAGCGCCTGTTTGGGTAACACTGAGGGAGAATTTAGCATGGCCAGTGTACCTAACCAGCGTGTCTTTTGGATTGTGGCAGGAAACCTCTGCAGACACGGGGAGAATGTGCGGAGTCTGCACAGCCACCCGAGGCCAGAATTGAACCGAGCTCCCTGGTGCTGTGAGGCAGCAGTGCTAACCACTGTGCCACCCACATGACCCTTCATCTGAAACGTTGGCTGTATTCTCTCCCCACTGATGCTGTCAGACCTGCTGGGTTTCTCCGGCACTTTCTGTGTTTGTTACAGATTCCAGCATCTGCAGTATTTTGCCTAATAAAGGATAATAATAACTACTAAAGGATAGAATGTTCCCTCCCACTCCACCTTAGCCACTGCGTTTCACCTCTTTGTAATTGCTTTCTTCTCAATCTAGTGGTCCCCTCCCACCTGATGATGGGGGCTTTTTCCAAAATGATCCAATCATTCGTCACGCTTCACTGGCGCGATGGGAATGACATCCAAGGCCCAATATTGGGTCCGTTTCAGGAATTATCCACACATCTAGTTCTGTGTATCTATATGTCGGGCATGTACAAAGCCCACATATTAGGTATATACAAATACAAAGAACAATACAGCACAGGAAACAGGCCCTTCGGCCCTCCAAGCCTGAGCCCCTCATTGGTCCAACTAGACCATTCTTCTGTATCCCTCCATTCCCAGTCTGCTCATACCTACAAAGCAGAAGAGACACCACAGCAATCTGTGAACCTTTACATTTGGTTACAGAAGCTCCTTGTGACAGTGCTGTGGGTGGATGCACGAACGTACGCTGCACCCAGAGCCTAGCCTGGCTAAATTAGAAAGTGTGATTTGCATAAAGATTGAGCGTCTCAGCCAGCTGGATACTAGAGGGTGCACTGTGTACGTACAGTTAACCTTGAGCAATGTGCTGTGTCTGGGATTCTTTTTGTACGATTGCATAAAGCATAAGCTAAGATAAATATTTTTTGTAAATCTCTTCACGGTAGATAAAAAGACATTAAGGTGACGTATAATTTATTTTTGAGAAACACCGTTGAAAAGTCATCCATTACCAAGGGTTTAACGAGTTTCGTTCTGGAACCTTCTGACAGGAGTAGGCCCGATGTTGTTAGCATAGGGGTTCAGATCCAGTGGGAACAAACCTGAAAAGTTGAGGGGGGCTAGATAGAACCAATGCTCGGTTTATTATACTGATTAGAGTGATGAAAACAGAATTAGGTGCGTTGTGTCTTCTGCAGTTGGATGTTTATATGGAAACATCTTGCGCACCATTTTATTTGGAGTCTTCTCTGCCCCTGGCTGATTGCTGTCCCACAATTTGCACTTCAATTTGGACTTCAGTCTTTTTTTATTTTTAATGGATCAACTCAGACCCTCTGTTCAATGACAACTGCTGCTCCTTCCCGAAACTTCCTTTCTTTGTTAGAGAACAAAAGAACACCTCTTTCCTCCTCTGCACCGAATTCCCACTTCAATCGGAATGTGCCTCATTCATGATGAGATCTCTGCCAGTGCTCAGGCACCTTTTACCAACTTGAAACAGGCCCTTGCATGTATGGAGCTGAGATGCTCTTTAGTTTAGCTTCCTGCTAATTCACACCTAGCGAAGTCCTATTCAGGCAAAGGGCTTTAAGGCGAATTCCTGAATCCAAGTTCCCTGTCACATCAATCAGTTACTGTTCCTGTTTCTGATGACTGTCCCTCGACCGCTTTTGGAAATAGTCCATGAGCTGCTGGTTGGTGAAGTTAGGTTTTTGTATTTACTCCTTCCCACCCACCATGCCACTGTCCGGGGTCACACCGGGAGCACGATTCCTTGCCTAAGCTATCGGAGGCCAGCTGTACCCTAGTGAGAGTGGTATGTTTGTTTGAGAGAGAAAACTGATCACACGGTGACAGATTTGCTCTGTAACTTAATTTTCAAAATGAGAAATGGAAGGCCTCCGGGGTGAGAAACTGTTGAGATTGGAAAGAAGAATCCAAGGAGAAACCAAATTAATTAGAAAGTAGTAATTAGATAATGTGGCATTACAAGCCCTGAGGATAATAGGAGGAAGAGAATAAAAGATAAGTTTTGGAGTCCCAGGAAAGAGAAAGTAAGAGACAGTGTGATGAATTTTGGTTATAACACAATAAGGATATAGAGAGGAGTATATAGGATGGTATATTTAGTGAAAAGTTTAGATAAGCACTGGTCCTAGTCACATTGATGCATTACAGAAAGATACGTTTTTGAGACCAGAAAAATGCCAAGCTCTGAGCTTGCCTTCTATATCCACAATGAAGCTATGTCCATGTAGCTCTCTCAACCATGAGGCTGCAGAGCGCATAGACTTGACCTGTCTGATTACAAGCACGTCCATCACCAATGTTGACATTCCACCATCATCCTTGAATGTGACTCAGAGTGTGGTACTGTCATCATGCACACACTCAGTTCCACATTGAATGGTGAACAGATTGACGTAACACAACTCTGTAACTTTGAAACTTGTAATCCTGGCTGTGCTCCCAAGCCCTCTGGATGAAGCAATGCATTATTTATCATAGGTGTGAATTAATTCCAGAGTTGGCAAAACACAAAGCAAAACAACAGTAATTGCTGCCAGGCACAAATTTTGTGCATCCAGCCCAAGAACAAGGAACAGGGCCAACTAATGTAATGATATGGTGAACTAGGTCTTTAGTATACACTATCCATGCATTTGTTGGCTGTCCCTCAATTCAAAGATGATGTCTATTCAGGGCCATGAATTTCTGCTATTGCTCTTCATGTGACTGAGCAGGTCGATTCTCCTACCTGTATGTTCTGAGCCCATGCATACTAACAAGGAGCAGGAGTAGGCCTTTTTGGTCCCTTGAGCCTGTCCTGTCATTTCATAAGATCATGGCTGATCTGATAATAACCTCAAGTCTGTATTTATCCTATGTCCAATAACCCATCACCACCAAGCTTACCCAGGGTCTGTCCACCTCTGCCTTAAAAATGCTAAAAGACTCTGCTCCCACCTCCTTCATCGGAAGAAAGTTCCAAAGGCTCACTACCGTCTAACAGAAAAATAATTCTTGACGTGGGCCTTGATGACCAATGAGATAAGTGGGATCTTTCCTTCTCCGCTGCTGCTGTGCCTCACCATGAAGGCATTTGGGTTTGAAGTGCAATGATGGACAGTTCTGAATAATTGTTGACTATGAGGAATTGGCTACCAATGTCAATGTCATCTCACTTCAAGGAGAGCTTCTGTGTCTCTGAAGTGTTTTAGTTGTCCTCCCTTGAAATGTTGTCCATTTTGAGATTGAGGGGACAGGACCTGGTTTTCACGCATCCAAACACAGTGTCCACTCCTGCCACATCAACTTTGATAGAGTTTTGTCTGAATGCTGTGGATTTGGCTTCAAGAAGGGCACAAGTGCTAAGTTGATTGTCCTCCTATCGAATCCAGATAATGTGGCAGAGGTATTGCTAATGGAATTTCTCTAATATGCAGTCCAGGTCTCTCTGCAGCAATGCAGTGATGACAGCTGCTCTGTACATTTGGACTTCTGTTGCCTTGTCTTTGTTGTAAAACATTTGCTGCTGTAGTTCGTGGAAGATTGAACTGGTACAGCTGATCAGGCATTAATCCTCTCACATATGTTGCCGTAGAGGCTCCAGGATGTGTTGAGCACTTTCTGAATCTCTGCAGCCACCTCTCTCAAAAGGCAATCATTGAGGAGGAGATCGAGACTGTCTGTAAAGGCAGCTACAACCATCCTGAGATTGGATCGTTGATTTGGCCTGGAATTGATATAAAGGTGGTACAAAATGGCCTGAATCCTGTGGTCTGTAATTCAGGATGATGACTCAATGGATCTTTTGTCACAGTTTCACCCTTACTTCCTTTACTTCTGTTTTTTGTGTGTGTGTGTTCTCTCAACCCCTCCACACAACATACCCCACAGTCTGCTTTCAAACTACCATCCCATTCCCAGTCTCTCTCTCTTGTTGCTCAAAAAAAATGTAAGGATAGACCCTTAAATTATGGGCCAGTAAGTTTAACATCAGTCGGCAAGTGCCTAGGAACAATTACTTGGGATAGAATTAGTAGTCACATGAAAAAATGTGGGTTGATTAGGAAGCGCCAGCATGGATTTGTAATGGGGAACTTATGTTTAACTAACTTGTTGGAGTTTTTTGAGGAGGCAACAGAGAGGGTTGATGAGGGTAATGCTGTTGATGTGGTGGATATACAGGGACTTTCAGAAGGCATTCAATACAGTGCCCCACAACACAGGTGTGTGAAAAGTTAAAGCTCATGGAATAAAAGAGACAGTAGCAATGTGCACACAAAATGGGCTGAATAATAAGCAGCGAGTAATGGTCAATGGATATTTTTTGGGCTGGAGGAATGTCAGTAATGGTGTTCCCCAGGGGGTCAGTAACGGGTCAGTCGGTTTTCTTGACGTATATTAATGATCTAGATCTTGGTGCACAGGGGACAAATTCAAAATTTAGTGGAATGAGGGTAGATAGATGACAGATGAAGTTCAACGTGGAGAAGTTTGAGGAGATGCATTTTGCTAGGAAGAACATAGACAATATAGATTAGAGTAAAATTCCTAAGGGGGTGCAGGAGCAGCGGGACCTGGGTGTTTGTGTGCATAGATCATTGAAGTTAGCAGGCCAGGTGGAGATTGCACTTAATAAAGCATATCATACTCTGGGCTTTATTAACAGGGGCATAGATACATGAGCAAGGAGGTTATGCTGAACTCATATAAAACATTAGTTAGGCCTCGGCAGGAATATCGTGTACAGTTCTGGATGCCAACTACATGAAGAATGTGAACACGTTAAAGAGAGTGCAGAAGAGGTTCACAAGAATGATTCCAGGGCTGTGCAACTTCAGCTATGGGGATGGATTGGAGAGGTTTGGACCATTCTCCTAGGAGGAAAGGTGGCTAAAAGCAGATTGGATAGAGATGTTGAAAATCACGGAGGGGTCTGGACAGAGTAGACAGGGAAAAAATGTTCCCACTCTTAAAAGGATCAAGAATGAGAGGGCACTGATTCAAAGTGATTTGTGAAAGTAGCACACGTGATGAGAAAAGTATTTTTCGTGCAGCAAGTGATTCTGGTCTGGAAGTGTAATCGTGGCAGGTTCAGTCGAATCATTCAAATAAGAATCTCTTCCTGTCCTGCTACCCAGCAGTTTCTGCTTTGGTTCAATTCTGAAATTTTGCACATCCCACAGTTTAATCAAGCCATACCTAGTGACCAAGATTTCAGCTCCTTAGGCCATAAGCTCTGGAATTCCTCCCATAAACCAAGTCTCCAGGTAAATACTTCTTTCTCCTCCTTTAAGATGCTCTTAAAGCCTATCCCATTAATCAAGCATTTAGTTTTCTGTCTTTATCCCTTTCTGTGGTGTGGTGCTAAATTTTGTTAACGTTCTTGTGTGAAGTGCCTCAGAATGTTTTGCTGCATTGAAGGTAGTATACAAGTGTAGTGGTTGCATCAACTGGTTCTTGGTTGGTGTTGCAATGTTGCAAACCTGTTAATGTGATTATCTACGCTGGCAGGTATAGATCACTTCCCAGGGTGCAGGATTGTTGGGTTAGACAGAGACTAGGTTGGATCTATTGCATGCTGAGGAAATATTGTTTCGATAGCCCTTTCGCCATGGGAATCCACAGCTTCCCGAGAGTCCCTGAAGTTGGGGACAGCAAACAAACTTCACCGAACTTTCGCAATAATCTACGGAAAGCAGTCTCTTGATAGCACAGAACTTGAATGCTGTTGAAAAGAGAGTCACGTTGCTGACATTTCTCATTTTGCACTCATCAGGACAAAAGCAAGAGTGCCACATTTAAAACGGTCACAACGGTTTATACCGCAGGAGAAAAGGGCTACTGACTGGCCAAGGTATTGCTATGGAGACAACAGCGTGGAAGTCTGTGCTTCTAGGGCATTCAAAAAAACTCGAGGCTTGAGCATATTCTTTATGGTTGCAGTGTGTAGGTCCCTGGATGTGAATCTAAGTCACTTATAGAAATAAAGCTTACGATCTTAATTTATTGTTCGTGCGACTATCAGCACATTGAGGATTGTTCAGCAAGTGTTGCCCAATTGCAAATCACATCTAACAGTAGATATTTTGCGCTTTGTAAGAGTGGGCTGCTTGAGTACAATCAGTACTCTGCCTGTTATAAACAGCCGGAGGAACATTCTGTTTGATTCAATCAGCCAATCATTATGATTTACAGCTAACATACCCGGCATCGCACAGGCTCTGAAATTCATACACAAGGTCGTTCAATTGCGTAGTAGGTAAGACATCTTTTTGGACTGACTACATCATGGTAATAGTGGAATCTACTTCTTGCATAGTCACTGCATAGTAGCAGTGCAAAATGGCTTGTTTAACCTGTTCAAGTTTTTGACATGCTATCATGCAGTGCAATGGATATCCCAATCAGATCATTGCTTGTGTATCATGCAAACTTGCAACTAGATTAAAGGCCATTACTTTCAGACCTGAAAAATATCCAATTAACCTTAAAATTTCCAGGTCTGATGGCTATAAAATGACAGTTTTGAAGGTGGACACTGAAATAAGTCAGATGACGATTCTCTCTCTTGGCTACTTTAACCAGTGAGCCAGTTCCACACCTGGCCTGACTATTTGCTCAATGTGAGGTCTTGTTCAACAAGCTGTGAAGGTATCACTGCTCGCAGACTGTTATGCAGCATGTGCCACGCATGCATGCAGATGGAGCTGGAGAAGGCACTGAAGCATGTTCTGCTATGTTCCCTTCCCGCTGCTGTTTTCTGAAAGATTAAGGGGATGATGTCTTATTGTTTTGATTCCCCCCTCACACTGGTGTCCTTGCTGCTGTGTTGTTGCAAGCTCACCTCAGAGACACAGTCTACTGCAAGGCAATCGGTTTGAGATGGCAACTGGTGATGGGGGGCACACCCCATCTTGATCTTGTAGGTGAAGGTAGGAGAATATGTTAAAACACCTTCAGCTTGTGGCTTTTTCAACAAGAAAGAAATGTAAAGTATAATCATGTACAGAAGTAGGATCATAAAACTTCTGATTTTGTTCAGTCTGAGAGAAGCTGTTAGTTTGTATGATCTTGTGGCTGGGCTTTCCCCTCACTTTCATAGATTGCTGATGGGAATTCCATGAAATAACATATGCAATGGAACTATTAAAGGATTTCCAGCCCATAAGTTGCTGGATTTTGCATGAGTGAAGTGATGTGATTTAAATTAGCACACCCCATGTGAATCTCTTGATACTTGTCCCACTGGCTCCTAATGTGGGTTGAACAGAGACTCCTTTCTTGCCAGAAAGATGATCCACACTAATGAGAATTGAACAGGAAGAGAAAGTCCAGCTGGTTGCAGCTGTTGGGTCATGAAGTCACAAAATTGGATTATAGCAGAAAAAACACTTAGGACGATGAGGGAATGAGGCGAAGATCTGGTTGACTGGTTTGGTGTACAGATTATATTCAACACAAATATGTAATTGTAGATGCACCCACAAAAGTGTTACAGCTGCTGATTCAACAGAATTTGCACCAACCTGGTATATTTGATTCCGTTCAGCATTGTTGGAAGTAGATGTGACTATCTTTCCTTTATAAACCAATAAATATTTGTATGTACGTTTTCATGACTGCAAAATGATGCAAGACATAACCTGACCTGTGGTGACAGTAAATTACCAATTTACCATAGCACCTGTCAACTTGGTTAAATGTCCTTTCACAATATGATTTGTTTCTGGATGTATTTTCTAGTCTTCAAGTGGGCGTCTCCATGCAGGGGGAAATACCATATCCATGTAGAACATTTCCAGGTCGAAGTTAGTGTTGGTGACTGCAGAATAAATCTCCCTCTGCTCGTCTCCAGCAGGCTGAACCTCAGAAGGGCAGGCTCTATTGTGCCAGAGACCCGGGTTCGATTCCTGGCTCGGGCCGCTGTCTGTGCAGAATCTGCACTTTCCCCCCGTGTCTGCATGGTTTCCTCCTGGTGCTCCGGTTTCCTCCCACAGTCCAAAAGACGTGCTACGTTGACCATGCTAAATTCTCCCTCAGTGTACCCAAACAGGCACCAGAGGTTGGCAACTATGTGATTTTTCACAGTAACTTCATTACAGCCTACTTGTGACACTAATAAATAAACTTTTAAACTTGGATATTTCCAAATTACATACCAGCAGTGTCTGTGGTTTCTGTGATTGTGGTTGAGCATTCCCACTTGCGGAAGGCCAATAAAATGCCCCAAAACAACTGGGGTGTCACCTTTCATTGTCTTTGCATGCCTTTGCCTTTGCCCTTGTAAATGAGGAAACCTAACAACCAGGCTGGAAGTTTAAACCAAGGTAAAACCATTTCAAAATGTTGTATGGTGCCTTTTATTAGATTACGAGAGAACGAGATTCAATACTTGACGTGGTAGAATCCCTGGAAAACCCAGAAATGGAGGTAACACCGGTTTAGCTGAATTCAACAGCAAGACTTGATTTAAGTTGTTGGTGTCTCTTTCCCAGCTCAACAGGTTGGCTGGGTGAAAGGTTGGTTGGTTGCCAGATGGAAAGCCCAACTGCACAAGGCCACACCAGAAAGCACAGAGGCTAGAGAGAGTACATGAGGCAGAAATTTCATGGCTGTTGATGTTCAATCATAGAATCCCTACAGCGCAAAAGGCGGCCATTCAGCCCATCAAACCTGCAATGACAACAGTCCCACTCAGGCCCTATCCCCATAACCCCATGTATTTATCCTGCTAATCTACCCCCCCACCCCCTCCCCTGCAACAAAAGGAACAATTTAGCATGGCCAATCCACCTAACCCACACATAAGAACATAAGAAATAGGAGCAGGAGTAGGCCATCTGGCCCCTCGAGCCTGCCCCGCCATTCGATAAGATCATGGCTGATCTGTTGTGGCTCAGCTCCACATTCCCGCCCTCTCCCCATAACCCTTAATCCCCTCTCTTATCAAAAACTTTGCACTGTGGGAGGACACCTGAGCACCCGAAGGGAAACGCATGCAGACAAGGGGAGGATGTGCAAACTCCACACGAGCAATGACCCAAGGCTGGAATTGAAACCGGTTCCTTGGCGCTGTGAGACAGCAGTGCTAACTACTGTGCTGCCCCAAAGGGATATAAATTATCCCATCCTGGTGAAATTAACATTTTCCCCTTGAAATTTCCAAATACCAAAATAAAGAACTTGCATTTATCTTTCACCTTTCCTCTCCTTGGGGCATCCCAGTATTATACCACACATTGGTTACTGTCAAAAAGCAGTCACTAGTGTAATGCAGCCTTAGTGCAATAATTGCACAGAAAGACCCCCCTCAAACATATTTAAGTGAACGATGTGGATTGCATGGGGAAACTGTGGTTAGTGGTAATATTACTGGGTCAGTAATTCTGTGGCTCAGATTAATTCTCTGGGGGTGGGGGGTGGGGGCAAGGGCTCAAATCCCACCGCAGCAGCTGTGAAATAAGAATTAAGTTAAATCTGGAATTGGAAGTTAGTCTCAGTAACAATGACCATGAAACTATCACTGTCAAAAAACCCCATCTGTTCACTGATTTCTTTCAGGGAAGGAAATCTCCAATCCATATCTGATCTAGCCTACATGTGACTCCAGACCCACAGCAATATGATTGACTCTTAACTGCCTTCTAATATGGCCTAGCAAGCCACTCAGTTCAAGGATAATTAAGGATGGGCAACAATCCAGTACCACTCATCCCAATATAGGTTAGTACATGCCTAAATGAAGGAAGGCAGTAGCCACAGTTGGTGTTTAGGATCGGAGGAGAAACTTCCTTTTATGCAAATAGTGTGGCAGCCAGTTTTATCTCAACATAATATGCTTCCAGAAAGAGCATATAGAATCCCTACAGTGCAGAAGGAGGCCATTTGGCCCATCAAGTCTTGCAGGCTTACCTGTAACCAAGTTAACCTATATATCTTGGACACAAAGGGGCAACTTAGCATGGCCAATCAACCTAACCTCCTCATCTTTGGATTGAGGGGGGAAACCAGAGGAAACCCACGCAGACACAGGGAGAATGTGCAAACTTCACGCAGTCTCCCGGGTCCCTGGCACTGTGAGGTAGCGGTGCTAACCACTGTGCCACCAAATCAGATAGATGGCTAATCGTTTTCCGTGTGATTGCTTCAGGACAAATTGTTGACCAGGTTATTGGGGGATCCCTTCCTCCTCTTCAGCTTCCAATTTGGATGTGCATCTCAACAGGAAGACTTGGGTTAATGTCTCATTGTAAAAGATGGCACTCTGGCAATGCTGCTCTCCTTCAGTATCGCAATGAAGCGTCGCAGCCTTGCTCACGTGTGTAGCTTGAGACAATGACAATGATGGTGCAGAAGCAACTTTCTTTAGTGTCAGCTTGGCCCAGTTGGGAGTAGTGTGCTCCCAACTGGGCCAAGCTGACACTAAAGAAAGTTGAATCGTCCTTTACTGATGACCAGATATGCTTGCAATTCGTACCTGTTGCTTTCCTTAGGGAACAGCACTGCTGTATGAGGTGGGTGTGCATTCTTGGCCATTGAACCATCACCAAGTCAGAGATTTCAAACCTACTCCTTCCACAGAGGTGTCAGAGCAGTTCGTTCTTATTTAATTCCTCCTTTCGGTGAAGCTACTTTCGGTTGACAACACTTGCAGTTGGTTTCTACTGCACATGCAGACACGGGGAGAATGTGCAGATTCCTGGCGTTTCTTGACTGATGGCCAATGTAATTCAGTGAGAACTAGCATGATAAGTGAATAGTACTTGGTGAAGACAAGACATGGGCAGCAGGGTTCTAGAGGATCTCATGTTTGCTGAGGTAGAATGTGGGAGATCAGCCAGGAGAGCACTGGAATAGTCAAGTCTAAGGGGTTACAAAGGCATGAGTGAGGGCTTCAGCAGCAGATGAGCTGAAGTCAGAGCTTAGTTTTTGAGCTAAAAGTAGTACCTTAGTGATGGTTCAAATACATGCTCAGAGATTCGTCTTGGGGCCAAACAAGAAAGACTCTTAAATGGTGGGGGCGGGGGCGAGGGGGGGTGGTTCCCAAAAATTAAACATGGTCAGGCATCAGGTGGAAAGATGCTGATCAGCCGACAGCTCTCTGAGGTGGGACTTTCTCCCACCTCCAGCCAACTAACGTTCGTTGGAGAATGAAATGGTTATGGTCAGGCAATGGGGATGTGTTTTCCACTAAATTTTCAGATGGCAGGAAGGGAAATTCTGCGTTCCGAGCTACCAAGACCAATGGTTTCAGTCTTCAATATTTAGTGGAGAAATTTCTGTTCACCCAGTACTGGATGTCAGCTAAGCAGTCAGACACATTCACAACCCTGAAAGAGTCAAAAGAGGTGGTGGTGAGGTTGAACTGAATGTCAGGCAAAGGGAATCAAAGGATATGCAGGGAAGTGGGATCAAGCTTTTGAGATGGGTGATCAGCTATGATCATAACAAATGGCACAGCAGGTTTGAAGGGCTGAATGGCTTTCTCCTGCTTCTATTTTTTGTCACAAGTATACATGTGGAAACTATTGCTCTGCTGTTGGTTGATGTTGCCAAGGGATAGCAGATAGTTGGGAAATAGGAGGGTACCAAGGTTAAAATTGTGGGAAAGGAACTCATTACAAGTGATATGCAAACTACAACCAGAAAGGTAAGAATGTAACCAGGTATGAGCAGCTGGATAGTGATGAAGGGATGCTGGAGAGTCAAGAAGGATGAGGAGGAATGATTTACCTTTGTCACAATTATATCGGATGCCATTTGTGACTTCCGTACTGTGGAAAGGATGAAAACCTCGTTGCGGGGATTCAAACATTTAGCTGGGGGAAAGATGGAAAGTGAAAACAAGTTCAAGTACTTTGCAGAGGAAAGAGGGATTGGAGATAGAGTGGCGGTTAAGATTCTCATTCTTGTTCTCAATCCCTTCCATTGTCTCATCTCTCCCTATCTCTGAAATATCCTCCAGTCTCATAACCCTCTGATGTTATATTTCCACTTCTAATACTGGCCTCTTGAATCTCCCAATTTTCAATGTTCCGCCATTGGTAGCCATACTATCAGTTGTTTAGGTTTTAAGGTTTGGAATTCCTTCCTTGCATCTCTGCATCTCTCAGTTTCGTATTGCCTCATTAAGACATTGCTTAAAACTTACCTCTTTGAGCAAACATTCGGTCATCTGACTCACTGGCCGGAATTCTCCCACCTTGCCTGCAACTGGGATTCTCCGATCCTGTTTCATTGAACGCGGATTTGACTGAGTAGATGTACTGGAGTGAGCAAGACTGGAGAATTCCAGCCAGTATCTCCTTATATTGTCATCATTTGTTTTATAATGCTCCTATGAAGTGTCTTGGGACATTTCACCAAATCCCCTCGGGGAATTAGATATGTATCTAAATAGGAAAGAATCGTAAGGCTACGGGAAAAGAATGAAAGTTTTTTTTAATACTTTGGTCGATGTGGGTGTGGCTGAAAAGGCCAACATTTATTACCCATCCTTATTGCAGATTGCGCTTGAACTGAGTGGCCAATTTGACTATTTCCTGGGTAGTTAAGAGTCAGCTACATGTTGTGGTCCTGGAGTCACATATAGGCCAGACCAGGTAAGAATACCAGATTATCTTCCCTAAGGGTCATTAGTGAATCGAGTGGGGTTTTTTTTTACCACTATCAGTGATAGTTTTCTGGTCACCATTACAGAGATTAGCTTTATATTCCAGATTTTGTTTTATTTGAATTCAAATTCTGCCAGCTGCCATGGTGGGGTTTGAACCCGTGCCCTCAGAAAACATTAGCCTGGGCCTCTGTCTAGGACACCACCATCTCTCCCTAAACTGGCTTGCTTGGCTTGGCAGTCTTTCAGTTGCTTGATGGGCTGCTGAATGCTCTCCTTCTGTACTTTTGTAGTCTGCCCATAATTGCTGCTGAAACTTTCGCACGGAAGAGCAGCACTGCAGACGCCAGTGGAACAAAAGCCAACTGAGCGGCGGTGGCTTCAAGAGAGGGGGAAACATCCTTGGAAGGCAGGAGTGGAGCACTTGAAACAGGTCCAGCAGACTCTGGGAGGGTGGGGGTGGGGGGGAGGGGGGGGGGGCGTTCCTATTACCCAGTGGGCATAATCTGGAAACCACTGAGAGTTTTATTCTTGATGATATATAGCATTCCTGTCATGTTCAATATTTGAAATAAATAAGCAGGAAATTATGGTAGTAATATGTGTGACTGATGTGATGACATATTGAAGTCTGTTTAAATCTGAGTGGACTTGGTTAATTCAGACTGCCGGGAAGTGTTGACAGATGCTGCCCTGAAAGCAGTCATTACACTCTTTGTAATGATATCTGGGCAGCCTTACAGGAGAACTGTGCGTTCCAGGTACAGATTCTCTAGATTTTCCTAATCCAGGAGTCGTAAATCATTTACCAGGACCAGTATATGTCGAAGTGTGTGTTCCTGGATTCTGAGTCCGTGTTGCAGACACTAATTTCAAAGCCCGATTCCTCTGGGCTTGCTCTCTGATTAGTGTCTGGGGTGATTTTTTTTGGCGTTATTTTGTTGTTTCGTCCGATGTTTGAGAGTCTGTTTATTTTCTCCGCCCCGACCTCCCCTTCTACAAAGCTCCAGCACCACGTTCCTTGGTCAGCCTCCAGTAGCGCATTCAGTTAAGCTGGACTTGAAATGAGTATCAGACAGATCATTTGATCATGTTCAAAGTCCAGCTATATCCTTACCGTGCACCCACACGTGAGCTCTGTCCAACTGTGCCGATACCGTAGCAGTGAGACATGGATACCTAGAGATGCTAAGTTGAATCATACTTATCCAGAATTTATCTTGGTTGAAACCAACCATCTTGGCACATGTCTGTTCCATATAGCTCAGTTACCTAAGGTACTTATTATCTGAGATATTACAGCTGTAGGCTGCACAGTGGTTAGCTTGTTTCCTTACTGCACCAGGGACCCAGTTTGATTCCTCGGTTGGTCAGTGCCTGCATGTTCTCCCCTTGTCTGTGTGGGTTTCCTCCGGATGCTCCAGTTTACTGCTACAGTCTGAAAGACATGCTGGTTAGGCACATTGACCATACTAAATTCTCCCTCAGTGTCCCTGAACAATTGCCGGAGTGTGGTGACTAGGGGATTGTCACAGTAATTTTGTTGCAGTGTTAATGTAAGCCTACTTGTGACTCAAATAAATAAACTTTAAATGATTGATTCACTTTTGCTTAGTTTTTGATGTCAACAATTTAAACGTTCGCTGAGCACAGTCTCTATCTCTGCCTCTCCACTTTCTGGCCTGTTTAGATTGCTTTTACTCTGGATTGAACTGTGCTTAACTGATTCTTTCATCATTGATCATAGCCACTTTGTCTGCTCAGAGCGTTCATTGTGCTACCTTTTCTATTATCTGTTGGACTGCTGTCTCCCAAAGATATACTGTATATGAGTGGCTTTAATACCGCTGGTGATGAGTATTATAAAGTAGAGTAAGTACCCATGGATGAGTCTTATCCAGCCTTCCTGTAGGGGAGTGGCTAGCAAGGCCAAGATCAGAAACTCAAAATACAAACCCACTGTCACTGCTTCTGTCCACTGGGATTACAGAGGGTTTGTATTCTGAGTTCCTGATCTTGGCCTTGCTAGCCAGTGCTCTGTATGGGAAGGCTGGATGAGATTCACCCATGGGTACGTACCTTGTGCCGCAAATACCTGTGTGGTCAGTTGGAGGTTGCAATATTGTGGAAGAACAAATGGTGCAGAATGCAGGTGTTGAGTGCAATGGAGGCTGAGCACTGTGTGTGCATACCAGTTTCCCCAGGCCCTGACCTTCACACAAGGCATTGTGACCTGGGACTTATTGAGGAGCAGTGTTCAGTGAAGCTAAGGCTGAGTAAAGAGACTGTTAATGCAGTTGGATCATTTGATGCAGAAGGTTCTGTAGCTAAGGCGAACTTGAGCAATCGTCACTAGAAGGCAATTTCTATGCTATGTTTAAAGGCCACAGACTTCACAGAATTTGCCTCCACTTGTGATGTTATTAAACTCCGGGTTCATACAATCAGTAGGAGCATTGAATCCGTAATTAAGGAGAAAATAGAGAGGCATCTTGAGAAGAATTGTTTGATGGAGCAGACGCCGCACGGTTTTGTTAAGGGGGAGTCGTGTCTGACGAATTTATTGGAATTCTATGAGGATGTGTCTAGTGCGGTGGATAGAGGGGAACCAGTGGATGTGGTGTTTCTCGATTTTCAGAAGGCATTTGATAAGGTGCCGCACAAGAGGTTGTTACAGAAGGTTAGGGGGCATGGAGTTGGGGGTAAGGTGTTAGCGTGGATAGAGGATTGGCTGTAAAATAGGAGGCAGAGAGTGGGTGTCAATGGGTGCTATTCGGATTGGCGGTTGGTGACTAGTGGAGTGCCCCAGGGGTCGGTGCTGGGGCCTCAGCTATTTACCATTTATATAGATGATCTGGAGGAGGGAACCGAGTGTAAGGTGTCGAAATTTGCTGATGACACAAAGATTGGTGGAACGGCAAATTGTGCGGAGGGTGTGGAAAGTCTGCAGAGGGATCTAGATAGGCTGAGTGAGTGGGCGAGGACCTGGCAGATGGAATACAACGTTGGCAAGTGTGAGGTTATCAACTTTGGTAGGAGTAATGGTAGGAAGGACTACTACTTACATGGCGAAAAGCTGCAGCATGCTACGGTGCAGAGGGACCTGGGGGTCCTTGTGTATGAGTCGCAAAAACCCAGCCTGCAGGTGCAGCAGGTGGTCAGGAAGGCTAATGGGATGCTGGCCTTCATAGCGAGGGGGATTGAATATAAAAGTAGGGAGGTCTTGCTGCAACTGTACAGGGCACGGGTGAGGCCGCAGCTGGAGTACTGTGTGCAGTTTTGGTTGCCGCACTTGCGCAAGGATATTTTGGCCTTGGAGGGAGTGCAGAGGAGGTTTACTAGGCTGATACCGGAATTGAGGGGGTTGAGCTATGAGGAGAGGCTGAATAAACTAGGCTTGCACTCGTTAGAGTTTAGAAGAATGAGGGGAGATCTCATTGAGACGTACAAGATGATGAAAGGGTGGAGAGGTTCTTCCCGCTCAGAAAGGACAGCAGGACTAGAGGGCGCAGCCTCAAGATAGAGGGGGGGGGACAGTTTAGAACGGAGTTGAGGAGGAACTTCTTCACTCAAAGGGTGGTGAATCTCTGGAATTCTCTGCCCGTTGAGGTGGTGGAGGCTGCCTCGCTGAATATATTTAAGTCACAGGTAGATAGGTTTTTGGTAGGCAAGGGGATTAAGGGTTATGGGGAGAAGGCGGTAAAGTGGAACTGATCCACTTCAGATCAGCCATGATCTTATTGAATGGCGGGGCAGGCTCGAAGGGCTAGATGGCCTACTCCTGCTCCTATTTCTTATGTTCATTGGACAGTAGGATCCAAGTCAGGTTACCTTCCAACAACTGGCTCACTTCCCTGTATTGTAGGTACATTAGCAACATTGCCATTTATTCACCTCCTCCAAGTTCAAGACCTTTACAGGCTGATGACTTTTCATCAGAACTTCTAGAGAAGTTAACTCTGTTTCTTTATTCACAGATGCTGCCAGACCTGCTGAACATTTCCAACATTTCTATTTCAGATTTCCAACAACTGCAGTGATTTGCTTTTATGAAAGTTACTACGTTATTGTGAACGCCACATCCAGTTGACTAAAACGTCACCCTTGTCTAGCCTGACCTCCATGTGACCCTAGTCCCACACTACACGATGTGTTCTTTTAACTGAATGGCTTGTGACACCCTCATCCTAAAAACCAATCTAATGAACCTTTTGCTGTACTGCCTCCCAATGCAAGTATGTCCTTCCTTAAATATGCTGACCTGTACTGCGCACAGTACAGTAGGTGTAATCTCACCTGTACCACTGTAGCAGTACGTAGAATCCCTATAGTTAAGAAAGAGGCCATTCGGGCCATCTCCATCAGAGCATCTTACCCAAGCCCAACCCTACTCTATCCTCATAACCCCATCCGTTTGCCCCACTATTCCCCCTAATCTTGGGACGTGAAGGGGCAATTTAACATGGCTAATCCACCTAATGGGCATATTGTTGGACTGTGGGAGGAAACCGGAGCATCTGGATGAAAGCCTTGCAGACACAGGGATAGTGTATAGATGGTCACCCAAGTTGGAATCAAACTTGGGGTCCTGGCACTGTGAGGCGGCAGTGCCGCACATAGTTCTTTATTCTTACTCTTTAGTTTTGTCCTCCAATCACTTCACCATAAAGGCCAAAGTGCCATTTGTCTCCCTATTATACCTTTTTGCTAACTTTCTATATTCCTTGTATGAGTACAACCAAGTCCCTCTGAATATCAATATGTACAAATTTCACACCTTTTAAAAATATGCTGCTTTTCTATTGCTACCAACGTGACACATCTCATTCTTCCATTACACTGCACCTACCTCCTTGCTGCCCATTCGCTTCATCGATTTTTTAAAATATCTCTTTGTAGTCTCTTTGTCTTATTCTGAAGCGGATATTCCCAATTGGTTTTGTATCATCAGCGCACTTGGATACCTTACTGTCTGATTCTTCGCCTATAGTTTGAAAATAGCTGAGGCTGTCGCACTGAACCCTGCAGTACTCCCCATGTCACAGGTCACCAAGTTGAAAATGCTGCATTTATCCTTACTCTTTGCTTCCTGTCCATTTTCCAATCTGGTTTTTCATGCTGATGTTTCACCTCCAATTCAGGAGCCTTTATCGTGTTGTAAAGAGATTGTTGTAAAGAGAGTTTGAAGATGTCTGTGAATACAGCTGATCTGTGCAGGATCTGAGTGCTTGTCCAGGTATCCCATTCGGGCCAGTCATTTTCCTTGGGTTGACTTTTGAGAAAGCTGCTCTGGTATCTGCAATGGTGACCCCGGATACAGGTTCAACCAGGGTGGAGGGCGTGCTCTTGCTGACCTCTTGCTCAAAATAGACAGAGTGTGTATTGAGCTCATCAGGGAGGCATGTGTTGGAGCCAGCGATTTTTAAATGCCTTCATCTTGTAGCCTATTATGTCTTGCAGACCTTGTCATAATCGGCGGGAGTCGGTGTGGCTAGTCTTTAGCCTTGCATGCTTTGCAAACAAAGCATATCGTACACCAAGAAGGAGAGGACAGCATGCAGAATGTGGTGTTACAGACAGAGAAAAGAGAATAGTGTTTTAAAAGCATAGAATGGGAATCAAAGATAGAATTAGAGGGTATGCTAGGCACAGCTTGCAAGAAGGCACCATGCTCCGCACCATCTTGAATTCACCTTCGTGTTCCAAGATGTGTAGGTTAGTGGGATTACGAGGTTAGGGCGGCGTGATGGTCCTGGGTGGGATGCTCTGTTGGAGAGTCAGTGCAGACCCGAATGGCTGCCTTCTGTATTGTAGGGATCCAGTCTATTCTATAATTAGTAAAGGATCTCATAGTTTTAGTTTGAAGAAGAGTGGCAAAGTTCTCCATGGAATCCTAGCCAATGTTTCTTGCTCAGCTAACAAGCAAAGTGAATGGCCTTTTTATCACTAAATATACCAATCATCTAATCGTTATTTCAATTTGTGAAAGTTGGTTATGTGTAAATTGAATTATCTGTTTCTTTTATAACAATGCAACTGTGACTACACTCCAAAAATACTGCTCTGGCTGTAAAGTACTTTGGGATGACCTGAGACTTTATCTGCTTGATGGGAGTTGTTGCTGCTTGGATGCTGTCATGTCACCAGGCTTTCACATATCAGAGGGTATTACATTTGTCCTTGATGCCATCTTCACGTAATAGTACATGCATGTTTCTAGAAGGAGTTACTGCTGGACTCACCACCGCACCCCCCCCCCCCCGGACCCCACCCCACCTCCACCTCCACCCCTTTTCAGTCCATGTGCGTTGGAGTCAATTGTGTCGCCAGTGCACAGGCAGTGATCGGCTGACTCCACACTGGAGCTGAACCTGTGTTCTCTCTGATCTCCTTGGCTGAAAACTGAACCGTGCAGTGTGTCAGAGAGCAGTGAAGGCCATTCACTTTGTTCGTTAGACAGTTTTATTGGGTTTTTCCAGTAATGGGAGCTATAAAGTGCGTGTGATATTATAAAGTATGTGTCAGGCCTGCAGTGTGATGTGATGAATGGTTGTACTGATGAGGTTGAATGGCTAGCTCACTGGGGATGTAGGCACTCATGGTTTATGCTCGACTTCATTTCTGAAAACATTGCCATATTTCACTGCTGCCTCTGATGTATAGTCATTCTAACACCTAGAGTATGTTTTCAACTGGTTAAAAAGGAAAATTCTAATCTTGCTGTTGTTGCAGTTCACTGCATCCATATAAATGGCAAAAAGAGTTGATATACAGATTGCCACGATCTGATTGAATGAGGGATAGGAGACTGGAAGCTTATTCAATTGCCTGCTCCTGTATTCCAAATGGGCTGAATGGACTGTTCTTCCTCCTATGTAATGGTCATCGCTTTCTGGTCAGCATGACCTCCAAAGTACATCTGTGGTTGACTAGTATCAGCCGATATTAAGAACATAAGAACTAGGAGCAGGAGTAGGCCATCTGGCCCCTCGAGCCTGCTGCGCCATCCAATAAGATCGTGGCTCATCTTCTCATGGACTCAGCTCCACTTACCCGCTCGCTCGCCATAGCCCTCAATTCCCTTATTGTTCAAAAATTTATCTATCCTTGTCTTAAATACATTCAGCGAGGTAGTCTCAACTGCTTCACTGGGCAGGGAATTCCACAGATTCACAACCCTTTGTGTGAAGAAGTTCCTCCTCAACTCAGTCCTAAATCTGCTCCCCTTTATTTTGAGGTCGTGCCCCTTAGCTCTAATTTCACCCGCCAGTGAAAACAGCTTCCCTGCTTCTATCTTATCTATTCCCGTCATAATCTTGTATGTTTCTATAAGATCTCCCCTTATTCTTCTGAATTCCAATGAGTATGGCCCCAGTCTACTCAGTCTCTCCTCATAACACAAGCCTCTCAACTCTGGAATCACCTAGTGAATGTCCTCTGCACCCCTCCAGTGCCAGTATATCCTTTATCATGTAAAGAGACCAAAACTGTACACAGTACTCCAGGTGTGGCCTCACTAGCGCCCTATACAGCTGCAACATAACCTCACTTTTTAAACACCATCCTTCTCGCAACGAGGGGCAAAATTCCATTTGTCGTCTTAACTTCCTGCTGCACCTGCAAACCAAACTTATGATTCTTGTACAAGGGCCCCAGTTCCATTTGCACAGCAGCATGCTGCAATTTTTTACCATTTAAATGAGTCCATTTTGCTGTCGTTCCTACCAAAATGGGTGACGTCACATTTACCAACATTGTACTCCATCTGCCAGACCCTCGCCCACTCACTTAGGCTATCTATATCCTTTTAACAGACTTATTGGTGGACTGTGCCATCAGTTTTCAGCTGGTGAGATTCTCACTTTGCTCGTCTCCAGTGAGCCTGGCAGGAAAGTGCTTGTTTGTTCAGATGGGGTTGGGCAGGAAAGTGATTCTTCCCGTAGTGAATATCAAGCCAACACTCGCCCTGCCTATTCATCCAGTGGGGAAAGGTGCTGCTGGGAGGGAACCAGCTCTGATGGAACATTATTACGGTGTGGATCAGGGAAGTGGGGTGGGGGGAGGGGGAGAAATAACTTTGTTTTGTGTAACACCTGACAACGTTCAGTGAGCTAGATTGTCCAAAAGCCTCCAAATTTTTCAAGTGCAAAAACTCCATAAATGGACAGGCAGCCTAGCACAGAAGGTTGACTTTTTCATACAAAAGCAGAAAAGGCTGGAAATGCTCAGCAGGTCTGGCAGCATCTGTGTAGAGAGAAACAGAGTTAACGTCTCAGGTTGATGATCTCACCTCAGAATGGGGAAAAATCTGTAACGTAATGAATAGAAGAGAAGCTTTGTGACAGGGAGGGGCAGATTATGATTCGTATTTCAGGGCCAGAGGAAATGGTAGTCGGACAAGTAAAGCAATCAGAAACGCGTCCTAAGGCGGCGTGAGTGACAGAATCGTGAACCGCTCCCAGCTGAAAGCAAAACACAAGTGGAAATCCAAAGCCAGTAAAGAAAACTGAAACAGAAAGGGGGCTGTGATTGCAAACTGTTGAACTCCGTGTTGGAGTCCAGTGTGACTAAACAAAAGACATAGCTGATATTGAGCTTCACTGGGACAGTATCGGAGGCCAAGGACAGAGGGACCCAAAGTGGGAGCCAGGTGGACAATTAAAATGGCAGGCAACCCGAAGATCCTGGTCACTCTTTGGGACTGAAAGCTTCCTTGACATTTTAGTTTTCACAGAAGTTGCGTTCTGTACTGTGAAGGGATCCTCTTGCTCCTCCGGTCACTAAATAGATTATCAGGCCTTATCAATATGCTGTATGTGGGATCTTGCTGTGTAAAAAAATCGCATGTCATATTTCCTAAGTTACACAGTGACCACACTTCAAAACATACTTCACCGGCTGTGAAACACTTGGGATAATCCAAGGTCATGAAATTATATGTAAATATTATGCATACACCTTTAACTTATGGTGCACGAGGTAGGCTCGGCAAATTGATGGTTGGGAGCCCCTTGTTGTCGGTCTCCACTGTTCCACAGTGAGATCTCAGACAGTGTAACCGGGTCCCACACTGGGAGGAGCTAATCCCCCAGGGATCAGGGACAGTCCACACCCCAAACTCCAACATACATTATATACATATATCACAATAAATGCAAATCATTGTTCCTTCTTGCTTTCAACGAACCTTTTATATCCTGACTGGCTACAAAGTAGGTCCCAGAGGACTGGAGAATAGCCAATATTGTTCTTTTGTTTAAGAAGGGTAGCAAGGATAATCCAGGTAATTACAGGCCGATGAGCCTTACGCCAGTGATAGGGAAATGATTGGAGCGGATTCTCCCAGACGGGATTTAGTCTCACTTGGAAATAAGTGAACATATTAGCAAGAGGCAACATAGTTTTGTGAAGGGGAGGTCGTGCCTCACTAACTTGACTGAGTTTTTCGAGGAAGTGACAAAGATGATTGAGGGTAGGGCAGTGGATGTTGGCTACATGGACTTCAGTAAGGCCTTTGACAAGGTCTTTTATGGCACACTGATGAAGAAGGTGAAATCGCACAGGATCAGAGGTGAGCCAGCAAGATGGATGCAGAACTGGCTTGGTCATAGAAGACAGGGTGTAACAGTGGAAGAGTGCATTTCTGAATGGAGGGCTGTGATGAGTCATGTTCCTCAGGGATCAGTGCTGGGACCATTGCTGTTCGTAATACATATAAATGATTCTGAAGCAAATGTAACTGGTTTGATTAGTAAGTTTGCGGGCTTCACAAAAGTTGGTGGACATGCGGATAGTGATGAGGACCATCAGAGGAGACAACAGGATATAGATCAGTTGGAGACTTGGGCAGAGAGATGGCAAATGAAGTTTAATCCGGACAAATGTGAAGTAATGCATTTTGGAAGATCTAATAAAGATAGGAAATATACAGCAAATGGCAGAATCCTTAAGAGTATTGAAAGGCAGAGGGATCTGGGTGTACAGATACACCAATCACTGAAAGCGGAAATGCAGGTAGAGAAAGTAGTCAAGGAGACATATGGAATGCTTGCCTTCGTTGGCCAGGCCATTGAGTTTAAAAATTGGCAAGTCATGTTGCAGTTTCATAGAACCTTAGTTAAGCTGCACTTGGAATATAGTGTTCAGTTCTGGTTGCCACACTACCAGAAAGATGTGGAGGCTTTGGAGAGGGTACAGAAACAATTTACCAGGATGTTGGCTGGTATGGTGGGCATTAGCTATGAGGAGAGGTTGGAGAAACTTGGTTTGTTCTCACTGGAATGATGGAGGTTGAGGAGCGACCTGATAGAAGTCTACAAGATTGTGAGGGGCATGGACAGAGTGGATAGTCAGAAGCTTTATCCCAGGGTGGAAGAGTCAATTACTAGGGGGCATAAGTTTAAGGTGCAAGGAGCAAGGTTTAAAGGAGATGTACAAGGCAAGTTTCTTTTACACAGAGGGTGGTGGGTGCCTGGAACTCACTACTGGGGAAGGGGGAGGTGAGTGGAAGTGGATGAGATAGTGACTATTAAGAGGCTTCAAAATATGTGAATAGGTTGGGAATAGAGGGATGTGGACCTAAAAGGGTAGGGGGTTTTAGTTCAGTTGGGCAGCATGGTCAGTGCAGGCTTGGAGGGCTGAAGGGCCTGTTCCTGTGCTGTAATCTTTTTCCTTTGTTTTCAATGTATTATCAGTTTCTGCACCCTGTTTGTTTTTTTCCTTTTCTCCTCTTCCTTCGCCTGAAATACGTATTCCCACTGGGGTGCAGTTTCACGAGTCCAGGATATTCCAGCACTTTTATCTCTTTCACAGATAATGAAAAGAATGAGGGAGCTTCATTCGATACCCTATCACATCTGAGGCTATTCAAAGATTCCTGTACTGTTAATACTGCTGTTTGGAAGAATGCATTAAGGCAATTTTGCATGGAAAGCATGCGCTGAAAGAACAGTTAACCTTTTAGTTCAAGATGCCAAGGGTGGCACAGTGGCTAGCACTGCTGACTCACATCGCCAGGGACCCAAATTTGATTCCTGGCTTCCGTGTTTGGTTTCCCTCCGGGTACTCCGGTTTCCACCCACAGTCCAAAGATGTGTGAGTTCGGTGGATTGGCCACTGTAAATTGTCCCTTTGTGTCAGGGGTACTAGCTAGGGTAAATGTATGGGGTTATGAGGATAGAGCCTGGGCAGGACTGTTGTCAGTGCAGACTCGATGGGCTGAATGGCATCCTCCTGCACTGTGGGATTCGATGATACTGTTTTTTGATTACTATTGTGGGGGATCATTTAGGCGAACCTATAAGATGGATAGTCCCTGGTTTTAAATTCCATGTGAAGGACAGCACCTCTAACAATGTAACACACTCATAATGTTCCACAAAGTGCCCATCCTAAGCTCAGTGCTCAAGTCCTCAAATAGGTGTTGTACCCGCAACCTTCTGAAACCCAAGATGAGAATGTTAACCACTAATACCACTCCTGGCAATAACTTGATAAGCTTGTTATAGAGTTTTTTTTTTGCATTAATATTTTGTTAGGTACCAGTTCAGAAACTCCAAAGTATATTATGAAGTTAGCACTATTTTTGATTTTGGCATTAGTGCGAGCACAGGGTGTTTGACTCCAGATGTGATTTTATTGATCCAGTAGGAAGCTTTTATTAAAACAAATTTTACTTAACGACATAGTGAAAATATAATAAAAGGAATCAGCATAATGTTATAAATGAAATACTTAAACATGACAAGAATAATTCTTAACTACTTCAATTAGTTCCAATTTAAGCAATATCCCCACAGATGTAAATTCCTCTAGCGAATCAGTTAGCAAGACACACAGACTTGCGCGAATTCCCTATCCTCCAGCCTTTTAACCGCTCTGGACGGAGATTCAGAGAGACACATGTTTTCTGACTCTTGACAGCAGCCTTCTGAGGAAAACTGGTCTTCATACAGAAGAACCCCAATGAGAGAGAAAGGGAGAAAACACCTTTTGCCTTTTGCAGATCTCTGGAGAGAGAAACATATTTTCTCGTAGATCCCTACTTCAGTTTCCAGAGAGAGAGAGAAAGAGCTACTGCTTCTTTTCAAATTCAAACTGCAACTGCCTGATTTTTCTCTCTAAGCCTAGCTCCACCCACACACATGGTTTTTCTGCTTGTCAAGCAACCTAATCAAACCGTACTCTGAAAGCCCCAAGAGACAACCCTAACAAAGCAAAACTGGATTAGCCCAGATTAAAACAAACACTCCAACAATTTGGGAGCAATTAACCTTCAGCAGTGTGAACTGCTGGCAGTAGACAACTGGCACTGTAATCAGAATTTTTTTTATTGAATTCAAATTCCACCATCTGCTATGGTGGGACCCCAGCATGGGTCCCTGAAATGTTAGCTGGGTTTCTGGATTAATAGCCTAGTGATTATACCACTAGGCTAATGCCTTCTCCAGGGTACTTTTTTAAAATGCTCTCATTGAGGATTTCCCGCTTTCTTAAAAAGCTCCTTTTCACTATAGCCCAATAAGACTGTCAACTATCCAGACCCTTTAATTTATATAGAGGGATATGGGCCAAATGCAGGTAATTGGGATTAGTTTAGGGATTTAAAAAAAAGGACAGCGTGGACAAGTTGGACTGAAGGGCCTGTTTCCATGCTGTAAACCTCTATGACTCTATCTATAGTAGAAACTGCAAGCATTTGAAAGGGCTTCATCTTGTAAATAGATACTGTAAAATTGGCAGTGAGGATTGAAAAAACAAGAAATGTCAATCACTTTGTTGTGGTACTCAAATGGATGGCTGGGCTCTTATCCAAAAATACATAATGAGACTTGGCTGAGAGCCCAGCAATCTATTTGAGTACTAAAACACCTGAGCCCCAGAGAAAACATTGCTTGATGAGGGCTCTGGCTCTTTGACAAATGCTGTCAAATTTCAAGATATCTGTTTACACAAGATGAACATAGGAGGCTTCAAGTGTTTGAAGTTTCAGCTGTTAATGGTAAAGGGTCTGGATGTTTGACACTCCCATTGGGCAGTAATAAAAGGAGTTCATTTTTACAAAGTGGAAAGCCATCAATGACTTTCTCAAGCTGTTGGCACATATCTTACTGTAACTCAGGTGTATTGGTTCTCCACAGTGGGTAAATGGGCATGGAAATGCCAGCGTTTGGCATGGGGTGCTTGAGGGGCCGTAGCAGCTGTCTAGAGTGGCGTCGGTTGGCACTGGGGCATCAGGGACTGTAGGGTTTTTTTTTAGGGCATATCTTGGTTAGTGGTTTGGCATGAGGGGCCATTGGAGATGTTTGTTATTGGCGGGGGGGGAGGCATGAGGAGGATCATTTGAACATGTCTGTCAAATACTTCCCTTACACAGACGATGGTTTACGACACCTCTGTGTTGAAAACCTGACGTGACTCCATGAAAATTGGAGAGAATTTGGACAAACCTGTCATAACGGAGTCACAAAGTCAGGAGTTTAGGGTGCACCTGAACCAGCTGCAACCTTAAAACTCATTTCTGAAATTTGGAAACTCCTGGAATGAGGTTGGGAATACCAGAACCAGGTCCTGGTCACCATTTTTAAATGGCAAACTCAACGAAAATCCAGCTCAATTATCAAGATATAATTTTCTGAGGCTCTGGTGAAGACTTGTGATTTGTAAATTTCTTCTTTCAGATATCTGAATGCTTGCATATCCTGCAGGGTAACTTTGCTTACTAGATGGGTGGCTTAGTTTGACTTCAAACAGCCTTAATGTTACATTTCCCTTTGTTTCCCTTGTGACTCCCAGTAATGGTTCCTGTTGAAAGCAGTCAGGGGTCCGGGCACTCTTCAGCCCTTGTTATGTTTCCACAACAGGAAATTGGAAACTGAAAAGGGAATATCCCCTGCTTGGTCTATTTCAGTGGGAAATGACTCCTGGTAGGCTTAGCCACTCTAAATGATACTCTTGCTTGTTTAGGAAACCTGAGACAAACGCCCACCCTCTTAACGTCCCATTTGCGTAGCATTCAGAAAGTCTTGGGAATTTAGTGATTCGTGCAATATGTTCTAAAATACATCGACTGCTGGTGAGTGAATCCAAGCGGCCAAGTTGCCCTCCCTTCTGAATAAATAACAGCGGGGTTAGAACCAGAGTCCGTGATGGATAAAATTCAGCAGTTTATTTTGGGAGTGGCTAATTTGAAGTCTTTGTAGCTGTGAAGCGCATTTAGAAAAAGCCATTTTCCTTTCGCTCCTTGGCAAATGCGCTGACAAATCCAGCTCTTAGAAGCGATAAGCTATTGGGAAAATTCCAACAAAACACAATGAAAATTGCTGGGTGGGTATTGAAAGCTGACTGCAATATGCACTTGCGTGGCTCCTTTAACTTTTTCAAGATGTCCCGAAGCACTAACTTTTGAAATGTAATGCAGGAAACTTGACAAGACGTTTTTTGCGAAGTAAGCTCCAACAAACGTCAGTGAGATAATAGTCCAGGTCTTCTGGTCTCAGGATCATCAGAGACCCATGGACTCGATTGCCTCTGCCACGCCGCGACGTCCCTTCCCGCTCTTGACTGCGCTGCCACCCCCCTCCACCCCCAAATATCCCTACTGCTAAGCATATGATGAAAGAAACATCACTGATGAAGCAACAAAGCTCTACTGTAAGGAATTTGGCAGCAATGTCTCGGGACTGATCCGATTGACTTCCATCAACAGTGGTCATCGTGCTTTGTGCTAAATATGATTCCAGCCAATGGAGAATATTCCCTTGATGCTCATTGACTCCAACTTTGCCAGTGCTTTTTGATGCCACACCCTTGTCAAATCCTGCCTTGACATCAAAGACAGCCACTCTCACCTCACCCCACTTCTAGAGTTCTGTTCTTTTATCATTCGTTTTGGTCCAGAGCTGTCATGAGATGTGGATCTGAGTCGCCCTGGCTGAATTCAAACTGAGCTTCAGGGATCAGGTTATTGCTGAGTTAATACTGTTTGATCACTTCCAGCACTTTGCTGTTGATTGAAAGAGGACTGATGGGGTAATAAGAGGCCTGATTAGTAAGAGTCCTTTGGGAAATGGACCCAGGCAGTCTGAATTGACTTCTTTATAGGCATTCCTATGGCACTCTGAACTCCAGTTGCTGAACTCAATGCTAAATACCCAGTGCTACAGGGGATAGAAGAAAGGTTCGCTGGAACATCATCTGAGCACTGGGACAGTCAGGAGAGAATAGCAATACATTGCTGATCAAAGTGCCTTGGGTGGCACAATGGTTAGCACTGCTGCCTCACCATGCCAGGGACCTGGTTCAATTCCCAGCTTGGATCATTGTGCGGAATCTGCACATTCTCCCCATGTCTGTGTAGGTTTCCTCCAGGTGCTCTGGTTCCCCCTCTCGGTCCAAAAGGCATGCTGGTTAGGTGCATTGGCCATGCTAAATTCTCCCTCAGTGTACCCGAACAGGTGCCAGAGTGTGGTGACTGGTGGATTTTCACAGTAACATCACTGCAGCGTTAATGTAAGCCTACTTTTGGCACTAAATAAATAAACAAAACAAACTTGGGGATTTCACCATCTGCTAGGAGGTTGGTTTGGAAAAGGGTCAAGTTGGGGGGAGGAGCTGTACTTTACAGAATAGAAGGATGGGTTGACCGTCTTACATTTTTCTGCCTCCAGGTGATCTGGCTGGAGGAGGGAGGGCAAAGGACCACCCAGCAGCAACAAGTAGCCGTTTAGTGGCAATCAACTGACCATGGGAGTATTGAGATCTTACTGGGTTCCCTCTCCACTGTGATAGCCTTGGCCGTTGTGGCCGCCCCCATCCTCTAACACCCTCGTGTCCTCCTGCTAGCTCAGGCGCAGCCACCTCTCCCAACAGGGCTACCATCAGGATTCCTGCTGTTGGCCCTCCCATTGGACCAGCCACACTTGGTCCCCCTGCTGTCTATATTTGGTCAGCCTTCCATTCTACAGGACGAACATCATGTCATAGCAAGCACAAATAAATGTTTGGTTGTGGACCATAGCAGAGAAGATCCTAAAAGAAAATTGTGCTGAAGGAAACCATGGAATAACGCTAACTTTGAGCTGTGTTTAATGAACTTTTGAGATCTTTTGTAGCAGTTAAAAGTTAGCCTCTGTTCTCTGCAGCGCAGTGGCATTCCCATCTCCATTCTGATGTGGCACTGACTTAACTGCTGTGACACACAGTTAAATTGAACCATGACACGACCGAGTAGAGTATGCTGACATTTGGGTGGGTGCCTGAATATCAGAGCTACAAATCAGAATCTCGCTGGAGGTATTAATTTGTTTCCTCTGACCGGGATGGTGATGCAGGAGAATAGGAATGACTTTCATATCACTGTCAGCAGCTACTAACCTAACTTGGAGCAACTCCACCGAGGCACGGGAATGTGATTCTCTGAACATTTCAGAATATAATTCTCTTTTCAATCCATCTGCAGCTACCTAAAGGATCACACTGACGCCAGTAGTTGTTGAGGCCAATTGTTAAGATTGGCCTTTGAGTTCTTACAGTCTAAGTAACTGCTCTGGCGACCTGCCAAGTAATCAAATAGGAACAATCTGGATTTCTTTGTTATGTGAAGGGGGTGTAGGGCATTTTATATGAGATCACTAAACTTCACGACGCTGGGAAACTTGATTTCCCAGTCTCTCAAGGCTTCTGACTTTGTGCCTTTCGTAGCTCCACCTTCTGAAGAAATTGAAAGCTCTGGGAGAATGTGGTTAAGTGTGTAACTTTATTTTTTCTCAGTTCCAAGAGGTAGGAGATGGTGATGAACAAAGGGAACGCTCTCCGATTAGCGGCAGTCGACTAATGGGGTTTATCGTGGGTTAGTATGGGATCCTCTGCTTTTCTCTGTGTTTTAATGACCCGAATGAAAAAATAGAGAGAGAGAGCGCAAGCTGTACGTCCAAGTTTGCATTTGACATGAAGTGAGGAGGAACAGTAAGCTGTGAATATAGAATCAGGAGATCAAAGTATTGTGAGCTGGCAAAATTGTAGCAGATGGAGTCTATTGTAGGGAAATGCGAGGCCATTCTCTTTGGATCCAGAACAGATGCATCAATATGCTTTCTTCTTGTTGGGAAACCAGGCATTGTGAAGGAGCGAAGGATTTAGTTGTCTCTGTACATAAACCACCAAAAGACAGTGCAGTGGTGCAAAAATCCAAGAGGAGCAAAATTTTGGTCTTTACCTTGAGGGTTTGGAATACAAAAGTGAGGCAGTATAGATTCAGTTGTACAGAGTCAAACCCCACCTTAAATAATGTGTTTAATTGAACCAACGCCCAAATAGTTCCACGTTTCCACTGATTTTTTTTTAAAGAATAAGTAATCCAGGACTACATCAATAGAGACATACAGTGTAAAAGCAAGGAAGTTGAGATGAACCTTCATTGAACACTGGTTCAGCCTCAACTGGAGCATTGGCTCGGAACCTCATAAACTTGCACACCAATTAGATCATCTCACAGCTGCCTCAGTTCCAAGGTAAACAAATCCAGCCTGTCCAATTTTTCCTCATAGCTGCAATTTTCAAGGCCTGGCAACATTCTTGTAAGTCTCCTCTGCAATAATGTCCTTCCTGTAATCTGGCGACCAGAACTGTACACACAGTTCCAGCCGTGGCTTAACCAGTGTTTTATACAGTTCCATCATTACATCCCTGTTTTTGTATTCAATATCTCATCAATAAAGGGAAACATTCTATATACTTCCCACCAAAAGAGAGGGGATTTTTCATGATTATTGGGCAAAGATGAGGAGTAAGGTCAACTAAATTGCTCTTGCATTCTTAGGATCACACAGAATGTATGGAACAAGAACAGGCCATTCAGCCCAATCATTTTCCATTTGATGTGTTTGTGTGCCACTCGTGCCTCCTCTCTCCTTTCCTCATTTAAATTTGTCATCCCAGCTCTCTCTCTTTCCTTCTCCTTCAAATGCTTGTCTACTTTCCTTTTAAATATGTGTCTACTATTTGTGTCAGTGTTGCCTTGTGATAGCCAGTTTTGTGGTGCCATCACTCTTTTTGGACGAAGACCTTTTTTCTCAATTTACTTTTGGATTTCCCCCCCCAGAGTCTCTGTATCCTTTGTATAATATGTGACCAGAACTGCATGCAGTTCTGGTCATATATTATATTCAGTGTGATCTAACTGAGGCTCATTGCAGATTTAGCGTAACTTCCCTACTTTTCAATTCTGTCCCTCTATAAATGAAGCCTAGTGTTTGGCCTGTTTTTATGGCTTTGCTGACCTGTGGTGCAACTTTTAATAACTGCTATATACTCCAAGATCCCTTTGTCTCTTCATCTCGCCTAGACTTGCACCTCCCAAGTAATAAGTGGTGTTTCTTTCTTCCAAAACATGCCATCTCACATTTATCTGTGTTGAATGTCATTTTGACAATTATTTTTCCATTCTGCAAGTGTATTGGTGCCCTGTAATTTGTTGTAATCCTCCTAGTATATCGACTCTCCCAACCCCATCCCCCAAATGTGGTGTCATCTGAAATTTAGAAATTGTGTTTTTGATTCTAACGTCCAAATTGTGAATGTGATTGGTGGACATCAGTGGTCCTGGCACTGATCCTTGTGGAACACCACTTCCCAACTTCTATCATTCTGAATAACTGCTCTTTACTCCCATTCTCTGCTTTCTGTCTTCAAGCCAGTTAGGAACCCATTCTGTCTCGTATTCTTGCAATAATCTTATCAAAGGCCTTTTGAAAACCCAGATAAATTGCATGTACTGCTTTGTCATTATCTATCCCTTCTGTTACCACCTCAAACAATTGAGTATAGTTGATGAAACAGGGTTTTCCCTTCTGAAATCCATGCTGAGAATTCATTGTTATATTTCACATTTCTAAGCTGTTTTTCTATTCTCTCCTTTTGTAAGCATTCCATTATTTTTCCCACCACTGATGTTAAGTTGACTGATCTATAATTCCCTGTCCAACTTCTTAATACAGAAACATAGAAACGTAGAAGATAGGAGCAGGAGGAGGCCATTTGGCCCTTCGAGCCTGCTCCGCCATTTATTACGATCATGGCTGATCATCAAACTCAATAGCCTAATCCTGCTTTCTCTCCATAACCTTTGATCCCATTTGCGCTAAGTGCTATATCCAACCGCCTCTTGAATATATTCAATGTTCTGGTATCAACTACTTCCTGTGCTAATGAATTCCACAGGCTCGCCACTCTTTGGGTGAAGAAATGTCTTCTCACCTCCGTCCTAAATGGTCTACCCTGAATCCTCAGACTGTGACCCCTCGTTATGGACTCCCTCACCATTGGGAACATCCTCCTGCCATCTACCCTGTCTATTCCTATTAGAATTTTATAATCTGTGAGAACCCCCCTCATTCATTTGAACTCCAGCGAAAACAATCCTAACCTAGTCAATCTCTCCTCGTGCGTCAGTCCCGCCATCCCTGGAATCAGCCTGGTAAACCTTCGCTGCGCTCCCCCGAGAGCAAGGACACCCTTCCTCAGAAAAGGAGATCAAAATTGCACACCATACTCTAGGTGTGGCTTCACCAAGGCCCTGTATGATTGCAACAACACATCCCTGCTCCTGTACTCGAAACCTTTCGCAATGAAGGCCAACGTATCATTTGCCTTCTTTATCGGCTGCTGCACCTGCATGCTTACCTTCAGTGACTGGTGTACAAGGACATCCAGATCCCGCTGCACACTTCCCTCTCCCAATTTGCAGCCATTCAGGTAGTAATCTGCCTCCTTGTTTTTGCTTCCAAAATGAATAGCCTCACATTTATCCAAATTATACTGCATCTGCCATTGATTTGCCCACTCACCCCCTCTGTCCCGTTCATTCTGAAGGATCTCTGCATCTGCGTCACAGTTTACCCTCCCACCCAACTTGGTATCATCTGCAAACTTTGAGATGTTACATTTTGTTCCCTCATCCAAATCATTAATATATACTGTGAATAGTTGGGGTCCCAGCACCAATGCCTGTGCCACCCCAGTGGTTGGGGTGTGGAATGCACTGTCTGCTGTGATAGTGGAGTCGGACACTTTAGGAACCCTCAAGCAGTTATTAGATAGGCAGGTGGAACAAACCAGAATGATAGGGAGTGGGATAGCTTGATCTTGGGTTCTGCACAACATCGAGGGTCGAAGGGCCTGTACTGTGCTCTACTAATCTATGTTCTATGAACGCTGCAAACAGGAGGGATAAAATTTTGAGAGAAAGGGCAGGAAAGTGGAGTTGAGAGGGTGTTTCTAAGAGCCGGGGTGACTGAAAGGCTAGCCTCTGATGGTGAAGGGGAGGGAGATAGTCACAATCAGTATTCCCCTACTGTGCAGTAATGTGTATGCTGCAGAACATATGCTTGGTGATGATCCTTTGGGTAGGACAGATGAGACGATGGTGGTTATGTTTGGTGGTAGCGACATTAACCGAAAAAGGATTTTGTTGCTGGTGGCCAACCTTGTCCAAAGATCTCTCTCCAATGTGCTGATTTAAGGAATGCTGTCTTACATTAGGAATCCTGGGTATGGGATCCGGGATCAAACTTTAGGACGGCATTGGTGATGAAGAAGAGTTGGAACAAAAATACAATCAAAAGATAGTGATAAAGTTGAAGCAAATAGTTACATAAATCTGAGTACATGTGAGAGGAAGGGGTGAACTTTTAAAATGCGTTTGGTAAACATCGCTGAGCAATTGCTGATGCGACTGACATTTTTTTCTTCGGTCTCTGTGCCATGCTGCTAGCTGAGAGGCCAATCAGGAGAATGATCCTGGGTGTTTTTTCTCTCCTTTTTTCTCCAGCTCTCTCTTCCCCCCCCTCTCTCTCTTTCTCACCCCCCTCCACTCCCCTCCCTTTACATCTTCCCCCCCCGCCACCTCTCTCTTTTCTTGTCCCGCACACTCTCTTTTTCGCTGCATCAAGAGCACACAGTGGATGGTAGCTGGGAGCACAGCAAGTTGAAGCCGACCACCTTCATTACCACTTCCCCTTCTTACACTTTATGGTCTCATATTTTAGTAATAGAATCTGCTGCAAATCTGAAACAGCCCTACCAATTCTGACACATGTCTGACAGACAGAACTGATGCATTTTTTTTAAAGCAGCATGTGTGATCTAGTTGTTACTGGCAGTTCTCGGTAGCCTTGTAATGTGATGAATCGTAATGTACTTGTGCAATTCACTCTGGGAACTGGACATTCAATGCCTTTAGCTGGCTAAGTGACCCATTTTTTTTCTGAGTGCTCCAAGCTGATGTACTAAGCAGCTGTAAGAACCATCTCTGTTGTTTCCTCAGGTTCTAGATGTGAAGCAACCCCATGATGCAACATGCGTCCCCTGCATCAACACTGACCATGATGGCAACCCAGAGTGTGCCCCCTCCAACGTATCAAGAGAGTCAACAGGTGGGTTTGTGGCAACAGAAGGAGGTCTGTGAAGCCTTTAAGGTTTCGTTGCGAGAATGCTTTCTGGGATTCTGAGATTGAAAGCCCTGAAATTAATTTTAAAATTTGGATAGCGTCCACATAGTTTTTCAGTTTTCTCATATGGAAGTGGGGGAAAGAGCAGGAAAATGCTGCCAGTTCCAAACAGTACCGACTTAATAGCCTGCAGTACAGGTAGACCTGAAATAATTTCCAAGAATAAGGTCTGTCGGTTCTCTACCCAGTGGGATTGTAGTTATTAAAAGTAATTTTACTAGGTTTCCCACGCTTTCTTCAGCACTCTCTCTGCCTTTTTTAATAAACCCTTCATTATTACCGTAGATCATATAAGTCTACCCAGCATATAAGTTCCTATTATTCCAGCTACCAAAATGATGATTTTTGCATAGACTCGATGTGCAAGTTGATTTTCCCTGCCACCGCCCCCACTTTTCAGCCACAACCTCCTACACTCGCATTAGCGCAGAGCCCCAGTTTTTCACCCCGCAAAATGCGTGTTTGCATTATAAAACCTTGAGTGCTCTTGAGTGGGGCGGGTCCTCGGAGGATGTTCCCTTTTGTATGGGAGACTGAAATTAGGGGACGTAGTTTGAGAATAAGCAGGTTCCCTTTCAAGAACTTAAATGAGGAGAATTTTTTTTTTGCCTGAGGATCAGAGAATAGTGGGGGCTCAGTCTTTCAATTCATTCGAGGCTGAGTTAGATGGGTTTGCGATAGGTAATAGAGTCGTGGGTTACGAGGTGGAATGGAGGCCACAGCCAGATCAGTCATCACCTTGTTGACTGGCAGAGCAGGCATGAAGGGCTGAAGCATACAATCCCTGCAGTGCAGAAGGAGGCCATTTGGCCCATTGAACTTTAAAGTTAAAGATAAAGTTTCTTTATTAGTCCCAGTAGGCTTACATTAACACCGCACTGAAGTTACTGTGAAAATCCCTTACTCGCCACATACCGGCACCTGTTCGGGTACACTGAGGGAGAATGTAACATGGCCAATATACCTAACCCGCACGTCTGTGCTGACTCAAACCCGGGGCGTACCCCATAACCCCATGTATTTACCCCGTTAATCCCCTTAACCTACACATCTTCGGACATTAAGGGGAAATGTACCATGGCCAGTCCACCTAAGCTGCACATCTGTGGACTGTGGGAGGAAACCAAAGCACCCAGAGGAAGCCCACGCAGAGAGAACATGCAAACTCTATACAGACAGTCACCTAAGGCTGGAATTGAACTTGCGCCCTTGGCGCTGTGAGGCAGCAGTGCTAAGCATTGTGCCGCTGAGCTGCCCTCCTGCTCCTAAGTCCTATGTTTTACTTACCAGTATCTTATAGCAGCACAAGGATAAAGTAGACAAAAAGGGCTTTGTTGCAAGAATTTGTGCACGTAGCAAACAGTGCATGGCAAGGGAAGTTAATGGCCTGAATGGAAACCCCAACACAGAATGAAGTATGAAAGTGGTTTTAAACTAAAATTCGTAACGTTTGCTAACTTGTCAAATAGTTATGCTGCAATGAGAAAAATTGATGTTCGTGAAAACTTCATGTGAAAATGGAGGAAGGAAGAATTTGCAGATGTCCGAGCCCAAATGTGCCATGAAAACCGGGAACAACCACTGGCCTGAACTTGAGAAACGAGTATTGAAATAGGTCCTCCAAAATTGTCAAAATGTGTACATCGTCACCAGAAAGAGCAGCAGTAATAAGGAATTTGTCAAACAGAGGAAGAGGCAGGCATCTCCAAAGACATAACTCCAGGATGATATGTTGCCTTCCTGGCGCCAGGATCGGGGATGATTAGCTGGTGCTGCCACGATGGGCTCTTTCAGTGCTGTAAAACTCAATGACTCTTTATTATGAAGTAGCTAGAGGACATTATTCTGGTGGAGCAGCCAGAGGTTGTGGCCCACGTCAGTACCAATGACTTGGGTAGGAAGAGGGATGCAGTCCTGAAAGCAGATTTCAGGAAACTAGCAAGGAGATTGGAAAAACCGGATTTCTAATGTAATAATCTCAGAATCTCTTCCATCCCGTGTGCCAGTGAGGATAGAAACAGGAAAATTGAGCAGTTGAACGTTGTGGGTGGAGGAGGGAGAGTATGAGGTTTCTGAGGTATTGGAACCATTTCTGGGGCACATAGGACCTGTACAAGATGGATAGGTTGCATTTCAGCAGGATTGGGGCTCTCGTCCTTGCAGGGAGAATTGCTAGTGCTGTGGGTGAGGGTTTAAACTAGATTGGCTGGGGCGTGGGAACCTGAGAGAAGGCTTAAAGTTGAGGGAAACCAAACTGGTAAGAAGAAGTAGAAAGCCAAAATAGAAGACGGACAAAGCAGAGGCAAATATCAAATGGAATCAGAGTAGAGAATAAAGTTTTTAAATAAGCAGATTTAAGGCACTCTATCTGAATGCTCGTAGTATTTGTAAAACAGGTTTATGATTTGAGTGCACAAACTGAAATATATGGGTATGGTTTAATTGCCATTACAGAGACATGGCTACTGGGTGACCAAGATTGGGAAATGAATATCCAGGGATATTCGGCGTTTAGGAGAGATAGGCAGAAAGGGAAAGACGGTGGAGTAGCACTGTTAATAAGAGAAGAGATCAGAGGATTTTAGACTGAAGGATCAAGATATAGCGTTAGTTTGGCTGGAGCTACAAAAAGGGCAGCAAACACTGGTGGGAGTTGTGGAGTGGTAATGTTGGGCACAGTATAAACTGGGAAATTAGAGATTGCATGCAGTGTGGGTAATAGTGATAATGGGTGACTTTTAATTTACACAGGCTGGGTTAACGAAATCAGCACTAACGCTGTGGAGAATGAATCCCTGGAGTGTTTACGAGATGGGTGCCTGGAGCAGCATATTGAGGAGCAAACAAGGGATCAAGCCCATTTTGGAGTTAGTATTGTGTAATAAGGAAGGGCTACTTGATAAACTTGCTGCCAAGGAGCCTTTGGGCAATAGTGACCATAACGTGATAAAATATCACGTTATGTTTGTAACATGTTTCATTCTGAAACTGGGGTCTCAAATCTGAAGAAAGGAAATTATGAAGGTAAGAGTGGAAAGTTGGCCAGGATGGATCAGGAAAATAGACTAAAAGATGTGGTAGTCGACAGGCAATGGCCAGTATTTAAAGAAAAATGAAATCGCCTACACGATGTACGTTCCTCTAAGACACAAACACGTAAAGGGAAAGGTAAATCAACCGTAGTTAACTCAGTAAGATAGGTATTGCATTAGATCAAAGCAAGTGGCTTATAAAGATGTCAGAAAAAGTGGTAAGCCTGAGGATTGGGAGCAGTTCAGAATCCAGCAGAGAAGGATCAAGAAATTGATAAAAGAATATGAATACAAACTAGTGAGGAACATAAGGGAAGACTGTAAAAGCTTCCTTAAGTACAATGCAAAGAAAAAGATTCTCTGGGACAAGTGTGGGCTCATTATAGATGGGGACAGGAGAATTTTATAATGGAGATCAGGAAATGGCGAAGAAGTTAAATAGTTACTTTGTGCATGTCTTTACAGAAGATACAGAAAATGTCCCAGAAATACTAGGTGACCAAAGGACTTGCGAAACTGAGGAACTAAAAAGAAATTAGTATTATTAATGAGGTAGTACTTGAAAAATTATCTGCGTTAAAGGTTAATAAAGCCCTGCACCAGATGAGCTTCAATCCAGAGTGTTGAAGGGGGTGGCTAGAGACACACGTAGGTGGTCATCATTCAAAATGCTGCAGATTCTGGAAAGGTTACTGCGGACTGGAAAGTAGAAAATGTAACCCCACTGTTTAAGAAGGGAGGAAGAGGGAGAATGGAGAACTAGTTTGACATGTGGTAGGGAAATGGTAGAATCCATTATAAAGGATATGATAACTGGACATTTTTTAAAAAATTGTTAATGTTGGGCAGAGTCAACTTGTATGGAAAATCACATGATAAACTTGTTGGAGCTTTTTGAGGATGATATTTGCAGCGTAGATAAAATGGATGTATGGTGCCTTTGGATTTTCAGAAGGCTTTTGATGAAGTTCCACAAAGGAGTTAGGACATAAAGTTGGAGCACAATCAGTTGGAGGGAATATGCTAATAGTGGTAAGCAGACAGTAGCAATGAAAGGATTGTTCTCAATATGGCAGACTTTTACTAGTGGGGTACCGCAAGGATCAGTGATTGAAACCACAACTGTTCAGAATCTATATAAATAAATTTAGTTGTGGTGACCAGTCATAGTATTTCCAAATTTACTGATACCAAAGTAGGTGGGAAGGTAAGTTGTGAGGTAGACGCGCGGAAGGACTAAGTGAATGGGCTGGAACGTGGCAGATTGAGAATAATGTGAATGAGTGTGAAGATTATTCACTTTGGCAGGAAAGGCAGAATATATATGTTTAAGTGGTGAGAGGTTGGGAGGTGATGGTGTCTAGAAGGACTTTGTTCCCGTGTATGTAAAATCTAGCATGGAGGCACAGCAAGTAATTAGGAAAGCTAATGGTATGTTGCCCTTCTTCATAAGGGGCTCTGAATACAGGAGTAAAGATGACTTATTGCAGTTGCATAGAGTCTTTGTGAGACCAACTTGGAATATTATGTACAGCTTTAGTCCCTTAATCTAAGCAAGGATATGTTTGCCATAGAGGGAGTGCAATGGAGGTTCACCAAATTAATCTCTGGGGTGGTGGAACTGTCTCTCTCCCCACCCCCCAGGTGTGTCTTCCAGCAGACGTGGCTCGCCATTGGCTGCTAGTGAGATCTCGCTGATGTCTACAGTGTTATGCATGACTTGCCTGTTCTACCACTGGGTAATCAGCCGTAGGGAGTCACCTTCGGCAGGACTGGAAGATCCTACCAGCTAGCAGGGCCTGAAAGTCCCACCCTAAGTCTGTATTTGCCAGAGTTTTGAAGAATGAGGGATGACCTCATTGAAACTTACAAAACTCATAGAGCATGACAGGCTGAATGTAGATAAGATGTATCCCTTGCATGGTAGTATAAAACTAGGGGACACAATCTCAGGATAAGAGAGAGGCAATTTAAGACTGAGATGAAAAATGCAATAACTTAGTCTGTAATGAATCTTTGGAATTCTGTACCCCAGAGGGCTGCAGAAGCTCTCCCGTTCTGTATGTTGAAGACAGAAATTGATAGATATTTGGAGATTAATGACACCAACGGGCTTGGAGATAGTGCAGGAAAGTAGCAGCCATGATCATTCTAATTGAATGGTGGAGCAGACTGGACAGGCTGAATGGTCCAATTTTGTTCCTGTGAAATGCAATACTTTTAAGGGGACCAAATCAAGCCCCGAGTCCAGCAAAGATCTAAAAACAATAGCTAGTCAGTGTAGCTGCTTTATGGAACAAAAATGTCTGGTGTTGCAGCAGAAAACCAAGACCGCTTGGAGACCACCAAAAGAAACCTAAACACTAAAATGACCAGTTTCCAGTGATTCGTCATCAGAGAGCCGCAAAATCGCAAGAACCCATAACATCACATCCGCAATATGGATGAAGCGTCCGTGAATTTCGTAACGCCAACCTGTGGAGTGGAAAGTTTTGAAAACCGTTTCTGGTGAAAATCACAAGACAGGAGAAGGCGAGGTTCACAGTGGTTCTAGCCAGCGTCATGTGCGTTTTAAAGTCTGTGGTGATTTTCAAACTTAAAACTATGCCAAACAAGATCACTGATGCAGTTTTTGTGCAAGGCAATGACAGCCTTTGGATGGATGAGGATAGAGTGAAGCTGTAGATTGGTAATGTGTGAAATACCATCCCGTGGCATTACATGAAGATTGCAGCTCGTTTGTGTGGGACATGTTCCGATCCCATGTAACCAATGAGATTGAGAGGAGTCTGTGAAGAAGTGACATCCAAATTGCAGTTATACCAAGGGTCAAACGTATGTAGTTCAGGCTTTGAATGTGAGACTCAACAAGCCATTTAAGGATCTTGTCCACATTGAATAGAATAGTGGATGAGTGGAGGAATTTAGAGTAGCTAAGAGCAGTGGGCGAGAAGAGGATTGGGAAAGGTTTAAATGTCAACAAAGATTGACAAAGAAGTTGATAAAGGAGGGTAGGAGAAGCTATGAGGCTGGGCTAGCACTTAATATAAAAAAGGATAGCAAGAGTTTTTATAAATATATAAAAAGGAAGAGGCTGGCTAGGGTGAACGTTGGTCCTTTAGAGGATGAGAAAGGGGAGCTAGTGGTAGGGGATGGGGATATGGCGAAGGTCTTGAATAACTTTTTTGTTTCTGTCTTCACGGAGGAGGACGTGAATAATTTGCCGGGTGTTAGCGATGGAAAGGTGGTAGGAATGGAGGGTCTTAATGACATTACTGTTACTAGAGAGGTGGTGCTCGACAGACTGGAGGGGCTGATTGTGGACAAGTCCCCAGGACCGGATGGAATGCATCCGAGGGTTCTGAAAGAAATGGAGGAGGTGATAGTGGATGCCTTGGTGGTTATTTTCCAGACGTCGCTGGATTCTGGGGAAGTGCCGGAAGATTGGAAAACGGCTAATGTTACGCCGTTGTTTAAGAAGGGTGCCAGGCAAAAGGCGGGGAATTATAGGCCGGTTAGTTTAACGTCTGTGGTAGGTAAAATGTTAGAATCCATCATTAAGCAGGAAATTGCGAGGCATCTTGAAGGGAATTGCTTGATAGGGCGGACGCAACACGGTTTCATTAAAGGGAAGTCGTGTCTGACAAATTTACTGGAGTTCTATGAGGATGTGTCTAGGGCAGTGGATAGAGGAGAGCCGGTGGATGTGGTCTTTCTGGATTTTCAGAAGGCGTTTGACAAGGTACCTCACAAGAGGTTATTGCAAAAGGTCAGGGGACATGGAGTTGGGGGTAGGGTGTTAGCGTGGATAGAGGATTGGTTGTCAAATAGGAGGCAGAGAGTGGGGGTCAATGGGTGCTATTCGGATTGGCGGATGGTGACTAGTGGGGTGCCCCAGGGGTCGGTGCTGGGGCCTCAGCTATTTACCATTTATATAGATGATCTGGAGGAGGGAACCGAGTGCAGGGTGTCGAAATTTGCTGATGACACCAAGATTGGGGGAACGGCAAATTGTGCGGAGGGTGTGGAGAGTCTGCAGAAGGATCTAGATAGGCTGGGCGAATGGGCCAGGAAATGGCAAATGGAATTTAATGTTGGCAAGTGTGAGGTGGTCCACTTTGGTAGGAAGAATGGTAGGAAGGACTATTACTTACGTGGCGAAAAACTGCAGCAGGCGACGGTGCAGAGGGACCTCGGGGTCCTTGTGCATGAGTCGCAAAAACCCAGCTTGCAGGTGCAGCAGGTGGTCAGGAAGGCGAATGGGATGCTGGCCTTCATAGCGAGGGGGATTGAATATAAAAGTAGGGAGGTCTTGCTGCAGCTGTATAGGGCATTGGTGAGGCCGCAGCTGGAGTACTGTGTGCAGTTTTGGGCGCCGCACCTGCGCAAGGATATTTTGGCCCTGGAGGGAGTGCAGAGGAGGTTTACTTGGCTGATACCGGAGTTGAGGGGATTGAGCTATGAGGAGAGGCTGAATAAACTAGGCTTGTACTCGTTAGAGTTTAGAAGAATGAGGGGAGATCTCATTGAGACGTATAAGATGATGAATGGGATGGATAGGATAGAGGTGGAGAGACTCTTCCCGCTCAAAAAAGACAGTAGGACTAGGGGGCACAGCCTCAAGATAAAGGGGAGGCGGTTTAGAACGGAGTTGAGGAGGAACTTCTTCACTCAAAGGGTGGTGAATCTCTGGAATTCTCTGCCCGTTGAAGTGGTGGAGGCTGCCTCGCTAAATATTTTTAAGAAGCGGGTTGATGGGTTTTTGATAAGAGAAGGGATTAAGGGTTATGGGGAGAGGGCGGGAAAGTGGAACTGAGCCACGACAGATCAGCCATGATCTTATTGAATGGCGGGGCAGGCTCGAAGGGCTAGATGGCCTACTCCTGCTCCTATTTCTTATGTTCTTATGTTCTTATGATAGATTTTTTTAAAAAAAACTTCACAGAGTGGAAATATGCAACTTGTACACCATGATCTAGGGTATACGTACTACTCAGATCATTGCTCCGTGAGCAGCAGAACTTAAGGAAATGATTTAGTATATGCAAAGACCCTCTTCCACCTTCTTCCGTTGGGAAAAGAGATACAAAAGTCTGAGATCACGTACTGACCAAATCAAGAACAGTTTCTTCCCTGCTGCCGTCAGATTTTTAAATGGACCTATCTTGTATTAAGTTGATCTTTCTCTACACCCTTACTATGACTGTGATACTACATTCTGCACCTTCTCCTTTCCTTCTCCCCTATATACTCTATGAACAGTATTTTTTTTCTGTATAGCGTGCAGGAAACAATACTTTTCACTGTTTCCCAATATATGTGTCAATAATAAATCAAAAAGTCTCCAACTATTTAACCTAAATTAGATCTTGAGATTTTGTAATATAAATACAGTTCAATTGACACATCAAGTCTGTTTGGTTTCTCTTCTCCACAAGAGCACTCATTATAGTCTCACTCTTCTCATTCTCCTTTGTAGCCTTTAATATTCTTCTATTTCAAATAACTGTCAATTACTTTTTAAAATGAAATTGATCTCTTCTCCAATAACTGCCTACATAGAATTTATTTTGACATTGTTTAAATTTTTTTGGTCACATAATTTTTTGTGCCCTTTCATTATAACCTCAATGAACAATGTGAGGAACCTGTCGCATTGTTGTAACCCTGTATAATTCTGAAGATCTCTTGTCAGGTTAGTCCTTAACTTTAAGAATTGTCAGGATCGAGAATTCTAAGTATTGGGAAGTGGTTGGGCTAATTGGATTTATATAACATGGCATATGGGGCTGGAGTTCATGCTGTCTATCATATCAAGAAACACGGTGCTGGAATAACTTAATCATTGGAGAGGCCCTGCTTCCCCCGATTAACTTGGAGGAATGAAGGAGTTGGAGCAGGGTTCCCAGCTGCTGGTGGCAGGGTGCCAGTTAGGCTCATTAATGAGCCCATTGACACCCATTATCCCACAACTTAATGGTGGCTCAGAGGTGGGATGGAGCAGCACGCTGACACAGCGGTTAGCACTGCTGCCTCACAGCGCCAGGGAATTGGGTTTGATTGCTGCCTTGGGTCACTGTCTGTGTGGAGTTTGCACATTCTCCCCGTGTCTGCGTGGGTTTCCTCTGGGTGCTCTGATTTCTTCCCATGGTCCAAAAGACAGGCTGATTAGATGCATTGGCCATGCTAAATTCTCCGAGTGTACCTCAACAGGCGCCGGAGTGTGGCAACTAGGGGATTTTCACAGTAACTTCATTACAGTGTTAATGTAAGCCTGCTTGTGACAGTAATAAATTAGCTTAAACAACTTTAAACCTTAAGTGGAGGCTTGCACGGCTTTCCAATGCTTGCAGCTTTTGACAGTGGGAGAGGGTCTTGTACTCATGCACTGAGGGACCCAGCATCGGGTGGAGGGAAACCATTGAAAGCCACTTCCCTGGCTGTTCCCCCTTCCCCTCCGTCTCCATACCTTTCCTCATCTTTGGCTTGGTGATGCACGATTACCATTGGGTCTCTGGTGATGCACGATTACCATTGGGTCTCTGGTGAGTGCACTGGCACCAGAAGCAACTGGTCCTGAAGACCTCAGAAATTGTTGACCTCTGATGGCCGACAGGTGTCAGTGGGTGGGACATTGCACCAGGGAACTTAATCGCAGGGAGGGCCCGATGGTGAATAGTTCCATTGGGCCTTGCCCATTAAAAATGCAGGGGTTCTCCATCAGTCCTCCAACCTGTGGGAGAGACCCTGTCAGCCTCACAATATCCTGGCCATGTTTGGGTTAACACAATTGATGTAGAATGGATAAATGATGCTGTGGACTCTGGGTAAATGAAAAGGAATGGGAAGATGTCTTATTAATTGGGAATGCAATCAGAGTAGGCTAGTCCGTTGGGTCTGGGACCGTGGTGAGTTGAGCACGGATGAAAAAGAAAATATAAATAGTGATGCTCATTTGACACAAACCTGCATAGCACTGCTGCCTTGCAGCGCCAGGGACCCAGGTTCAATTCCGAATTTGGGCTACTGTCTGTGTGGAGTTAGCACATTTTCCCTGTATCTGTGTGGGTTTCCTCTGGGTGCTGCAGATTCTTCCCACAGTTCAAAGATGTGCGGGTTAGGTGGATTGGCCATGATAAATTGACTCTAGTGTCAGGGGGATTAGGAGGATAAACGTGTGGAGTTACAGGGATAGGGCCCGGGTGGGACTGTAGTTGGTGCAGACTCAATGGTCCAAATGATCGCCTTCTGTACTGTAAGATTCTATGATGATTCAATGAGACCATTAAAGCACTTCATGTGGCACTAGGTGATTTGTTTTAAAACATGTTTGCATTTCAGTGCCTTTTTATAGTTGGTTATAAATGCAAAATACTGCAGTTGCTGGAAATCTGAAATAAAAACAAAGAAAGCTGGAAATACTCAGCAGCTCTGGCAGCATCTGTGGAGAGAGAAACAGTTACCTTTTGGGTCGATGAACTGTCTTCAGAATGGAAAAGAAATAAAAGTAGTAGGGTTTGAGCCTTTCACACCTCATGTAAACACACATACTTGGTGGTATTTTTCACCCATTACACTTCCCTTGGCCTTTTGTGCCATGAAATCTTTAGTCATTTAATCTCTCCTGCACACCACCTTATCACAGATCTTCTATTCTGTTTTCCCAAACTCTGCCGTTGCTTGTGAAAACCTTTTACATTTCCATCTCCTTTCTGATGAAAGGTTACCCATGTGGAACACGAGTTGAATTTTACAGAGGTGGGAAGGGTGGGGAGCAGTTGATAGTAACAATCAGGATCTGAGCCCTCACTTGCGAGCTATGAGACTGAGATCTGCTTGGCAATTACTACATTCTGCCTCCTCGTTACCCAGCTGTGGGCCCGCAGTCCAATTAAGGGCAGTGGATGGGCAGGTGACTGAGACTGCTGGCCCAATCGCAGGGCCAGTAGCTCTGAAGCCTCAGTAGCGCCCCTGGGAGAGGTGGTCACTACTGAAAAATGAAGGAGACCACGGGTCTATAGCAAGAAAGTGGAAAAATAAACAACAGGGCCAAATGTCGGAGGGGAAACCTCTCCAGGGAGACCTTTGAGGTTGCGGCTAATGTCTTCCCTGTCTGTGCTTTCTTCTTTGACCCATGCGACCTTCCTCCACCCCACCCCCGGCTGCATCTATTCAGCTGGCAGTTTCCCCATAGGACAAGGGTTTGCCCTCTCTTGGAAAAGTACCAAGGTTGACACAAAATGACAACTAATTGGTCTTTTAGTTATGTAAATAATGCTGGCTTTTCAACTCTTTGAAGGTCTCCATATATGGTCCTGCTGTCAGTAAAGTTTCCCAAATCTGGGTCTGCATCAGGAAGCCAAATTGACCTGGCTGTCCACGATTTTACCAGCCCCTGCATCTCCCCAGCCAGGAACCCAGTGAAATCCTGCCTGTTAAACCTTTCTCTCCACAGATGCTGCCTGACCTGCTGAGTATTTCCAGCATTTTTTGTCTTTATTTGTGGTTGGATGTGGTTCTGGGAAATTTACATGCATTGTCATCAGTTTTCATGGGGATTTGGTGAAAAAGGAACAGACTTTGAAGCTCTCAGGCACATGCAACATTTAAGTTGCTGAAAAACAAGAGTTGCGCATGCTCATGCAATTGAGCGAGTTTTTCTTATGTGGGGTTCAGTAATTATTTAGTACAAGGAAACTAGAAGATAGGCATAGAATCACTACTGTACAGAAGAGGCCATTCAGCCCATTGAGTTTGCATTGGCCCCCTGACAGAGTATCTTAGCCAGGTCCTCTCCCCCGCCCTTTCCCTGTAACAACACACATTTTACGATGGCTAATCCATCTAACCTGGATGTGATTTTGGAATGTAAACTGATTCTTTACTGTAGGAAATCAGTAAGCAGCTAATAGTGAGATGGCAATGTGTGAGTACAAATCAATCAGGACAATTTAGCATGACCAGTCCACCTAACCTGCACATCTTTGGACTGTGGGAGGAACTCGAAGCACCCGGAGGAAACCCACACACTCATGGGGAGAATGTGCAGACTCCAAATAGTTAGTCACCTAAGGCTGGGATTGAATCTGGGCCTCTGGAGTTGTACAGCAGCAGTGCTAACTACTGTATCACTGTGCCATCATGGAAAGGACTTTTGTGATGCTCATTGTAATAGCCTCACCTGATACAACACAGCTTTATTAAAACAAAGGAAAGGCCACCCAGTGGTTTACAACAAATCTAGGCCTCTGTGCTGGACCTATATAACCCCTGGTCCAGGTTGTGAACGTGGTATTAAACTCCTGCTACTTCTGTCTCATTGGGTGAGCTCCACTTCACTCTATAGAGTAACTTGTATTCCATGAAGACCCCTCGTGGAAATCTACTAGTGCCTCTTATGAAAGGAAGAGAAAGACATGAAGGAAGGGAGAATATAGGTCAGATGTTGGAAGAATAAGGGAGCGAGGACAAAAAAGATACAGGAGCAAGTAGAGTAAAAGAGCGGAAAAACAAAGACTTAAAAAAAATTAAGAATACTCCAGTGCTTTGTGGACATATTTGATGAAGAATTTGGCCTTACAGTACAGGTTTTTAGCACGCTAATTGGTTGAAAATGAATGGATCTACCACATTAGGTAAGGTACATGCACCGGCAGAAGGAACGCAAGTGCAGATCATTTAAAGGCAGAATGAATTGTATAAATTAGGGCCTACACATCTTGCAGGACTAAATTTCAATTGTTGAATTGCTATGCGCTAAGCTCACAACACAAAGGAATGCGGAGCCAGTAGGATCAGGAGTGCTGTTTTTGACCCCACATTAAAAGGCCATGGGCTACCCTTCCTGTCCCCCATTCGCTTTTCCTGTACTGAGAATCATACAAATCCCTGCAGTGCGGAAGGAAGCCATATGGCCCCAACGAGTCTGCACTGACTCTCCGAAAGAGCATCGCACCCAGCCCAACCCTCTGCCCGATCCCCATAAATCTTGCACATTTACCATGGATAAAGTCCCTAACCTACACATCTGTGGCACCAAGGTGCAACTTTGCACAGTAAGCCCACCTAATCTGCACAAATTTGGAGTGTGGAGAGGAAACCGGAGCACCCGGAGGAAACCCACGCAAACACAAGGAGAATGTGCAAACACCACACAGTCAGTGATCCTGGGCTGGAATTGAACCAGGATTCCCCCTGGTGTTGTGAGACAGCAGTGCTAACCACTATGCCACCGTGCCACCCACAATGAATCACTATCTTTCCTTGCCATCAATCACTCCCCTGGTCCGAGCTCCAAATGTCAGTTCATGGTTGCTCACCCGAGGGCCTGTGAGGTATAATCAGGAACCCTGTTTAATTTGCTCTTTCCTTACCCCCCCCCCCCAACAAGTGACATTTGACGGCGACCAGGGCTGGAACCGGGGCACTACTAGTCTGTGTGCCACCCTACACAATGAATTTGCCGCATTAGATGCCCTGGGAGCAGGCACAAGAGTACATTTAACATAATAACACCGAGGGTGCAGATTTATCTTGTCAGAGCTCTAAAGTACATATTGAGACAAATAGACTCATCAAGCACCCACTCATTAACAATCTGCTGCCGCTCCGATTTGCCCAATGATCAGGGGAATGAAAATAAATTATAATGTCTTAAATTAAGCTTCTTTGTTCTTCGCGCATAAATTCTGTCCTTGAGGATTTGTAGCAGAGAGATTTATATCAGACAGTGGCTGTCAGTCATTTCCATAGGTTTGATAACAGGACAACTAAGCTTCTATAGAGGTCCCTGGGGAGGCTGGCGTCTGTAGTAGGTGAGCGCAAGAGGACCAAATAAAACCTAAAAACCTGTGGAGATTTAAGAGCTGAGAGTACAAAGGAATGTAGAATGGGGTTAGTTGAGTGTGAAGAGCCCAATTTAATTCACAGTGAAGCAGGGATTAAGAATTTATGGCTTTTGAAAGAGCTGATAATGGACCAAGCAACCTTATCCTTGTTAGTCCCTTGAGAAACAAATTGACTGTTTAATAAAATAAGATTGAGATCAAAATCCAGCAAGAGTCCTCTAAGGGGGAAATGGGAGTGGGGGGCGGGGGGGGAAGAAGAGCAGCTTTTCCCTAGCGTCAGATAGCATAACAGCTCTCCTTTTCATTGCCCACCAAATCGTCCATACAAGTGCCTGCTCTGTTAGACAGGCTGTGCTTTGCTGGAGGACAGTTCCTCCAACTCACAAGTGTTCCAGAAAGCAGAGAGCCCGGTCTTGGCCTGGAGGGGGCTGAGTCGGATCCGTCTCTGGTCCTGGGAAAGGCAGGGTTGACTTAGGGCGGAGCGCCTTGTCTTGGGGAAGTGGGGACTGGAATTTTTAAAATTCATTCATGGGACGCAAGAGATGCCAGCAGTAGCAGGGTCCATATTGTCCACCCCAGTTGCCTTTTAAGAGGCAGTAATGAGCTGCTATCTTAGATTTCTGCAACTGATGCATGTTTCAGAATATTGATCCGGGGCCGATGAATGAATGCTGATATATTTTCCAAGTGGGGAAGATGTTTAGCTTGGAAATGGAGTTCTCAGATATGTACTGACCTTGCCCTTCAAGGTGGTAGAGGCGTGGCAGTTGTTGTCGAAGAAGCCTTGGCAAGTTGCTGCAGTGCACCTTGTAGGTGGTATACATGCTGCTGCCATGGGGAACTGGTGCTGGAAAGTGTGAATGTTAATGGTAGTGGATGGAGTACAAGTTAAGAGGGCTGCTTTGTCCTGGACATTGTTGCGTCTTTTTTTAAGTATTGGTGATCATAGAATTTATGGCATGGAGACAGGTCCTTCGGCCCAAACTGGTCCATGCTGACCAAAAATCCATCTAAGCTAACCCCGTTTGCCTGCATTTGGCCCATATCCCTCTAAACCTTTCCTATCCATGCATCTGTCCAAATGCCTTTTAAATGTTGTCAATGTCCTGCCTCAACCACTTCCTCCAACAACTCATTCCAAATATGTACCACTCTCTGTGTTTAAAAAAAATCTGGTCCTCGGATTCTCATTAATTCTTGCCCCTATTAACTTAAACCTAAGCCCTTTAGTTCTTGATTCCCAAACACTGGGAAAAAGACTGAGTGCATTCACCCTATCCATGCACCTTATGATCTTATACACCTCGGTAAGGGGTAGCACAGTAGCACAGTGGTTAGTACTGCTTCTTCACAGCTCCAGAGACCTAGGTTCAATTCCTGGCTTGGGTCACTGTCTGTGCGGAGTTTGCACATTCTCCTCGGGTCTGCGTGTGTTTCCTCCGGGTGCTCCAGTTTCCTCCCACAGTCTAAAGACATGCGGGTTAGGTTGATTGGCCGTGCTAAAATTGCCCCTTAGTGTCCTGAGATGCGAAGGTTAGAGGGATTAGCAGGTAAATGTGTAAGGATATGGGGTTAGGGTCTGGGTGGGATTGTGGTTGGTGCAGACTCGATGGGCCAAATGGCCTCTTTCTGCACTGTAGGGTTTCTGTGATTTCTACGAAGATCACCCCTCAGTCTCCTGCACTCCAAAGAAAAAAGAGCTAGCATGTCCAATCTCTCCCTATAACTCAATCTCTCAATCTCTTGAGCCCTGGCAACATCTTGTAAATCTAGTCTCTTGAGTTCTGGCAATACCCTTGTAAATCTCTGCATTAATCCAGGCAGGTACCTCCTGACTTGTGCCTTGTGGATGGACACAGGCTTTGGAGGGTCAAGAGGTGAGTTATTTGCTTCAGAATTCCCAACATCTGACCTTGAGGCCTTATAATTTAGCTGGCTGGTCCAGTTAGGTTTCTGGTCAATGAAATGCTGAGAATGTTGAAGGGGGATTCAATGCGATAATCAAAGGGAAATGGTTAGACTCTCTCTTGTTGGAGTTGGTAATTGTCTGGCACCAAGTTCCCCTTACAGTTTGAGAACAGTGGCATTGTTCTGAATGAGTATTACCATTCACATGGGCACGTTGGCCATTCGTCAGCATCAGAAAATAAGGACTGACATTGTGCATATGAACTTTTTATTCATTTACGGGATGTGCGTGGCTGGAAAAGCCGGCATGTGTTGCCCATAAGGTGATGATGAGCAGTGTGTTTTAGTTGAAATTGCTTGCTGGTCTATTTCAGAGGGCAGTAAAATGTCAACCATTTTGATGTGGGTCTGGAGTCACAGAAAGGCCAGAATGAGTAAGAGCAGTAGGTTTCCTTCTTTAAAGGTGTTAGTGAATTAGATTGGTTTTGATGACTATTCAGTTGTTTCACGGTCACCAGTACAGATACATTTAATTGAATTTGAATTCCTCAGCTGTTGTAGGGAGATATGAACCCATGTTCCTCGATCATTATCCAGGCCTATGGATTACTGGTTCAGTAATGTAATCACCATGACACGGTACTCTTAATGCTAGGGAAGTTCTTTTTGTGTCTCCTTTTTTCACTATGTTCTGTGAACTGCCAGGAAATGGAACACTTTATTTTAACTTCCGTAGAGAAAATGCTTTTTTTAAGTAATTCTGGGATAATGTGGAACTTTTTTTAAATTGGGATGGTGGAGTGTGTGGGTGGGTGTGTGGGTGTGTAAAACAGTTATTTGCAATGAATAGGACCAACTTGGATGTTCTATAAGTAAGTACAACATGGGTAGAAATTTAATTTTGGAGCTAAGTGAGAATTTAGATTCTTAGCTGTTGAATTTCAAAGGGCAATAAGAAGTAGTTTACAACGTGAAAAAAGGCTGTAATAAATAAGGCGAAGCTATTAAATTTTATTTTACCCAAAAGTAGTGGCCACAAGGAGGACCTAAAAGGTTTTACATTCTAGGAAGGGTAAATTTCAAAGAGTAATAAGGACACTTGGAAAAAAGATGGAAGAGGAAATATATGTTTATCTCCTGATGAAAGTGCTATTCTGGGATAGAACTGTGAAATAGTGAAGTCAACAGTCTTCAGCTACCCCAATGAAGTGACTGTTTTAGAAATCAGAGCTCTGTTCTAAAGCATATGGAGTTCTCCACTGCAGAGTGGGAAACAGAGAAACCATGTAACGTATCTTCCCTGCAGTAACAGTAGATTGGGCCTTGCGGTAATGTTGCTGGAAGGTTTACAGATTAAATGTCAATAGGGACTGTTGTCCAAGGAGTGTTCATTTGCGAGTCTAACCAGGTAGAAGTTGTTTTGGGCAAATATTCTGTAATTGTGTGCATGTAATCTTGTGCGTTTAAGTTTTCTTACGTTAGTAAATGTTTAAATTACTATTTAAAACCTCCAGAAATGTTATTGAAATTTGAGAGTCCTGACTTCAGCAGACGTATCTTTTTGTAGTGAAATGCCAATTGAAAATTGTTACGATAGCTTGCTGAGTTTCTCTTTTGGTTAGCATGGCACTTACATCTGATTAGCATAAAATGGAAAATACTGGAAATACTCAGCCAGTCTTTCAGTGTCTGTATAGCGAGAGGAACAGAAGTTTCCCAGATCTGTGGGGCATGAGGAAATGTACAAATTTGCACCTCCCGTTGACTCCTGGATACACTCCTGTCTCCATGGGCTATTCCCCTGGGCAGACTCTGTGGGTTCACTGCCCCCCACCACTGCGGGGGCAGTGAATGGGCCACGTCTGCAATTTTCCAGACCATAAGAGGTTTTAGTGGGGATAGGGAGACCCCAGGAGCTTAGCAATGGATTGGAGTAGACTTGCCCCAAGAGGCTGAGCAAGAGATTCAATTGAAGGCCCACATTTATTTGCTGGCTGTAGTTTACAAAGGGGACCTGTCCCCTGGCATCCAGAGCCCTTGAATCAAGTTCATAGAGGCTGTTATCTACGTTCATGCTGATCCTCTTTCAGTGTTCGCCATTACCCTCCCACAGAAAGTAATTCCATGGTGGCAATGCCACACCTGCTGATGGCCAAACAACGGTCACACCCTGAAAGTGGGCGGTTTCCATCTCCATGGACAACGCTGATTGGATCTCCCTACGCTGATTAGCGGTATCCCAGAGGTGACTTGTTAATTTGAACCCCTCCAGGATGATTGCATTGGATGTCCCACCATTTGCTCTTTGGTTTCTCAACCAGGAACTCATTCCAACGTTGGGATTGGCCCACCACCTGTGAAATTTAGTCCAAGCTTTAGATCCGGTGACCTTTTATTGGAACTGGAAAAAAATTAGAGATGTGATAGGTTTTAAGCAAGCGCAGAGGCAGTGAAAGAGAGACAGGGTGGAAGAGACAGAACAAAAGGGAAGGTCTGTAATTGTGTGGAAGTCATTAAATGACAAAAACGTTAATTGTGCAAGATGAGAGACATTGGAATTGGGACAAAGAACAAAAGATGTTTCTAGAGGGGACGCGAATGGCAGACCCAGTTTTGCTTTCCTTCTTCATCTGAAAATTAGAATCCAGTCTCACATAGCAAGCAAAGCACAGTTGCCTCATGGATTGTCACTTGTAACCTCCCATCACACCCAGTGTTAATGGCAGGTGAACTAGCTTAATGTGGCAGGTAATTCCAACAATAAATTGAGAGATCTGTGTAAACAAAAATGTCCCTAACAAGGCACTGGGGGTGGGGGTTACCTGTCCTGCCCGCCACGGGAATCGTAGCGAGCAGTGGGGGTGTGGGGCCATGCAAAGATCCGGTTTTGGGGCGAGCACGGCTGGAAAATCCTGTCCTCAATTGGATGGTTTACACTGTTAAAAATTTCTCCTGTGTTTCTCCCTCTTGTTCAGCCTATTCCAAATGATCTCGCACCATTTCAGTATTTTGAAGCAAAGCCCATTTAGCCTGTTTGTGTTAAATATCACAAGGTGCAGAGCAGGTAACAAACTTAATGGCAGGACATCACAAAGCAAAACTGGGCTGTAAATATCTAATGAAGGATTTTATGACTGTTTCAGATGTCCGTCCATTTATTATTCAAACATGAATTGGTTATCTTTTATGATTAAATGCTGCTCACAGCTGAGGTACATCCTGTGTCGCCCATCTAATAATTATTTTGTCCCAAAGACCTTCTGAGCCATTGGCATTTGTGACATTAAACCATTCGGATCAGATTTCAATTTCTGTACAGTGTTGTTATACTTTACCAACTAAACGTCAAGTTCTTGCATGAAGAAACAAAACTGTTTTGATTTTTTTTATGGCCTCAACTACTCACGGCCTTTTGGCTTATATCAAGCGTTGGATCAAGCCCAAGATGGGGTGCAATGCCTCATCTTGTCAGCTTGAATCTTGTTTGTCTCCCTTGTGGGGATCATGAATTGGATTCAGTTTGATTTTGAATTTGATTTTTGGAGCAAGCATGGAATGGATTTGGTTTGCCTGGTCCGTTTCTGAGTTTTGACTTGGTAACTTTAAGAATGGAATAAAAAATTTAAAAAATAACTACCCACCATGCCATTTTTAATAGTCTATGAATGTACTCCATTTAAAATCTACCATTTGAGATGACTACCTTTCCATATCCTTTATTTCCAGTTCCTCTCTGCTAGCCTAAGCACTCCTGCAGTCTTTCAGATTCTATCACAACTTGTGATTTCCCCCTCCAAATCTTTCCTTTAAAGTCTAGGTCACCTATGGAAGTAATGAATGAGAGTGACCCCAACGTTGACTCCTGTGGGAAATTTCTCACTATAGCTTTCTTCTCACAACTACTGATTGTTTTGTCACCCAGATCTCCCCACCTGAGCGCTATTCAGTAACCTTTCCACATATACTGGACATCTCGACCATATCTGGTTAAGTCATGCTTCTGCTGTCAGTGGAACTATATTCTAATGCACATCATCTTCGGGGAGAAGGGTTAGATCATTATCCATCCAGGCCTGTCCCAATGACTGAACATTGGCAATTCTCTGCAATTCACCAATTCAATCCTCCTATTATAGAATCATTGAATCCTGCAGTGCAGAAGGAGGCTATTCGGCCCATCAAGCCTGCACAGACCACAAACCCACCCTTGCCCTAACCCCACGCATTTACAATAGCTAGTCTCTTGACACTAAGGGGCAATTTAGCATGGCCAATTCGCCTAACCCGCACATCTTTGGAGTTTATGTTTGTATTATTCGAAGATCGTTTTATGACGTAGAAACAACTGATTTTCAGCAGCAGAGCATGTCATTTCGAACAGTTGCACCCTCAGCCCTCATTCCCTAAACACCAAATATGAGGAGCCTTTGGAAGTATTTTGACTCCAAGATCAAACTTAACCATTCAGAAATCTCTGACTCATTCACCTCATCCCTCCCCCTCCTAAACTCTGCTCCAGTTGTGTCACTGTCAAATTTAGTCCCACAGCTCCTCCTCCTTTCTAACTTCACCTCCGTCCCCATTCACTTTAAAACTTGACAAACCCATCCCCCACTCCAATGGCCTGTGCTTCTTCCATGAATGGACACCCAGCCAGTCCATATCCATCACTCACTATCCACCTGGTTGTACGTGTCTGGTGTTGAATAATTCCTCCTCTAACAGCTTCCAAACAAAAGTTGGCTCCTGACTCTGCCAGCCATTTTGTGGGATATTTGTGATGGGATAGTCCTTCAACATTATCTTCTAAGCCTACAACCTCTACTACATGGAAGGACATGGCAATATATTCGTGGGAACCCTACACCTACAAGTTCCCCTCCAAGCCACACACCATCAAGACTTGAAATTATATCGCAGTTACTTCTGTCACTGGGTCAAAATCCTGGCATTCTTTCTTGTAATAGCACTTTGGATACACCTACACCATGTGGACTGCAGCGGATCACTACCATCACCTCATGGTCAATAAATTCTGGCCATTTCCCTTTCTTCTCTTCTACTCTTTTACACTATTCTCTCTAACAACAGATGGCAACTCGAAACACATCTTCCTCTCCTGTTTTAGCATTACGATTCATCCGCCGCACACCAATCCACTCCTCAGTTACCCCCAGCACTTCCTCCCCGCCTACCAGTGCAAGCATAGCAGATGTAACATCTTCCTTTTTACCTTCTCCTATCGCACCCTCCAAGGCTGCTAACTCCCTTCTAGGAGAAGCAGCGGGTTGCTTGTGCATCTTTTAACTTGGTGTACCATATTTGCTGGTTGTGTTGCAGTCTCATCTAGATTTTGGAGCCCAAACCTAAATTTTAATTGTGGTACAGTATAATCCACAGGTAAGTATTAATTGTCATTGTGAAGAAATGTGAAATGTAGCCCTGCCTCAATTTTCCCCAATCATTGAAGCTGGCTGGATAGTGAACAGATCTGTGTGTAATGCAGTGGAACAGGAGTGCTAATGGGCTTGAACCGAGCAAACTCCCTAAGTTATTTTTAAGATGTTTTTGCTGAGGTCAAACAACATTGTAAAAGCTTTATTATTTTGCACCCTCCATAGATGACAGCCACGGCACAGCAGACCACCAAGACGCAGCCAGTACATATTCCGTCGCCCTCTGCGGCTGCCACCCCTGTAGCCACTGTACCGCTCGATCCACAAACGCAGCTGGAGTCTGACAAGAGAGCAGTGTACAGGTATGAGAAGTATACAGAGCAATGTTCGGATGTGAAAATCCGACTCCGAATGTACAAGTGTGGAAAGCCTACAAGGGGAAGTGTTCGAGAGGTATAAGAATTACTATTTAAATGGGAAACAGACTCAAAAGGCATCTGTGCAGAAGGATCTGGATGTCCTTGTACATGAGTCTCAGAAAGTGGGTACAGCAGGTGCAGAATGTTATGAAGAAGACAAATGGAATCTCAGCATTTATTGCAAAGGGTCTAGTGTGTAAAAGTAGGGAAGTGTTGTTACAATAGTATAAGGCATTGGTGAGACCGCACATGGAGTACTGTGTTCCGTTTTGGTCACCTTCTTTGATGAAGGATGTGGTGGCACTGGAGGGGGTTCAGAAGAGGTTCTCTAGATTGATTCCAGGTTTGAAAGGGCTGTCATATGAGTAACAGTTGAGTAGCTTGGGTTTGTATTTGCTGGAGTACAGAAGAATGGGAGGGATGTTCCCCCTTCCAGAACAGTCTAGGACAAGAGTTCAAAGTTGTAGAGCAAGAGGAGGGAGGTTCAAGATAGAGATAAGGAGAAGATACTTCTCTGAGGGTTGTGAATCTATGGAACTCACTGCCCCAGAGTGCAGTGGATGCAGAATCAATCAATGGGTTCAAGAAAATGATAGATAAATATTTGATCAAAAGTGGGATAAAGGGCCGTGGGGAAAAAGGCAGGGAATAGAGTTAGGATGAGATGGAGATCAGCCATGATCATATGGAATGGCGGAGCAAGCTAAAAGGGCTGAAGTGCCTACTGTCGCTCCTAATTCTTATGTTCTTACGAGAGATTTACAGAGCATTGAAGTTGTATAGTAACACAAAAGGGTTTCACCTGAGTTTCTGGACTGTGTTTTCGTATGGGAATTGGAGTAAGCAGAATGTAAACCAATGATGCTCTTGTACAGTTCGACATCCCAGAGCCACTTCTGATTCCCAACATTCGGATACAGGCCCAGTTGGACTATTATGCTTTACACTGAAGGCTTATCAATGATGCTTCTCTGTTCGATTAGCAGTGAATGTGTGTGGAGTTCAAATGGATTCGCCATCAATGGGGGCTGTAGGGACTTCACGTTTTGCCATGATCCATGTTTCACAAGCAGTGCTTGTCTTGTAAAGACAACTGAAAGAAACAAAATAATTCCCTAGGTGCACACGGTCTGAGGGCAAAAATGTGCAATCTCTCAGAATTCACCCAGTCTTTGTCGAAAACAGCACTTGAATTTTACTTTCTTAAAGAGACTTATTCTTAAATGTTCATTGCAATATAACGTATGTTGGCTGGAAAATGCTTTGGAGCTGCTCTTGTTCCACTGGTGTTGCTGACTCCACTTGTGCACACAGGTGATGTTTCCATTATTCTCAGTAAAGTAACAATGGGATGAGAGAAGGAATGTGTTTTGCTGACTGTTTTGCATCAAGTCCAAACTCCAACCCTAAGGCCAGATGAGGTCAGACAATCTGGCAATCCTCAGAACCTTGACACCTGCATTCCAGTTACCTTTAAGAGATTTTACTGCTTGATTTTTATCCTCTTTATTTCCTTTCTTTCTTATTTACCTTTTTCTTATTTACTTGCTCTTTCATTCCCTCCCTGTTATTTGTCCTTTTCTCTGTTAGCTCCTGTTCTTAAAATGATCCATCTTCTTTTGTAGCATCTGCAGTGCTCCAGGAGTTTTACACGTCAGTAAAATGTGTTACTGCATTATGAATTCTACCAGTCATTGATCTAGAAAATGGTAATGGGCAGTTTCAGAACCTTCAATCCAGAATACAGCAGGTGGCCATGCTAGATTCTCCCTCAGTGTACCCGAACAGGCGCCAGTGGGTGGCGACTTGGGGATTTTCACAGTAACTTCATTATGGTGTTACACTTCTTGTGACACTAATAAATAAACTTATCCACAAAGCTTAACCAAGCACAAAGCACTGTCTTTTGGAGAGCAGAAGAGAAATAATACAAATGTAAAGGAGATCTTTATCGTCACCGTTTTAGTTTTAATCCCAAACTCGAGTTCTGAATTAAAAACTAAAATGGTGATGTAACAGTCAAAATGATGGTATGGGTGCTTTGTCCGCATTCCCAACATCATGATACCAAACCAGTAAGTTATGATTTGGTTTATGTTAGAAGAGCTGGGTGTTAGAGGGGGTTGGTTACTTATCTTCTGATCCGAGTTCAAGTGCTGCCGAAACTGATGAGATAGATGAATGTCGCCTCTCCTTACTGGCTGTAAGGAATCCAACAAATTCAGTTTGGATAGTCTCGATTTGGTTCCTGCTGAATGTGAACATCGCCTAAACTGGCACTGGTTGACAGTGCTGCTCTGATAAGTGTAAAGGTAGTTTTTGTGTGAGATTTGAAAAGTGGCGTGCTGATACATTGGGTCTCCTTTTAGCGGAAAATACAGAGCAATGGACAGGCGTCAGTCTTTGTTAGGATAGTATAGGTAACTGTGAGATGCTACGTTTTGGTAGAATGAACATACTCCCTGGAAAATAAAGCGCAGGATGTTAAGGTAGTAAGATAGGGTGAGAGCGGTGAAAGATTGGGTTCGTGCCTGATTTCTTGTCTCCTGCGAACTTACCGACCCCGTTCTGCTGCAAAATCAACCTCATGCCTGGGATCGGGGCTTAACACTTAGCAATTGGGGGTGCAGGGGCCATAGTGCTAGGTGGTGGGGGTTGGGGGGGGGGAGCTGGGATCGGTGATATCAGTTGATGGGAGGAGATGGTGACAGATCTCCTATGTATGCAGTATACTGGGAGATTGAGGTGCCTGCACAGTGGCACTCTGGAGCTCAGCAAATGGCTCCATGGGCATGCTGAGACTCCCCCCCCACCCCCCCCCCCCCCCCCCCCCCGCCCCCATTGGCGAGATTCGCATTACGGCCCCTGTAATGCACAGCTTGCATTTACTTACCTCGCTGAAAAAAAAAGTGAGAAAATCTCCCTTAGGATCTTTTTGAGGAAATTCCATCCAAAGTGTTTAAATAGGATAGAGCAGAGGGGTCTGGGCATACGGATACACAGATCACGAAGGGCAGTTTGCAGGTTAATGAAGCCATAAAAACAGTAAAGAAAACTCTGAGATTCATTTGTCGAAGGCATAATTGAAAGGCTATTATTGTTAAACTTACAAGATGCCCAGTTTGTTCACAGTTGGAATACTGTGAACAGTTCTGTTCCATGTTATAAAAGAGATCTAGAGGCACTGGAAATGGTGCAAAAATACTAAAACAGATATTATTCCTGTCGTGAAAGCTTAAGCAGGCTGAGACTGTTTTCTCTAGAAAAGAGAAAATTAAGAGATGACCTAATTGAGGTCTTTGAAATTGTTAAAATATTTGATATGTCAGTCGTTAAGGAAATGTTTCCATCTGCATATAAGACCAGAAATATAAGAGTCTCTAATATATCCAATAAGGAATTCACAAGAAACCCCTTTCTCCAGGAAGCAATTCAAAGGGGGAGCTCTTTACCATGAGAAGTTTATTAATGTTTTTTCATCTACATCTATAATGGACATGCAGATCTGTTGGGGGTGATTTTTTTTTGATGGCTGAAAAGATGAACCTGTCAGAGGCAGTGTCTGCCACGAGGAGTTATTGAAGTGGGTAGCATAGATATCCTTGAGGAGAAGTTAGATGAACGCAAGGAGGAGAAAAAAATAGAAAATATGTTGATAGGATCAGATGGGGAAGAGCAAGAGGAGACTCATGAGAAAGATGAACGCTGCCATGAAACTGTCAGGCCCAGTTCTCTATTTCTGTACTATAGTTTGTAGTTGTGTGTCGTAGTGCAGGTATCTTTACTCTCCATCCAGCTGTACGTTTGCTGAGTGCTTGATATTGACACTGGCTGAAATCATCAACTAGATGAGCACAATTAATCATGGTTGCATATGGGCTGCCTTGAGGTTATTGCTAAATGTGCGCCACAACTGATTAAGTCCTTTGGTTTGAAAAAGCATGAGATGCCAAGTAGCGTTCACCAACAGCACCTGCTGCTAACCTGAATGACCAGTGGCCTATATGGACTTTCACAGGTGTGATTTATGTGTATATATGTATGTGTATGTAAGATGTATACAAGGTATAATAAGTGCTGTCTTATGACAATGGTGTGTTATTCTCAAGTGGAACGGATTATGTTGCACGAAGTGATAATGCTCAGGAATTTTGTGCTACGAACAGGAATTGTCTGCATCGTCTAACATTTTCTTCCTTGTCACATTTTAGCTGCCACAATTCAAATACTGCCCTTTCACCGTGCAGTGCTGTGGGACATCTGCTGTATGGGCAACTTGATTTTAACCAGCAAGAAACTGAGCTAGTTAGAACCTTGTTTTAGTCCCTAGGCTGTGTCAGGTTTGCCATTGAGGAGTCCTGCAATCAATCTCAGTTTCCTCCAGTTAAGTAAGATGGAGCCAGTGATATCTGTATCCAGCAGCCTCAGCTGGATGTCAGCATGCGGAAACATCGTCCGAGGAGAATACTGGCACTCACTCCGCTCTGATACCCTATGAGATTGAATAGTCTGTCAGTACTTGCTGACAGAGCGCTTTCTCACAAGTGACGGCCACTTTGACGCAGCACCAGTAGTGACTATCCTTCAGAACAGCAGAGGTGACGAGAAGAAAGTAACAAAATAAACACAGGTTTCAAGATCAAATGATATAAACAACAGCAGCATCTTTATATAGAATCTTCAGTGCAGTAAACTGTCACAAGGCATTTCACAGGAGCATTATTAAGCAAAGTTTGTTGCATTAGCAGATATTAGGACAGGTGCCAGAGCTGCTATTAAAGGAACATCTCCAAGGAGGAGGGAGAGAGAGAGAGGTTAAGGGAGGAAATTCCAGAGCTCAGAGTCTAGGCAGCTGGTTGCCAATGCTGGGACGAAGGATCTCAGTTTCGCAAGAGGCCAGATTTGGAGGCATGTTAAGTAGTTGCAGGCCTGGAAGAAGTTAGGGAGATGGGCTAGGGCAAGGCCATGGGGACAGTTGAACAGAAACTTGAGTATTTTAGGTTGGAGATTGTTGTCGAACTGGGAGTCGATGTAGGTTCGTGAACACTGGATTCGTGGAGAGGTGAGATTTGTTACAAAGACATGGCCAATGTTTATAATCAGTGAGTTTTGCTGTTGCCATTTTTGTTATCATCTCAGACTATTAATTGTCTTACAATCACTCGCCATTAAGCTCTGCAGTTCACTTAATTTCTTTGCAGTTATCTTTCTTGACATTGGCTTCACGTCTCTTGCTTTAAATGTGTTGCCCAGTAACATAGGAACAAGATATGGCTCAACAGAATTCATCGGCACGATGTATCCACATTGTTCTGTAGTCACTTGGCCTCATCATTGGTTTTTGTTTGGATCTGATTCTGGGTGATTCTAAGTTGACTGCTTATATTTATGGAAGCTCCACTATCTATAACAGCAGAATCATAGATTCCCAAGGAAAACTGGGTCTATGATGCTTTCAGAAAACAAAAACAAGAAAGATTAATATTATGCATTTTGGGGCATGCCCCTTTAGGAGAACAGGTCAGGTGACCTGGGATTCAAGCTCTACCCGGGTGAACTTGCCAATCCTGTTGCTGACTGTGCTTGGGGATTAATAAACAGTTCCAGCAGTTTTCTTCCACTAACCTCGTTGTCTTGTATTAATCTTTATATCAGACCTCAGACATAATAAGCATTTACGCAGTGCTTTTAATGACTTCAAGGTGCCCCAGAATGCTTTGCAGCAAACATGTAGACACTGTTACAAGGAGCAGCCAATCAGCTCTGCAGGATTTCGAAAGACAGCGAAGTGATACTGAGGACAGAATGTTGCTGTCTTGTGTGTGTAGATGTTTATTGAGTGAGAAATCTTATCCAGGACACTGGGCGAGTAACTGGATGCTCTCCTTTGAAAAGTGTCATGGAATTTTTTTTTAATGTCCACCTGAGACAGCAAATGGATCCTTGGTTTAACAATTCCATCTATAGGACATATCCAAAAGGTGGCATCTCTGACAATGCAGCAATCCCTCAGTACGGTACTGGAGTGTCAGCGTAGATTTTGTGCTCAGGTCTCCTGAGTGTAACTTGAATCAACAGCAAGAGCCAGCGTGGACCTAAGAGGCAGATATAGTTGTGGAAGTTCCAGGAATGATTCGCACAGGCCACTGTCTCAGATTCAACGTAATTGAGCACTCAGAAAGGAAATGTATACTGTTGGACCTGCAGCTCCTAAATGGAGATCAGATGGATTTTCAGGCACAAATTTGCAAAGTTGTTATTTGGAAGTCAGCTTTGGTTTCAAAGGATATTCTCATTAATCCCTCATTTCAAGGTGAGAAAGTATGTGAAGGTTGGGGAATTACTACCAACGTTTAAAATTTTCCAGTGAATCTGTACTAGTGGGATGGTACAGTGACACAATGGTTTGCACTGCTGCATCACAGTGCCAGGGACCCAGGTTCAATATAGGCCTCGGGTGACTGTCTGTGTGGAGCTTACACATTCCTCCTGTGTCTGCGAGGGTTTCCTCCGGATGCTCCAGTTTCCTCCCACACTCCAAAGACGTGCAGGTTAGGTTGATTGCCCCCTAATGTCAGGAGGATTTGTCGGGTAGGTAAGTGGGGTTATAGGGATAGGGCCTGGATGGGATTGTGGTCGGTGCAGACTTGATGGGCCAAATGGCCTCCTCCAGCACTGTAGGATTCTATGAATGACTGTTCAAACAAAGTGAACGTTAGTTACTGAGTTAACTCTTCTCCTCCCTCAAGATTCAGTGTTGAAATTTCTAAGGATGCAGTTGGGGCGATTGGAAGATTACCTACCTATTAGTTCATTAAAACTTGCACCTCATCTGGAGAAGAGATGAAGAAGCTACGTTTAGCAAAGTCTGGTTACCATGCAAACTGGGGAGCTCAGTCCAGCACTGGATCTCCAAAAACCTGGCAAATGTTTTTATGAAGCGATGAAGACATTGAGCACCCAAATTAGAACCATTGCATCTTTTTTCTCCTATATCTAGTCACATGCCACTTGCAATAATGACTTTAACAATGTTCTCTGTCACTTCAACAGTTTTCAGTTTACTAGCCCTAATTGACGCATTTACAACATAGATGTCCAATCTCAACCCCACCAGGAAGGCTTGCAGACCATGTGCTTCTTCCTTATGTTGTGTGCCAAGCAGTTCCCACACACCATCCGGTTTCACAGATGCATCATAGAAAACATCCCTTTCGGATGTATCACAATGTGGTATGACTCCTGCTCTGTCCAAGACTGCCAGAAACTATAAAGGGTTGTGAATGAAACCCTGTTCCTCTGAGCTTCGTTCACCAACCTCCCGTCCTTTGACTTTGACTACACGTCCCGCTGCCTCAGAAAGCAGCCACCATAATGAAGGACACCGTGCATTCTGGACATTCTCTCTTCCACTTTCTTCCATTGGAAAAAGATACAAAACTCTGAGGTGATGTACCAACTGACTCAAGAACAGCTTCTTCCCTGCGGCCATCAGACTTTTGAATGGACCAACCTCATATTAAGTCGACCTTTCTCTATACCCCAGCTATGATCAAAACGCTAAATTCTGCACCCTCTTTTTCTCTATAAATAGTAAGCTTTGCCTGTATAGTGTGCAAGAAAGAATGGGCGGAATTCTCCCAAAAATATTCTAAATGTCGAATTTGCATGAAAACTGCAGTGATTCCCTCTGTGTTTGACAGTGGGAATTAAGAGAAGAATCTCCCACACACTGTGCACTGCAGAGGCCACCAGTGTGAATATCATTAAATTTCAGGGGGTGGGCTTACCCCGCTGGGAAGGCTGAAAGTTAGCATGCTGAGCGAGCTACTGCACTTGCACTGATCTTTCAGTGCCAAGACTGGCACAGGCACACTGACCCCGCACTGCCAGCCTCCCACTCGCAGGCCAGCTCTGCATTCCCGCATTGCCGACTTTGTGCCCCTCTCATGGCCCTATTTGCGGGCCCCCCGACCATTCCTGAGCCCAGCCCGCTACTCCCCTCCTCCCCTCCACCTCTGCTTTCTCCCCCGCTTCTTCTCTTGCCCCACCCCCCCCCCAGCTTTTCTCCCTCCCCCGCTTGTTTCCCCCCCTCCTTTTCACCCCCCACCCTTCCCCTTCCTGGCCCACCGTGATCTCCAGCCCCCGACAGGAACTCTGATCCACACCCCGATCGCTGGCCTCCCTGCTTCCCCCACCGATCCTGCTGACAGTGGAAGTGGGGCCTTGCACCCATATGCCCTGCCCCCTGGCACTGCCCTATCCCTGATGGGCAGTACCAAGGTGTCCTCTGGGCATTGCCATTTTGTCCCTTGGGCAGTGCCGGGGGGCCCAGGCTGGTGATGGTGCCAGTGCCTAGGGGGCAGCCTCTTCCTGCTCCCCGATCCTCTGAAGGGGGAGGGGGGCTCCGATTGTCTCCCGGTTCACTCCAGCGGGTTCAAGCTGCTTGCTCCCTGAAAGTAGAGAGCTAGTGTAATTCCCGCTGGAGTGAAATACTCTGGCGAGTGGGGAAGATGATAGCGGGCCTGGAGATTGTAGTCTCAGGCCCGCTAACTGGATTTAAATTTTATTACAATGACCATGTAAATGGTCTTTGTGCCTCCCCGCTGATTTCTTCCATGGAATAGATGCCACCAGAAATCTGACACTGGACAAGCAGGGTGCGAGTGCTCGCACGAACCCCGCAAATTGGCTGACGTCAATTTCCTGGCCAATATATGGGAAAATCGTGGCCAATACTTTTCACTGTATCCCAAAAAATGTGAAAATAAATAAGAACATAAGAAATAGGAGCAGGAGTAGGCCATCTCGTCCTTCGAGCCTGCCCCGCCATTCAATAAGATCATGGCTGATCTGAAGTGGATCAGTTCCACTTACCCGCTTTCTCCCCATAACCCTTAATTCCCTTGTCTATCAGAAACCTATCTACCCGTGACTTAAATATATTTAGCGAGGCAGCCTCCACCACTTCAACAGGCAGAGAATTCCAGAGATTCACCACCTTTTGAGTGAAGAAGTTCCTCCTCAACTCCGATCTAAACTGTCCCGCCACTTACTTGAGGCTGTGCCCTCTAGTCCTGTCCTTTCTAAGCGGGAAGAATCTCTCTACCTCTACCCTATCCAACCCTTTCATTATCTTATACATCTCTATAAGATCCCCCCTCATCCTTCTAAACTCCGAGTACAGACCCAGTCTATTTAGTCTCTCTTCATAGTCCAACCCCCTCATCTCCGGTATCAGCCTAGTGAACCTCCTCTGCACTCCCTCCAAGGCCAATATATCCTTCTGCGAGTGCGGCGACCAAAACTGCACACAGTACTCCAGCTGCGGCCTCACCAGTACCCTGTACAGTTGCAGCAAGACCTCCCTGCTTTTATATTCTATCCCCCTCGCTATAAAAGCCAGCATTCCATTCGCCGCCTTCATCACCTGCTACACCTGCAGACTGGGTTTTTGCGACTCGTGCACAAGGACCCCCAGGTCCCTCTGCACTGTAGCATGCTGCAGCTTTTCACCCTTTAAATAGTAATCCCTCCTACTATTATTTCTGCCAAAGTGGATAACCTCACACTTGCTAACATTGTACTCCATCTGCCAGGTCCTCGCTCAGTCGCTTAGCCTATCCAGCTCCCTCTGCAGACTTTCCACACCCTCCATGCAATTTGCTTTTCTACTCATCTTCGTGTCATCAGCAAATTTCATCACCCTGCGCTCAGCCCCCTCCACCAGATCACCTGTATAAATGGTAAATAGCTGAGGCCCCAGCACCGATCCCTGTGGCACTCTACTAGCCACCAACCGCCAATCAGAATAGCACCCATTGATACCATATCCAACGGTTCCCCTCTGTCTACTGCACTAGTCACATCCTCATAGAAATCCAATAAATTCGTCAAACGCAACTCCCTCTTAACAAATCCGTGCTGCGGATTCAAATCAAATCAAAAATCATCGTGCTCTGCCTGGCTGAACTTATTCTTGTGTTAAATAGCTTCCACGTCGATACAGAAGCATCTTTTATTTGAAGGAAGTTAGTGATAGGAACCATAGCTTTGCCTGCCTTTTTGTTAGATATGTAGCACATTCGCTGTCTTGGTCCTACACCAATCCCCTCACTGATGCCTTTTTCCAGTGCATTGATAACTGTCGCAGTGCCACTTCCTGCTCTAACCCTGAACTGAAAAAGTTCAGTAACTTTAAGCTACCCCCCCACCCCGGCTTTCCATCGTATGTTCCATCTTCTACTCATCCCATCCCTTCTTTAACTTTTCAATCTCCACTTCTGAAGATTAGTCTATCAACCAATACCTATTGTAAATCGGCTGAAACCCGCAGCTACCTTGCTTACACATCTTACCACCCCACTAGTTCTAAACACCACATTTCGTTCTTCCAGTTTCACCAGCTCTATCCGATTTGTTCTGACGATGTCATCTTCACCAGAGCCTACCATGTCTTCCTTCCCCCTTAAATGGGGACATCCTTCACTGTGGTAGGCTGGGCCGATGACCACGGCTGCCCCACTTCCCAATTTCTGGCACCTCTTTCCCTCCCTCTTGAGAACCATGGTAGGCTTCCCAGTTATCCTTGCCTTCCTTCTGACCAGTATCCACAGTCAGTCGATCACTTTCCACCATTTGCAATGTGTAGCCATCACCAGTATGTCTTCCGCCTGCTCTCCTTTGGAATTCTGCAGGGACCACTGCCTCTGCAGCACCCTGATTCACTTTCCAACCACCCCTAAAAGCAGCGACCTTTCACACTGCACCTTCCTGCTCAAACGCAGGAGAGACGACACTTGTTCTTTCACCACCTCCTTTCCACCACTCAGAGCCTCTAAGCTTCCAGCGGAAACAGCAAACTTGTACTTTTCCTGCTCACCAAGAGACCTCATTTACACTGAGGAGAGACAATGCAGATTGCATGACCTGTTTTACTGAACACTTCCATTCAGCTCACCATCACCAGGTAGTTCCAGTCAGTCAAATTTTTTTTAATAAGTTTAAAATTAAAGTTCATTTATGGGTGTCACGAGCAGGCTTACATTAACACTGCAATGAAGTTACTGTGAAAATCCCCTATTGACCTGGCACAGTTGCCTCATAGTGCCAGGAACCCCGGTTCAATTCCCAGCTTGGGTGTCTGCCTGTGCACAGTTTGCACATTCTCCCCATGTCTGCATGGGTTTCCTCCCAAAGTCTGAAAGATGTGCTGGTTAGGTGCATTGACTTGAACAGGTGCTGGTGCAAGGTGACGAGGGGAACTTCACAGTAGCTTAATTGCAGTGTTAATGTAAGCCTTACTTGTGATTAATAAATTTTTAATTTTAGTTGTCACACTCTGGTGCCTGTTCAGGTACACTGAGGGAGAATTTAGCATGGCCAATAACCGAACCAGCATGTCTTCCAGACTGTGGGAAGAAACTGGAGCATTTAGAGGAAACCCATGCAACCACGGAGAGAATGTGCAAACTCTGCACAGTCACCCAAGGCTGGAATTGAACTGGGTCCCTGGCACTGTGGCACAGTTGCTAACCACTGTGACACCCATTTACAATTCTTATCCATTTCCCCCTCTCTCCTCTGTCCTTCATCACTTATATTGCTCAACAGAAGCTTAAAGAAGAGCTCATCTTGTGATTAGGCACTTAACTGAGCTCAAAATTGAATTGGTCCCATATATAGAGTTAAACAATAAATATCTAATTAATGGTTCACTTATACACATGAGCAAAGTGAATGATAATTGATGGCAAGGAATAAGCAACAATGTGCGCAGGACAGTTCCAACTTGGCCAGTTAACGCACTATCACTCTCTACTCTCGATCATCAACAAAGTGATGGAAAGTGTCGTTGACAGCGCTATCAAGGGGCACTTACTTGGCAATAACCAGCTCGCTAGCACTCAGTTTGGGTTCTGCCGGGGAAGTGCAGCTCCTGACCTCGTAATAATCTTAGTACGAATGTGGACAAAACAACTGAACTCCAGAGGTAAGGTGAGAGTGACTGCGATCAACATCAAAGCAACATTTGATCGAGCGTCATGGTATTAAGGAGCTCGAGCAAAGCTGAAGTTAATGGGAATTGTTGGGGGGGTAGTTTTCCACTAGTTGGAGCCCTACCTAGCACAAAAGAAGGCGATTGCTGGAGGTTAACCATCTCGGTCCCCGGACATTGTTGCAGGTATTCCTCAGGGGCACATCCTCGGTGCAACCATCTTCAGCTGCTTAATCACTGACCTTCCATCATAAAATCAGACTGGGCATGTTCACAGATGATTGCACGATAATTTGCACCTTTCATGAGTGCTCAGCTACTGAAGTAGACTGTCTTCATATGCTGTAAGAACTGGGCAATATCCATGTTCGGGCTGATAAATGGTAAGTAACCTGCATGTCACACAAGTGCCAGGCAATGGCCGTCTCCAACAAGAGAGAATCTAAACATCACTCCTTGACATTCAGTGGTGTTATCATTGCTGAATTCCCCTTTATCAACATCTTGGGTGTAGCCATTGACCAGAAACTGAACTAGACGAGCCATATAAATACCATGGCTGCAAAAGCAATCCTGTGACGAGAAACTCATCTCCTGACACCCCAAAGCATGTCCACCATCTACAAGGCACAAGTCGGGAGTGTGATGGAATACTCTCCACTTGCCTGGATGAGTGCAGCTCCAACAGCACTCAAGAAGCTTGACACCATCGACAAAGTAGCCCACACCCACAAACATTCACTCCCTCCACCAGCGACGCATAGTGGCAGCAGTGTGTACCATCTAGAAGATGTGCTGCAGCGTCTCAGCAAGGCTTCTTTGACAGCACCTTCCAAACCATCTAGAAGGACATGAGCAGCAGCTGCGTGGAAACACCACCAATTGCAAGTTCCTCTCCCGCTCGTGCACCTTTCTGGCTAGGGACTATATTGATGTTCCTTAACTGTCACAGGGTCAAAATCCTGGAACTTCATTCTTAACAGCACGGTGGATGTATCTACACTACATGGATTGCACAGGTTCAAATGGAGACTCGCCACCACGTGCTCGCACAGTTATCGATGAGAAATAACTGCCGGCCGAGCCAACAATTCCCATAACCCATTAACAAATTTTAAAAAGTACTGACTGGTTTGTGCTTGTAGAGTCATAGAGGCATGTAGTGCAGAAAGTGGGCGGCACAGTGGCTAGCACTGCTGCCTTGCAGTGCTAGGGACCTGGGTTCGATTCCTGGCTCGGGTCGCTGTCTGTGTGGAGTTTGCACATTCTCCCCGTGTCTGCGTGGGTTTCCTCCAGGTGTTGTGGTTTCCTCCCACAGTCCAAAGATGTGCAGGTTGGGTTGATTGGCCATGCTGACTTGACCATAGTGTCAGGGGAATAGCAGTGTAATTATGTGGAGTTATGGGAATAGGGCGTGGCTGTGATTGTAGTTGTTGCAGACTCAATGGGCCGAATGGCCTCCTTCTGCACAATAGAGATTCTGTGAAAGTCCATCAAGTCTGCACCAAGAATAACCACATGGTTGAGGTGCATAAGATTATGAGGGATATGAACAGGGTGAATAGGAAGCAGCTGTTTCCCTTGGTTGAAGAATAACCACCATAATAAACCACGGTGTCCTCCTGTCTGTGTGGAGTTTGCACATTCTCCTCGCGTCTGTGTGGGTTTCCTCCGGGTGCTCCGGTTTCCTCCCACAGTCCAAAGATGTGCGGGTTAGGTTGATTGGCCATGCTAAAATTGCCTCTTAGTATCCAGAGATGCGTAGGTTGGAGGGATTAGTGAGTATAATATTTAGGGATATGGGGGTAGGGCCTGGGTGGGATTGTGTGCGGTGCAGACTTGATGGGCCAAATGGCCACTTTCTGTACTATAGGGATTCTATGATAAAGTCACACTAACTCTATTTTCCAGCACTTATCCCATATCCTTGAATGTTATGACATCTCAACTGCTCATCCAAATACTTCTTAACTTTTTAAAGGTTGTAAGGTTCCTGGTGTCAACTTCCTTTCCAGGCAGTTCTAGATTTCCACCACCCTCTGAGTGAAAAATAAAAATTCTCAAATCCTCTCTAAATCCCCTGCCCCTCACCCTAATGCTAAGTCCCTTCATGATTGACTCCCTCAACCAGGGGAAACAGCTGCTTCCTATTTGCCCTGTTCATATCCCTCTTAATCTTGTACACCTCAATCATGTCTCCCCTCGGCCTTGTCTGCACTAAAGAAAACAATCTACGTTTATCCAGTCTCTGTCTGTGGCTCAAATGCTCCATTCCAGGCAACATCCTGGTGAACCTCCTTTTGCACCACCTCCAGCGCTATCGCAACATTCCTGTAGTGAGGTGACCAGAACTGCACACAACATCCCGGCTGTGGCCCAACCAATATTCTGGACATACGGTGGCCTACAGCCACCCGCATGGACAGTTGCAGAGGGTGTATTTGCCTTGTTTTCTTAGGGGCCTTACTCCACAGCATGAAACTGCCCATATTGAGCAATGAATGACCGTAGCCAGGACAAGCGGAACACCAAAAGGGTGAGACGTGTGAATAAAAATAACTACTAAAGAATTGTGCTGGTATGCTACCATGCTACGGGTCTGTTGCTATTGTGTAATGCCCAATGCTATCCAATATAAATCTGGCTGACAATGGAATAATGTTGTCCTGGGTCTACACCTGTATTTATTGTCAGATCAGGATAGTTTTTAAAGGATGTAATGCTGTTTAGGCTCATGTGATGTTGATAAACAGTTTGAGGTTCTTTCTTAATCCCTTGAGGGATTACTGATTTATGACCCTCTTTGGCCTCTGTAGTATCTTATCTTAGCGGTACTTACAGTGCAGCCATTTACAGTTCAACTCCAATCTGTACACTTTACCTAAGCCTCCGTTACCTCCTACAAACACTGTAATACTGTGATGATCAACGTCAACTAAGCGAGTAACCCTTTCTGACACTTGTCTTACTTGGGGGATTGTCAAGAGCTCATGGGAAAGAGGAAAGGTAAATTTGATTTGATTTATTGTACATGTATTATATGTATTAACATACAGTGAAAAGTATTGTTTCTTGCGTGCTGTACAAAGCATGCCATTTGGAGAGAAGGAAACGAGAGAATGCAGAATGTGATGTTACAGTCATAGCTCGAATACAGAGAAAGGTCAACTTAGTGCAAGGTAGATCCAGTCAAAGGTCTGACAGCAGCAGGGAAGAAGTTGTTCTTAAGTTGGTTGGTACATGTCCTCAGACTTCAGTAACTTTTTTCCGACGGTAGATGGTGGAAGAGAGAATATCTGGGGTGCACGGGGTCCTTAATTATGCTGGCTGCTTTGCCGAGGCAGTGGGAAGTGTAGACAGAGCCAATGGATGGGAGGCTGGTTTGCATGATGGATTGGGCTACATTCACGACATTTTGTAGTTTCTTTTGATCTTGGGCAGAGCAGGAGCCATATCAAGCTCTGTGATACAACCAGAAGGATTGCTTTCTATGGTGCAGCTGTAAAAGTTGGTGAGAGCCATAGCTGACGTGCCGAATTTCTTTAGTGCTCTGAGAAAGTAGAGGCGTTGATGGACTTTCTTAACTATAGTGTCAGCATGGAGGTGACCAGGACAGGTTATTGGTGATCTGGACACCTAAAAACTTGAAGCTTTTGACCCTTTCTACTTAGCCCCTGTTAGTGTAGACAGGGCATGTTCTCCTTTACCCTTCCTGAAGTCGACAATCTCTTGTTTTGTTTAAAGACCCCAATAACGAAATAGTCTACTGATAGTCAGTGCCAAGGCTCAAACGGGAAGACTAGCTACCCGGCAAGGTATTGCAAGTCAGTCCTGTACCCCACTGATGGAATGGTATGTAATGTTTCCGTAACTGCACTTCAAAAGGACTGTAAAGTGCTTTGGGATGTGTTGAGGTTATAAAAAAGTTCTTTTTAGATGCAAGTTTTTCTTTTTTTTTCTCCCCATATGTCAGCTGCACACAATCCTTCAGAACAAAATGGAAGAAAGGGGAAGAGGTACTTGATAGCAGAAAGCATGATAGCAGAAAGAAAAGGTTTTTTTTTGATTATTTACATTTTCTCTGTTGCTTTGGATTTGTGTTTTTAATTCATCCACCTCTATTGTGTGCCAGTAAGTGACCATGGAGAATTTTTGCAGATCAAAACAAGCCATAATCTTGCCCAAAGCCATTGTGTTTTGTTTTGTTTTCTCTGTGAGGAGACAGAGTACTGTAGCTAAGTATGAGACAGCCCCAGAGGCACTTTAACATTTTGCATTTGACCTTGTCTGCTCCCATCCTGTCCTCAGGAGAGCACGGGTTCCTCTGACTGTGGCAGTTACTTGCTGTCGGTATGTGCCCCGATGGACTGAGATGTTGTGTTGCTGATGTTCCCAGAAACACACTAACACTCAGTTCATGTTCTTTTTATAATCTTCCATCCCAGGGGTTCTGTAACAATGGCTGAAGCCTGAAGGGGATCGGGGAAACGATGCGCTCTTTCGAAATAGACGTGTGCATTTCTCTCTCCAGATGCCGTGCTGTGTGCGAGTTCAGAAATGCTTATGAGATTCACGTTTATCGAGAGGCTCTTTTCTTCCCGTTGAAACCACCCCAAGTTTCAAGTTTATGAAGACGTCCCAGTGGAGCGGGGGAGGGGGGGGGCCCTCTGGGTCTCAGAGGCAGCCTACCAGTTTTATATTAACTTCTGGGTGGGAAGGCCTTTCACAGTAATGGATCACGTGAAACAAATTTGATTGCCATAAGCAGTATGTGCTGATAGCTAGTTTTAACTAATAGTATCTCAGACCGGGATGTGGAATGCCAGTTATGTAGGGTGACGAGAGAAGCTGGGATTATGCTCCCAAGTGCAGAGATTTAATAGAAATGTTTAAGAACCATGAGGGGCTTTGATGTAAACAAGGAGAAACTGCTTTCACTGGCACAAGTGTTATACAGATTTAAGAGAGTTGGCAAAATGACTCAAGGGGAAAAGGGACTTTTTCGATGTAGGAAGTTGTGGAATGCATTACCTAGGTAAAATTGCCATAGTCTCAGATGACTAGAGGCTGAGCTCTGTCAGGTTAAATCACCACCAGTCACCTCTTCCCCCTTTGAGGGGTCACTGCACCTCAGGTGAGGGGCAAGGTTAAAAAGGCAGGGCCTTCATGAATAACCTCAGTCAGCATAGGAACTGAACCCGCGATGCTAGCATCGCTCTAACCAGCCAACTGAACTAACTGACCCATGCTTTCCAACCGAGTTGGATTGATACTTGAAAGGGAAAATATAGCATTGTTAAGTGCTGTAGAATTCTATGACATTTGTCATCTTGACCCAGACCTCTGTGCAGTAACTTATGTTGGGGTCCAATTTTAAGAACACTGCCAGTACTTTGTCCAAGTGCCTGTTTAGCGTGCGTGAATCGAGGTCCTGAATTTTGACTAGTTATTTGGACACACGGTGCATCAGCGCAGAACCCTTTCTGGCCCTCCCAATATAAACACTTCCTGCAGGGATCTATGTGTCACAACCAGGAATCATTTTGTTGTTGCTCTGCTGCAGCGCGAGGTGAATTGTGAAATCTTTCAGAGAGTTGGTGCAGACGTGATGGGCAGAATGGCCTCCTTCTGCACTGTAGGGTTTCTGTGTTTTCCAGTACAAACCTGGCAGCTCCTTAATCTGCAACCAATTGGTCACATCCCCACAGATTTTATATCATCCTGTAAGTTTTGATGTTTAGCCTTGTTACTAATTTGCACAAAACCTCGCTCAATCCTAAAATGGCTAGGTGGACTAGCCATGCTAAATTGCTCCTTAGTGGCCCAAATTGTGTAGGTTAGCTGGATTGGCCATGCTAAGTTACCCCTTAGATTAGATTAATGTGTAGATTAGGGGGATTAGCGAGGTTAATATGCAGAGTTACGGGGAAGGGCCTGGGTCGGATCCTCTGCCAGAGAGTCAGTACAGATCCGATGGGCCCAATGGCCTTTTTCTATACTGCAGGGATTCTATAAGAATGCACAAAAGCAGAAAGAAAGTCACATTGAATAGTAACATAGGTCCAGGAGTAAGCCCCCCCTCAACTTGACTTGGGGGAATTAGTTCAAGTGGTAGAATGCTCGCTTAGCATGTGATGGGTAGTGGGATCGATGCCCACATTCTCCACTTTATTAAAATATTTTTAGAAGTCTGCCTATTTAATTGAATCATGCTTCTCTGACTCTGTCTGTAATCTCCCATTCTTAACATAACATAAGAAACATAAGAAATAGGAGCAGGAGTAGGCCATCTAGCCCTTCAAGCCTGCCCCGCCATTCAATAAGATCATGGCTGATCTGTCGTGGCTCAGTTCCACATTCCCGCCCTCTCCCCATAACCCTTAATCCCCTCTCTTATCAAGAACCCATCAACCCGCTTCTTAAAAATATTTAGCGAGGTAGCCTCCACCACTTCAACGGGCAGAGAATTCCAGAGATTCACCACCCTTTGAGTGAAGAAGTTCCTCCTCAACTCCGTTCTAAACAGCCCTCCCTTTATCTTGAGGCTGTGCCCCCCAGTCCTACTGTCCTTTCTGAGTGGGAAGAGTCTCTCCACCTCTATCCTATCCATCCCATTCATCATCTTATACGTCTCAATCCAGCGACGTCTGGAAAATAACCACCAAGGCATCCACTATCACCTCCGCCATTTCTTTCAGAACCCTCGGATGCATTCCATCCGGTCCTGGGGACTTGTCCACAATCAGCCCCTCCAGTCTGTCGAGCACCGCCTCTCTAGTAACAGTAATGTCATTAAGACCCTCCAGTCCTACCACCTTTCCATCTCTAACACCCGGCAAATTATTCACGTCCACCTCCTTGAAGACCGAAACAAAAAAGTTATTTAAGACATCAGCCATATCCCCATCCCCTACCACTAAGTCCCCCTTCTCATCCTCTAAGGGTCCAACGTTCACCCTAGCCAGCCTCTTCCTTTTTATATATTTATAAAAACTCTTGCTATCCTTTTTTATATTAAGCGCTAGCCCAGCTTCATAGTTTCTCCTACCCTTCTTTATCAACTTCTTTGTCAATCTTTGTTGACATTTAAACCTCTCCCAATCCTCTTCTCGCCCACTACTCTTAGCTACTCTAAATGCCTCCGCTTTTAATTTAACACTTTCCTTCACCTCCTTCGTTATCCACGGCTTATTACCTCTCCTCCTATGGTCCTTTTTGACCATCGGAATAAATTTCCGCTGAGCACCAAGAAAGATCTCCTTAAAGATCCTCCACTGTTCCTCAGCAGACCTACCTTCCAACGCGCTCCCCCAGTCCACATTCGCCAATTCTTCTCATCCTACCGTACTCCCCTCTGTTCAAACAAAGGACGCATGTCCGGGAACCCACTTTCTCCTCCTCCATCTGCACCAGAAACTCCACCATACAATGATCACTCTCCCCAAGAGGATCCTTCACCACAAGGTCCCTAATTCTACCCGCCTCATTACATAACACCAGATCCAAGATAGCTCGCTCCCTCGTCGGCTCCAACACACACTGTTCCAGGAAACTATCCCGGCAGCGTTCCAAGAACTCCTCCTCGAGCCCACCTCGTCCAATATGGGTTGGCCAATCAATATGTAGATTGAAATCCCCCATAATTACGGCCGTCCCATTCCTGCACGCCGCACTTATTTGCGCATTAACAGCCCGCCCCACCTCCAGATCATTATTCGGGGGCCTATAGACGACACCCACCAGCGTCTTCCTCCCTTTGCTGTTCCTAATCTCTACCCACAACGATTCCACGTTCTGCTCTTTGGTTCCTATATCATCCCTTGCTACCACCCTGATGCTATCCTTAATCAGCAGAGCTATGCCCCCCCCCCCTTTTTCCTCCCGCCTATCCTTCCTAAACACTTGATACCCCTGGACATTCAGCTCCCAGTCCCTGTCATATTGCAGCCACGCCTCTGTAATGGCCACCAGATCATATCCATTTGTGCCGATCTGCGCCACCAGCTCATCCACTTTATTCCGAATACTTCGTGCATTCAGATAAAGTGCCTTCATCCCAGCCTTCACCTGGACCCTATTTGCCGGAACGCCACCAACCATACTCATGCCCCCTACTCCCTTTATTATTGGGACATCCTTGGCCTCTTCCCTTACCTGTACCCTCTCCTTAACTTTAGGCCTCGTAACGTCACCTACCCTCGCACCCTCCCTCCCTCTCTCTCCCCCCCCCCCCCCCCCCAATTAGTTTAAAGCCCTGTTTACAGTCCTCTTTACACGATTCGCCAGGACTCTGGTCCCAGCACGGTTCAGACCAACCCCATCCCACCTGAACAGGTCCCACCTACCCCAATACTGATGCCAATGCCCCATAAATGCAAACCCATTCCTCCCAAACCAATCCCTGAGCCACCCATTCACTTCCTTAATCCTATCAACCCTACGCTCGTCTGCACTCGGTTCAGGCAGTAGCCCAGAGATAACCACCTTGTCGGTTCTACTTTTTAATTCCATTCCCAGCTTTTCATACTCCCTCCCCAGATCCTCACTTCGCATTTTGCCTACGTCGTTGGCACCCACATGTACCACAACGACCGGATTCTCACCCTCCCACTCCAGGTTCCTCTGCAGCCCAGATGCAACATCCCGGACCCGAGCACCAGGCAGACAACACACCCTCCTGTGCACTTTGTCATTGTGACAAAGGACAGTGTCAATACCCTTCACCCCACTATCCCCAATTACCACTACGCTCCTTTCTTGCCAACCTCAACAGCTTTTTTTTTGGGATGAGTGTTTTGTGTTTCCGTGATCCTTCTTATGAAAAAGTGCTCCCAATCATATTTATCCGGGCTTGCCTCTTATTGGCTGGGTTTGGTACCTGATTCTGTTGTTGGCAATATCAACCAACCTGTGTTCAAGCGTTGGGAGTTTGTACACGTTATATGTTCTTGAAGGTATAAGCCAAGAGGGAGCAGAGGATTGGAAAGCAGCTTGTCTGGTTGTGGCCAAGAATAAAACTCAAGGAGAATTGTTGATACCAACTGGGCAATCAGTAGCTGAGTATTTAACCTCAAGCGCAGAGGTTGGTGGAAGACAAGCCAGAAGACTAACTGGAATGACTTGGGGAATCTTTGTAAGAACACTTGGAAAAGCAGCTGCAGGACACAATCAAAAAATGAGATTACAAACAACTGCAGTTTATCTCCTAAGTTAGCGTGCAGGAAGTAAGCCAGCTGTTATTGACCATGAGTGATCAGCTTTGGATGTTTCTCTACCTGATTTGATATTGAATTCATGCACTCTGATTTACATTTCATTTTGGATCAAGCATGGATTCATGCCTGTTGCTATCAGCTTGGATCTAAGTATGTCCTCTTGTGGTGGCCATGAATCGTATTGAATCTGAATTGGCTTTTGGGGCAAGCAAAGGAGATATATTGCCCTGTCCACTCTGCTAAAAAGGAATAACGTTTTTAAAAATTTCACAAAGAGTTGTTAAACAGCCGAGTGTTGCAGGCTTGCATATTCTGACATTCAGGACTGCAAGCAGAAAGTGCAGTAAAGCTTGGGGCAGCACTAGAGGCACAACTGGGGAAGGCCACCGTCTTCTGGTGCATAGTATACTGAGGGGTTTGAAACTGTGCAGAATCCCTTGGTCCATATACCTGACATGGAATCTATACTGTAAATATTAAGAGTTGACATTGTACCAAGGCAGCTGGAAGTGGAGAAATGTTGAATTCCACTGAACTTCCTTGTTGTATTCAATTTGAAATGTTTTGAAATGTACTTTTACAAATTTTGTGAACTGAAGTATATTTTTGAGGAAAAAGCCCTTCAATATGATTGGTTAAGGAGATGCATAGTTGCTCCTCCTGCTGACCTGGTGTGCCCTGTTTACCTCTGTTATCAGCTGGCACTTCCAACTATTGCTCAAAAAAGCAACCTAAACCTGCCAGAACAACTCAACTTTTTTCCTTTTAAGGGATGTCAGCATCGCTGGCAAGGCCAGCATTTGTCCCTGAATTGCCTCTGAACTTGCCACTGTTGTGGGTCTGGAGTCACATGTGGGCCAGACAGGGTAAGGTGGCAGATTTCCTTCCCTAACAAACGTTTGGGAGTCAGCTGGATTTTTACCGCAGTTGACAATAGTTTCATGGTCAATATTACTGAGACAGGCTTTTAAATTCCAGATTTATTAATTGAATTTAAATTCCACCCACTGCCCTGGTGGGCTTTGAACCCATAATCCCAGAAGCAGAAGCCTTTGGATTACTAGTCCAGTGACATTGCCATTGTCTCCCCTTGAGGCTAATGCCAGGTGCCGTTAGATTCTGTCTTACAGCAAAATCTGGCCTGTGAGAAATTATGGTTAGAATTCTTTGACCTTGCGCATGGCTGCGATTTTCCACTCCCGCTGCAGTGAATGGAGATTTGGCTGAATGCCAAATTGCCTGTTCTCACTCGCAGTGGTGGCGGGGCCTGTGAGACCAGAGAATTCCAACCTATATTTATATATTTTTAAAATTTGTTTTATTTGTCTCTTCTGTTTCTTCGGCAAACCTTTTTTTTCTCTCTCTATTTTTCCTCCTGTATCTATTTTGAATTTGCCTGATTTAATTCATTCCACACCCCCCCCCCCCCCCCCCCCCCCAACCTCGGCCCCCCTCGGTTTGCCTGCTGTTCATATCCCCACCCTTAAATCTCATTGCCTAAGGAAATTGCTGAAGGTGGTTGCCCTGCTCAGTCGGGTCTCTAATGCCCTGTTTTCTCTCGCTGCACCATCATCAGCTTGCACTTGGAATTCAGGAAAGCGCGGTTAAATCGAGCTCAGATGTACTATGCTTTTCCAGGTCAGTTTCCTGAACCTCCCCTATTAACATGGAGGCTGCTCATTTGGAACAAATCACAGGGAACATCTGGTTTGGGGTTAAAGAGCACCATGTAAAGGAGCAGATTCAGTCCATTTGGGAGTGAATGAGACCGAAGCAATGAGTTGTTAAGTGGAAAACTGCCGGCAGTTGTAGCCTCTCTGTATTCCTGCCTGTGCTCTCTGCTGCCTCAGCTAGCTAGCAGAACAGTGCTGAATGTGCTAAATTAGCCCATTACATGAATTCATTTGCCTTTATTAGGCAATGTCAAATCCTCTTTTTTTTTATTAGAGGCAGCGATCGACCTCTCAGTTGCCGCAAATGTCACAGCGGGTTTAGCTGCATATTTGTACGTACACAAAGAGGATCAAATACCCTCTTAATTTCTCCACTCCCCCACCCACTGCCACCACTAAGCGTAGCCAGTTAGTTCCCAGAAGAATATCTGCCTTGTCCTCCTCTGTGTGTGTGTGTGTGTGTGTGTGTGTGTGTGTGTGTGTGTGTGTGTGTGTGTGTGTTTTGATATTTAGTTCACTGTTCTTAAAAAAAAAACTGGGACGAGTTAATGTGTGTGTGTGTGTGTGGTGAGCGCAGGTCATCATGGGTTAGCAGTACTTGAACTCCTGACACCCAATATTTGATTGTCTTATTAATTCCAAGCAATTTGGTACCTATGTGTTGGGCCACTTTCAGTCTTTCTCTCATAATTGATCTTGAGGCTGTTAAATGGCAGGAGGAGGCATCTGTTGACCGCGAGGGCTCATAAGGTGCAGAAATTTCATATTGCTAATACTTGTTGGAATTTGCCTTTCATATCTTCCTGCCAGCTCCCCTGGGAGGAGGAGATCGAGGTGAGCAATGCTTATTTCCTTTCATTCCACTGCTGTTCACAAGCTCACATTAAAGTGGGATCAGACAGATCAGTTTTATGATATGCAAAATCTTCTCTCACGCACACGCGCACACACACACACACACACACACACACACACACACACACACACGCCACAAAATGGAGCTTTCTATTTCCACTTCTTCAGGAGTTCAAAATTAACAAAAAAAAAGTGATTTTTTAAAAAATATGTAAATGAAAGAGCCAGCAAGCTTAGCCGTTCTGTCCGACAGGCTGGGTATAAAGTTGCACTTTATAGTGCAAGACGAGTCAAGTCTACGGACCAAACTCGATAGCCCGTTTTAATTTACAGAACCATTTCCAATTATCTCCTTCCCTTGGTGCGAAACTTACCATGTTTCTAATGTCTGAGGCAACTGTGGGAGAACTGCACGTGCGCAGGATTGATATGCCCAGTTGTTGGTACAGACATGTGTGCCACTGATGCTAGTCGAATGTCTTACAGACCATCTGAAAGTTGCATTGCTTCCTGATAAATGCAGGCTGAGAATAATTTGGCATTTGTCTAATGGTATTTGTCTCAGATGGCATGTTTTGCCCACGGATGCATTAATGCTACGTCTTTTCATATGGTTTGTCTTGTATTGTCCATCTGCAAGCAATTTGTTGCGGAAGACTGGTTTGTCTCGCAACGGAGCGGTTTGCTAAAGCACTTCAGAGAGCAGACTTAAGTGTTGACTGGAGCCTACTGTCAGCCAGATTGCATAGAGGTGTCGGGTTGCCTTCCCTGAAGGACATTAGCTGGGCTTTTTACAACAATTCACCTGCGTTTGCTGGTGCCTGTTCACAAATTACCGGATTTGTTGAATGCTGTTACTCAACTTGTCAGGTCATCTTTAAATTCATAGTCAACGGGGTGTTACCCTGCTAATAAAGGTAAAATTGCATCCTCCTAGATGACCATAGGCTTCTCCCTGCTTTGAGGGGGGAGAGCTGACTGGTGGTGATTTAACCTGAGGGTCGCCACACCTCAGACAAGGGACAAAGTTGAGAAGGCAGGGCCTTCATCAATAACCTCAGCTGGTACGGGAATTGAACCCATGCCGTTGGCATCACTAACCAGCTGTCCAGCCAACTAAGCTAAACTGACCCCCTGCCCTCTAAGATAAAGTGGGTGTTGGTAGCGGGGGAGATTATTATATAGCGAGGGCAAAACATTAGGCGTTAGTGAGTGAATGGAAGAATAGCACACAATCAGCTAATGAAGCCGCACTATTATTCTGAAATTTACCTAAATGTTTTGATGGAAGTCATGACACCTGGATGGGCTGTGTGGTATAAAATACCGACATACGTTATAATAGCGATATTCTATAATAGAGGCAAATTGGGCAATTAGTGCAGTTGACTCCTGTTGTAACTGCTTAAGGAAAATGAAGGCCCGGAACTCAAAATCAGCAGAATAGAAAAGCGATGCCTGAACAAAATTGAAAACAAGGTCACTCATTCCCGTCCCGACATCCGCCATGAGCAACAACTCTGATTTTTTTCCTGTCTTTCTGCTAGCACCGCACCCCCACTCTCATGTTTAGTATTTGAGTGCATTCTACAGACCCTCAAGGAAGGTGCTCTGGCTTTTAGAACTGAAAAGGTAAAAACTTGAGTCTGTGTAATACCGTGCATTTTGTTACGAATCCCAAATACACTTTTACAACCAGTAATTATTTATGAAGTATAGTCAGCAACTAACATTTATGACGCGCATCTAATTTAGTAAGCGTCCCTCTAAGGTGCTTCATTGGAGCATTACCAAACCAAATTCAACATCGGACCGACAAAGGGATATTAACCACAGGTGACCAAAACCAAAAGTGACCAAGGAAAGAGATTTTAAGTGTTTGAGAGAGGTGGAAACGTTCACATTCTTTAAACGGTTCAAGTCTGTGAAAATTTCTTAAGGAGAGATGGGGCATTTTGTCTCTTCTTTAGTTTTGTTTATTAGTATCACAAGTAGGCTTACATTAACACTGCAATGAAGTTACTGTGAAAATCCCCAAGTCGCCACACTCCGCTGCCTGTTCAGGTACACTGAAGGAGCATTTAGCATGGCCATTGCACCTAACCAGCATGACTTTTGGACTGTGGGAGGAATCCGGAGCACCAGGAGGAATCCCACGTAGACATGGAGAGAACATGCAGACCCTACACAGTTAGTGACCCGAGTGGGAATCGAACCTGGGATCCTGGCGCTGTGAGGTAGCAGTGCTAACTGTGCTGCCCATTTAGGGATGGACTTCCTGCACTTCGCTATTCAATACATGTCAGCCAATGGTGGACCAATCAAAGTAAAAAGTCTGACAACACCAGGTTTTAGTCCAACCTATTTATTTGATAATATGTCGCACTATCTGTAACCCCCGTGACTTGCCTGGGTTTGCAAAACCTCACTTACTGTACTGTCTGGAGACAATACACATCTCTTTAAACTGTGATCAGTGCTCCTTCCACTCACATTATCAGCCACTTCAGGTCTTGAACAGCAGGTTAGGTGTAAGGATTCGCATTCTAATCAGTAATCTCTAAACTGTCTGTGCTTTATATGCTCTGTCTGAGGCCAGAACTCTCCATTCACCTGACGAAGGGGCTAACCCGAAAGCTTGCGAGTATATTATCAAATAAATAGGTTGGACTAAAACCTGGTGTTGTCAGACTTTTTACTGTGTTTACGCCAGTCCAACGCCGGCATACCCACATCAGGACCAATCAAAAACAGAGATGCACAAGAGGCCTGATAAGAAGGATCTGTAATTTTCTTTTTAGGGTTGGAAGTGGTTACGAAAATGGGGAAAAGCAAGGTGGTGAAGGAATTTGAAAGCAAAGGTGAACTTTTTAAAATTGGGGTATTGTCAATACAGGTTTATGAGAACAGGGAGGAGATGTGGACAGAGCTTGGTGGGAGGCAGAATGTGAGCAACAGAGTTTTGCATGAGGTGGGAGTCGAGCCAAGAGAGCAGAACAACAGTGACGAGGCTGATAGTTACAGAGCAAAACAGCTGAGATGGGAGTGAAGATTGATGAAGTACGATGGAGGTGGAAGTAGCAAATCCAGGTGATGGACAGAATATGTGCATATATGTGGAGTGACACGGTGGCACAGTGGTTAGCACTGCTACAATCACATCGCCAGGGACCCATGTTCAATTCCTGCCGTGTTTGTGTGGAGTTTGATGCTCTCCCTGTTTCTGCGTGGGTTTCCTCTGGGTGCCCCGGTTTCCTCCCACAGTCTCGAGGTGTGTGGGTTAGGTGGATTGGCCGTGCTAAATTGTCCCTTTGTCAGGGGACTAGCCAGGGTAAATGCATGGGGTTATGGGTATAGGATCTGGGGCGAGATTGTTGTCGGTGCAAACTCGATGAGCCGAATGGCCCCCTCCTGCGCTGTAGGATTTTATGATCCTATAAGGACTACAGCCATTCAAGAAGGACCACCCCCTTTTCTAATTTATTTTACAGGTCATGAGCGTTGCTGGCTGTGCCAGTATTTATTGCCGAATCCTAACTCGCCTTTTTCAAAAGGCATTTGCGAGTCTACCACGTTGCTATGGGGTCTGGAGTCACATGTAGGCCAGACCAGGAGATGACTGTAGATTTCCTGCCCTAAACTGAAGCAGATGGGCTTGTATGACAATCCGCAATGGCTTCATGACATTTAATTCCAGATTTTATTGAATTCAAATTGCACCATCTGCCGTGGTGGGATTCAAACCCGGGTCCACAGAGCATTACTCTGGTTCTCTGGATTACTAGTCACCGGTGACGTCCCCAGTGCACCACTACCTCCCTCTACCATCCCAAGGGCAATTGGGGATGGGCAATAAATGCTGGCCTAGCCAATGACACCCACATCCCATAAATGAATGAAGGAGTAAGGAGCAAACAGAGAGGTCTGCGTGGGATGGGGAGGGGGGGGGCGTGGTGATGGGAAGGAGGAGATGGGGAGTGATAAACTGTGGTTTATAAAGTGATCAGTCATATTTGAGTCATGAGTTTGCTTGATTGAGCCAAATGGGTCACAAGAAAAGGTTGTTTATCACTTCTGGAATCTACTTGAACGCTATTTTACTAGCATTATTTCAGGAAGCAAGCTATTCAGTGAAACTAGGTGTTTCAATCTTTACAGCCTCTATAAACACCTTCTGTGCTTTGTAGAGTGGAAGCCGTGCACTGCCCAACTGCATCTGTGTTGGTGTCAGCCAAACTCATTCGATGGGACACTGAGAAATTATTTTCAGTTCAGGCAGCTGTTCCTAACAGCTGGAATGTGGTTCTGGAATTCCACTGATAAAGTTAGAGCCTGTTGGGGGGTCTTTGCTGATTTTTGCCATAAACGTGATTCAGTAGAATGAGAAATTCAGTTTAGCGACGAGTTACAGCTCTAGGTTAGAGGTTACTATGTCATTACAGGGTTTTATAAGGAGAGGGAAGGAGCTGTTGACTCACGCTCATTGAGAAATGCTTGGCACGACTCACTCCATTCAATTAGAATCTCTGACAAAGTTAGAGAGAACAGATCTTCCGTCCTCCGCTTACACAAGAGTCACAGAATAGATTCCAGAGTTGGGAAGATAAGCTTATAAAACACTGGGCTAGTCAATCCCTCATTACTGAAGAATCCTCCTTGCCAATACTTCGCTTTTGCTTGGATTTAACCTGGTTCTACAAATAATAGTGCAGCATTCCGATATTTAGACTACTTGGAATCATAGAGTCCCTATAGTGCAGAAGAGGCCATTTAGCCCATCGATCTGCACCGACTTTGACAGAGTTTCTTACCCAGGCTCCCTCCCCAGCCCGATCTCTGTAATCCCACATATTTCCTGTGGCTAATCCATTTCACCTATTAGGTTGGATAATGAATGGAAGAAGGGAATGAAGCCACACACAGGGTACCAGATGCTGCAGGAGAGGGGAACATCTTTAAACACTAAGAGCGAGTTTAGCATGGTCAGTCCACCTAACCTGCACATCTTTGGAGTGTGGGAGGAAACCGGAGCACTTGTAAGAAACCCATGAAGACATGGGGAGAACATGCAAACTCCACACAGGCAGTCACACTATTTTGGCCAAAAGATGAAAATGGATGCTACTAAATGGACATTGTTCTAATAAAAAAACAATAAGTTGAAAATCCAGATTGAGAACACAATTTTTGGTCATTATTGAACATGTCTTGAGCATGAACCAGAAACTTATACATCTAGCACTCAAGCACTGGATAATTTTTGTGGAGCCATGTAATTAGACTCCTTGCACCCACTTCTGACAGTTTTTGGAGTCCTCTGAATGGCACACCACAGCAGTTTTCAGATGGCTGAGCCTTGAAGATCAGGATTCACAGGTTCTTGAATGCAGCTCTGGAGGTCCTACTGAAGAAGGTCCAAGGAGTTGGAATTTCTGTAACCACAGGATGGGGGAAAAGGACCACACCCTTCTGTTCCCCTCTCCTGCAGCATCTGGTACCCTCTGTGTGGCTTCATTCCCTTCTTCCATTCATTATCCAACCTAATAGGGGCCTCTGAGAAAGATGCCCATAACCAATCGCTTCCTTTCCCTCAGTGACTGCTATAAGGTGGAGCAGCCCAACAAGTCCTCATTCCAGATGAAGTCCTCAGAGTGTTTCTGGAATAAATGTTGCTTGAATCGGCACCATGTTCACTCCTAAGTGTGGGTTGCCGTTAGGAGGGGATCTTATCAGAGGTGCTAGCCTCTTACAAAATCTTACCAGAGGCACTAGCCACCAAAATGACCATAGAGCCTGTTTATTGAGTGCTAACAGGCATTTCAAGTGATGGTCCACTGTGTAATGAGCCTCTGGGATGATGTTTCTAGCACTGGTTTTAATTTCTGTACCAAGATGGCTTTTTGCTTCAAACAGGCAAAACCAGTGTTTCACCTTCATCACCACTTTTTAGCACCTAAAGTATTTGCAGAAAACCAACCCATTCTTCTTTTTACTTTGAACTGAATGAAAGCGTCAGCATTAAGAAATGAAAGATGTTTACTAGAGCCATGGGATAAGGGCTCATGAGGAACGCCAGTGGTGGGAGGATGTGGGAGGGTCTAGGATCTCCTCTTCCCTGGAAGAAGAGATCTGAGGAAAATCAAAAAGATGACTTGTTGCTGGTGCAGAACCTGGTTGGACCAGCAGTGGCCATGACATTAGTGATGATTTTGGAGATGTGCAAATGAGTGTTGTCATTGGACATGCAGGAGCCGACGTTCTTGTGGAGTCCTTGACACATCTGGAATAGGACTGTAGTTGGGAATGTTTTGAAAGGCTGGGAATTACTCCTGATGAAATTCCTCTTGGAGGTCTTTTCTCAGAATCATTAAAATCGACAGGACTGGTGGGCTTGTAGGCCACAGTGGAGGGGTAGTGGGCGGGAACAGTGGAGAAGAGTGTAAAATTCCTCAGAAGGGCTTCCTGCAGGGTTCCTGCCCACCCTGACCTCGCTGCAATTCCACACTGGTAAATTTTACCTTGCCCCGATTATTGTCCACTTGAGGGCTGTTTCCCACTCAGCCTCCATTTTCTGGAGGAGTTCTGGGAAATGGTGGGAACTCAAAATAAATTGGGTTCTGATCTTAAGTGGGGGGGGAAGGAGGGGGGGCTCCATGAGTAACTCCATGAGTAACTCCATTTTAACTTCACCCACCCCAACCTAAGGTCTCGTAACCGCAGGACTTCACCACCCCACACGGTTGCCTCTGCCCACAGCTCAAACTCTCTCTGTCCCTGATGGCCCGTTCACTCCCTGCCCTAATACCCCCACAACGTACCTGTCCCTGAACCCCCGGGACTTGGATTCCATGAACTGCTTGCAGTCCCACTCCTGTCCACTGGTGCTACATGGACCAGGGATGTGCTGGCCGATCAGGTAGGTCAGCAGCTCTCTAAGGCGGGTCTTCCTCCTGAATGAAGGGCAGAAGTCCAACCTCCAGCCAAGTAACAGAGCGTTAAATAACTGCAGGGCAGGCAGTGTTAACTGGGTATGTTCCCCACTGACTCTGTGGATGCAGGGACAGGAAGCTCCACCACACGAAATATCCTGGCCTATATCTTTAATAGAGTAACATTGAACTATGACAAATGTATATAGTTTGTTGTAATGAATGTTTTGGAACTGAGCTCAGTAAAGTATTGCAAATATGACTTATTTTGCAACACTTGTAATTATTGCAAATGTCCTTTCTGCAATGGTTTATTTCAGAGTATTTATGAATAAAGTATATTTTTGAAATTAAAAAAAAGTAGACTATAACCTAGAAAGGAAACACACCAATAATGCAACATTTTAAGACACTCAGGGAATCTGTTTTTACATTTTATCTAAATGTACAAGTCACCTGCCTGTGGTCAGATAATAAATCCACCTGAAATATTAAATTGGTAGCATTTTTCATCTTATGTATATAGAAGTAGCTAAACGTCTAGAATTATTAAAATACACCATTGAAAATAGCTTGTTAGCACCAAAAACACTTCATTGATGGGGTTGTTCTAATGCAATGTTTATTAGAAACACTTGCTGCCTGTATTTCCAGCTGATGGGTTTGATTGTGTTGAGAATGATTACTCAACTTTAACGGGGAACGTTTGTGATCAATGTTTTCTGATAATTTTGAGTGCTGTTCAACAGAGGCTTATTTCTCCAAAAAGGCATTGCTGGAATTTTCCTATTCTGGTTGAAGTGTAGCGATGAGGAATTGAAGGCAGTTTATGAAAGTTGACTCCTTTTACACCTGTCACCCATCTCCTTGCCTCGACCTGTAACCACCTAGTACTCTGTGAAACCAGTTTCAAGGTTTGACAATCCCCACCTTGTCCAAATGATCGTCAGTTAGTGGAGTCCAGCTGCCCCCTCTACTCCTTCATTGAAAATCTCACAGGGCCATAAAGAGGTCATTTGTTCCACCATGCCTTTGTTAGCCTTCTGAAGGAGCTACCCAATTAGTCCCGCTCCACCTGTTCTGTCGTCATAGTCCTGGAAACGTGTAGAGAGAGTAGGATGGCCTAAATTATTGTTGGAAATGCCAGTTGATGTTGCGGTCTTGTTTCTTCCTGGAATTGGATGGAAACCAACAAAATGAAGTAAAGCTTGGTCATATTGTGATGACTTGATTGAAATGGAAATAATCCTGAGGGATTCTGATGGGTGGATGTGGAGAAGATGTTTCCTCTTGTGGGAGAATCCAGAACTAAAGGTTGCCCATGTCAGAGGTGAGGTGAATTGTTTTCTCTGAGGGTACAGTGAGTCTTTGGAACTCGCTTCCTCAAGAAGCAGTGGGAGCAGAGTCTTTGAATGTTTTCAAGGCAGAGGTAGATAGATTCTAAGGGGGTGAAAGATTATTGGGGTTAGTCAGGAGGTTATAGTCAGATCAGCCATGATCTTATTGAATGGCTGAGCAGTTCAAAGGGTGAATGGCTTAGCCCCCCCCCCCCCACTAATTGATGACCCGTTTCCTCTGGCCACTCAAGCCCGCCGCCACTGCCACAGAAGATGGAGAATTTGGCATTCAGCCAAATCTCCGTTCACTGCAGCGGGAAGGGACAATCTCACTAGCATGATTAGCTCGAGAATTCTGGCCAATTGGTGTTCATTATTTTAGATTGTGCTGTCACTGAAGTTGATTTCAATCCCTGAATATCTTCACGCGAATTTTATGAATACTTTTGTTTTTCAATTTCTTGTTCAGTTGATTCAATAAGTCAAAAGTTGACCATTTCAATTCTGTTCTTTTCCTTGTCCAGACATCCGCTCTTTCCACTCCTTGCTCTCCTGTTTGAGAAATGTGAGCAGGCAACGCAGGGATCAGAGTGCATTACCTCGGCGAGCTTCGATGTGGACATTGAGAACTTTGTTCACCAGCAAGAGCAAGAGCACAAACCCTTCTTCAGCGATGATCCGGAGATAGACAGCTTGGTGTGTTGCTCTTTGGTAGCTATTGATGGCCAAAAATTCAAAACAGTATTCCATATCAATGAGTAAATAAGTACAAGTGTTAAGAGACTCTTCATGTAGTTCACTTTAATCGTTGAAATTAATCACTGTAACTAGTTTCTCCAGTTTAAGGCCTTTCAATGAAAGCCTTCTCTTCAACTTCTCTTGTTGAACAGCATTGGCAGGGGGTGGAATAAGTTGCCATTGTTGCAAAGCATCTACTGATGGATTGACTGATTATGTGTGCTATATGGCGAATAAGAGTTTTTTTTCCCTAGCTGTTGTAACTTGATGTGCTCGAGAGTCAGACAGTGTATAGACTCTCGTCTCTCTAATCTACCGGGTTGGTTTTTGGGGTCAGACCTATGCAATTACTCACTCTTTTCAATTATTTTGTTACCACGGTTAGCATTTGTCTGCAAGGTCAGTCTGTCTTTCTCCTGCCCTCACTTAACCTTTCCCTGTTGAAATTGCTGACACCTTAATCGCAGTCTCTGTTATTTTGCCCTGGTAACTATTCTTTTCACGGCAACTTTGGACAGAGTGGTGGCAGCCGGCCACTCAATCCAGAGGGTCCCACTGAGTGAGTATCCATCCTAGTGTGCTTTATCACAAAGATTAGCATTAGTGATGGGAAAACCAACCTTCGTTTTTGTCCGATTTCTTGATTTTATTTTTCCCCTCGCTAACTGACCCAATGAGTTGGAGCATCCTTGTGGACAATGCAGTTTCTAATCTGGTTTCAGTGATGAGAATGGGGAAAGAACAGAATAGAATCCCTACAGCGCAGAAGGAGGTCATTCAACCCAAAGAGCTTGTACCGACAATAATCCTTCCCGGGCCCTATCCCCAAGTATTTACCCTGCTTATCCCCCTGACACTAAGGGGCAATTTAACATGGCCAATCCACCTAACCTGCACATCTTCGGACTGAGATGGGAAACCGGAGCGCCTGGAGTAAACCCACGCAGACACAGTAAGAACGTGCAGACTCCACGCAGAGTCACCAAAGGCCAGATTTGAACCTGAGTCCCTGGTGCTGTGAGGCAGCTTTGCGAACCACTGTGCCACAATCATCCTTTACAAAAAGGGTAACAGGAAGTAGAAAGTGAGTTCCTGTTTTGTTGAGTAGCTCTAGACACCTTCTGAAGGTCGGGATTAACTTGCAAAGATTTAAATTAAGATGACCTGATCCTTGTAGATGAAGCATCAACAGATTTGTGAGTGAATGAATAGTCAAAGTTACTTAATTCACACAATCAATTTGCGCACTTGTTTTTGTCTGTTATCGACACAGCAGAGGCACCAAACATTGCTAGCTGTGTTGTGTGATAGGTCAGTGCTGAGGGCAGGTGGCTGGAGTGTGGCCACTTCACTTCTCCTGTGTCTAAGCATTCTCCTTTCAGCTGGTGGCTGCCGGAACAGAGTGCAAATCCGAGCTGATGAGCTCTGAGTACTGAGCACCTAGGGCTCAAAACTGAGACTTGTAGGCCATGGATTTGAGCATACCAACAGTGACACTAATGATTGCTTACTTCAGGCAGTGATATTAGCTGTGATCCTGGGGTGTTAACAGTGGATTATTACACAAACTGTAAACAGAGAGGTTGATTGGCAGTTTTTTATTGGAATACACTTTTAGGTTGTGACCACAAGTGCACGATTTAAGCTCTCTTTAAATTGGAGATTTCCAAACTGGGTGGTTCTGCAATTCATTGGCTGATGTGTCTCCTCAGCACCATTACTATCTGCTTTATGAATATTAATGAGGCCCGAAGGGCTGATGTAACATTTAATTATCTGTTAGCTGCTTTCAAAAGGAAGCATGGCAGCAGGAAAAAATGTTGCTTTGGGCATTGTCAGTGCAATGTGTGTGTATGTGAGGGAGGGGAAAGTGGGGGTAGGAGGGGGTGGTGAGAGGAGAGAGGATATCTAACTAGTTGTGTGGTTATGTTGTATGAACGGTTTAGTGATGGAGTCCAATCAGTCAGTGCAGTTGCCTAGACTGTAAAAGAAATTACTTCATTTTGCCAATTAACTCCAAATAAAAGGACCCAGATCACAGCGGTTAGCACTGCTGTCTCACAGTGCCAGGGACCCAGGTTCAATTCCGGCCTTGGAGTGACTACCTGTATGGAGTTTGCACCTCCTCCCCGTGCCTGCGTGGGTTTCCTCCGGGTGCTCCAGTTTCCTCCCACGGTCCAAAGATGTGTGTGTTAGGTTGATTGGCCGTGCTCAGTTGCCCCTTGGTGTCCCAAGATGTGCATGTTAGGTTGATTGGCCAATCAAAATTGCCTCGAGTGTCCAAAGATATGTGGGTTAGGTTGATTAGCCATGCTAAATTGCCCCTTGGTGTCTCAAGATGCGCAGGTTAGGGGGAGTGGCCATGCGAAATTAGCGTCCCAAGATGTCCATGTTAGGTTGATTGGCTATGCTAAATTGCCCCTTAGTGTCCCAGGGTGTATAGTTAGTTAGGTGATGAGAAATGTGTGTGGTTACGGGGATGGGGGGGTGGGGAGGCGAGGAATGAGCAAGGTGCTCTGTCAGAGAGTCAGTGTAGACTTGATGGGCCGCATGGCCTCTTCTGCAGTATAGGGATCCTATGATTCTACAGTGTAAAACGTTTGCTCCCAAATTAAAGCAGTGACACTTAGCTCAGAGGATTGTCTTTCTCCAGTTGGTTGGGCTCATTCATTTTAACACTGAAATTTGGAGGACCAGGGCACCTTATCCGTTCTTGCTGCTTCACGAAAGTTGTTTTATATTTTTCAGGCTCTGGGAAGCTGTTGTATTTGGTCACTTTGCCCCCCAACGGGAGCATGGGAGTGACCTTTAGTCAGTGGAAAAATAAGAGAATTAGCTGAATTTAATGGCAGGGCTGCATTGGAACTTTTTTTTCTCTATTACATGTCCGGCAGCTGGGTAAGATTGAAAGGCTGGACCAGCTATCGGCTGGGAAGACCTGTGGCAGAGGGCGACAACCTGGGAGGAGATCGTCGGGAAGGGAGAGGGAAGGTTGCTTGGGGAGGAAACGCTTGCATTGGCCTCACACCACGGGATTGGCTGATGAACCGATTGCGGCTGGGGCAAGTGGGCAGGGAAATAGGAATGATGACGCTGAAGTTTGGATCAGGCAGAGGTCAGTCAGTCATGGGGGTGAAGACCTGATCGTTGAGAGGTTTGTGACCATGGCGAGTGCTGAAGGTCGGATATCAGGGCAGAAGGATGATCGCTGCACATAAACAAGGGTACCCAAAGGAAACAGCCCTGTGCCTCTTGGCTCACGAGCAGTGTTGGATATGTCCTTATCTGCAAGTGTTCCACGTTGAGGGCTGTATTTGGCAGCAGTATTCAGGCGTTAACTTTACATAAGATCAAAACCGGCAGGTGGAAGGAAAACAAGGCTGAGGAAGCTGATTGTGCCGGGGAGGGTGGGATTGCTGTACCCTAAAAGGCAATAGGTAGCCAGTAACATTTGCGAAGGTTTGGACAGCCTGTCATACTTCATAATTGCTGAGCTTTCCACGGGCCTGTACATTTGCAGAGTAATTAGAAAAGGTCAGAATTCATCATTATCCACCAAATCAGCCAGAAAGCACTGTGAAGTCAATTAATTTTGCATCTGTATTTTTTATGACCCGTTCAATTTTTACATCCGACTGTAGGTCTTTATCAGGATAGATATACTGCAGCAGGACAGTAAATGAGAATCTCTGCGCAAATGAGCTGCAGTAATTGGCATATTTATTAACTGCCCCCTCCCCATGCCCTTGTACTGTGACTTAAACAACAAGCTCCTCTCTCTTGGGTTGCAGCTTTGGAGCTGTATTTAATCCCTGCTTTGCTATAGTGGAAATTTGATCCAAAGCTCCTTGCTCCTCGCTTGTTTGGTGGGGATCAGCCGCTGGCGTTTTATTACTAGGAATGCACAGGTATTTATATCTGGAACCCAGGTCGAATATTATCCACAAGCGGAGATTCTCTGCATGGTTAACTCATTAAAATAATACTGCACACCTAGTTTAAAAAAAAAGGCTTGTTCATTTACATCAATGCCCTGTAGCACCATGGCCTTTGCATTGCTAAACAAGAGTAAAGATGTTGGCTGTAGCTTGTTGGGTAACACTCTTGCTCTTAAGGTCATGGGTTCTTTGATTCAGGAGTTGAAATGGTTAGCTTATAGGATCCCTGCAGTGCAGAAGGAGGCCATTTGGCCCATCATGTCGGCACCGACCACAATCCCACCCAAACCCTATTCCTGTCACCCCACATATTTACCCTGCTAATCCCCCTGTCACTAGGGTCAATTTACTATGGTCAGTCCACCTAACCTGCACGTCTTTGGACTGTGGGAGGAAACCAGAGCACCTGGAGGAAACCCACACAGACATGGGGAGAATGTGCAAACTTCACACAGACAGTGACCCAAGCCAGGAATCAAACCCAGGTCCCTGATGCTGTGAGGCAGCAGTGCTAACCACTGTGCCACCTTGCTGCCCTAAAACTTTAAACTTTTCTTCCCTAAAGGAACCAGGTAGGTTTTCCGGCAATCAACAATGGTTTCATAGTCATCAGTAGATTCTTAATTCCAGATTTTTTTTATTGAATTCAAATTCGACCATCTGCTGTGGCAGGATTCGAACCCAGGTCCATGGAACATTAGCTGTGTTTCTGGATAATACCACTAGGCCACTACCTCCCAGTTTTATGAGGAGAGACTGAGTGGACTGGGACTATACTCAATGGAATTCAGAAGAATCAGGGGAGATCTTACAGAAACATGTAAGATTATGAAGGGAATAAGTAAGGTAGAAGCAGGGAGGGTTGTTTCCACTGGTGGGTGAAACTAGAACTTGGGAGCATAGCCTCAAAATAAGGGGAAGCTGTTTTAGGATTGAGTTGAGGAACTTCTCCACACAAAGGGTTGTGAATCTGTGGAATTCCCTGTCCAGTGAAGCAGTTGAGGCTACCTCATTGAATGATTTTAAGACCAAGGTAGATAAATTTTTGAACAGTAAAGGAATTAAGGGTAATGGTGAGCGGGCATGCAAGTGGAGCTGAGTCCACAAAAGATCAGCCATGATCTTATTGAATGGCGGAGCAGGCTCGAGGGGCCAGATGGCCTACTCCTGCTCCTAGTTCTTATGTTCAATTCTCACTCCAGAGCACAAAATCCAGGCTAATACTTCAGTGCTGCACAGTTAAAGGCGTAATTCGCTTGTGTGCTCTGCTTAAAGGCAAGTTCTTGACACATTGTCCACTGCTGCTGCATCCTGAGCTGTTTTCTTGACGTTTTTTTTGTCAGTGATGTTTTGCCATTGCTCTCCACTCTCAGGAACAAAGCAGGGAGACAGCGAAGGATTTGCTGAAACTATAAAAGGTGCCAGTTAGAAGACACTTGGATACGATGAAAAGTTTTGGTCCCCTTATCTAAAGAAAGATATCCTAGCATTGGTGGCAGTCTAGAGAAGGTTCAGTAGGTTCATCCTGGGTGTGGAGGGATTTTCTTATGAGGAGAGGTTGAGTAGGTTGGGCCTGCACTCATTGGAGTTTACAAAAATGAGAGGTGACCTTACTAAGACATCTGGGATTCTTAGAGGGCTTGACAGAGTAGATGCTGAGATGTTGTTTCCCTTTGTAAGGAAGCTGAGGATCAGAGGGCATCACCCCAGAATGAGGGGTTACCCATTTAAAGCCAAGATTAGGAGGTATTTCTTCTCCAAGGGGTGTGAATCTGTGCAATTCTTTACTGCAGAGGGCTGTGGAGGCTGGTTAATGTATTCAAGGCTGAGATAGACAGGTTTTTAATCAGTAAGGGAATCCAGGAAGATGGGGATACGGCAGGAAATGGAATTGAAGATGATCACATTAGATCAGTCATGATCTTGTTGAATGGTTGAGTATACTTGATGGGCTGAATGACCTACTTCTGCTCCTGTTCTGTGGTCCCACTGCACAGTTTTGCAGGTGAAGAGGAGTTTATTTGTTGTCCTGGCCAGTACTGGTATAAGTACCATAAATTGTGCTATCCAAAAACCAGCATTGCCCAAAAACTCAGACACTGTTTTTTAAGCAGGCCATGTAATAATTTTGAGTGAGGAAATTGCCCGTGTTGTTAGGTGAGTTGCTGCATCAGCGTGGTGGCATGTGGAAAAATTATCTGCCTTGAGCACCTGTCGTTTCCTCACTGAGTGGTCAGAATGACCCTTGATCCCAGCCAACCCTTGTTTCCACCTGACCCAACTCCGAAAGATTCGGGGAGTTGCACTTCTCTGCACACCTTGCATCTTTGGTGCCCCAGTGCCCTGAAGTGAACATAGTTTTTAATTGCAGCTTTACCAATGCACTATATCCAGCTTCCATGTGGTTGCCTTAGACTTGATGGCTATCAGTCTGTATCCAATTAAAGTACAGGGACATGGATTGTAAATAGTGGAGGTTGAAGCGCTGATCCTTGCAGTAATCCAATAGTGCTAACCACTGCGCCACTGAGAGGTGGTGGGGTGGCACAGTAGTTAGCACTGTTGCTTCACAGCACCAGGGACAGGGGTTTGATTCCTAGATTGGGTTACTGTCTGTGTGGAGTCTGCACATTCTCCCCTTGTTCCCGTGGCTTTCTTCTGAGTGCTCTGATTTCCTCCCATAGTCCAAAGAAGTGCAGGTTGTGTGGATTAACCATGCTAAATTGCCTATTAGTGTCTGGGGGATTAACTAGTGTAATACAAGAGGTTGTGGGAATAGGGCTTGGGTGTAATTGTACTTGGTGCAGACTTGATGGGCCAAATGGCCTCCTTCTGCACTATAAGGATATTTCTGAAAACCAGCACAGACTCAGTCCTGCGATTGTCGGTTTCGAGACACACACTCTGTACTTATTTCCTGGCCAACGCCACTAAAACAGGTTATCTGGCCATTCTCGCATTATTGCTTCTAGAACTTGCCATGTATATTGGCTGCTGGGTTTCCCTATATTTAAAAGCACATAGCAAAAATCTGCCCCCATGGCTGTAGATTTTTCTTGAGAGATCCTGAGGTTGTGAAAGTTAGTATCTGTATGCAAGACTCTCTTAATGGATAAACTAGTCTAATAAATGCATCACTTTTGTCATTAGAGAAACCTTGATGAAAGGTCAGGGCTCAGAGTGCAGGACACCAGTGTATTTTGTAATGGTTATAGTTCTGAATCCCATCCTGAGAAGTCGAGAATCAATAATTATCATTTACGGGTTGGTAGCAGCAAAAAAAAAATGATCGTGAAAGCCCTCAGGCTGTTTTGTCGACCCACTGATACCTTTTCAAGAAAGTAACTGCAAAAGCTACCCAGTCAGCCCCGACCAACATTGTTAGCTCAGTAGCTGCTGTTATAGTCAAGGACACAAATCAGCATCAGAAGCGTTGACTAGAAGCATTCAGAGAAAAGGTCCACACCACCGACAGTTCACAGCAACCTGTGATCAAGAAATAAGTCTTTTCAACATTGGAGGAATGTACGAACTGCGTAGTTAGGGCTTAGCAGTAAAGAGTAACAAATGGAGGCTAAATTGGCACCATTGTAATGATACAGCAGAGGCCAAGAAGTTGACTGACTAACACCATATAAATGATGTTTTCTTCTATAGTGCATATCATACTCCAACTCGTTTTTATACAGTGTGCCCTGGACATAAATAACAGTTCACTGCCTTGCATAGTGGAGCTCATTTAAGATTATTCTTACTGTGACAGTCTAGCTAGTGAAAACTGAGAGAAGATTTTACTGATGGGGCACAGGTGTACACTCAACTCAGATGCATGTATGTACACATGCAGAATCTCTCCCTGTAATGGTTTTGAACAAAGATCAAAAGCTGGCTGATTTTTTTTTCCCCCTTGTTGAAACTAATTTTAATGTGCTTTCTAAGAGTAACTAATTGATCATTGAAACTGGGACCTTCCGACCTATATTACAAAAGGTAGCGTATGTCTGACTTCTTGTAATCTGAGTAGGCAACTGTTGCTTCAAGTCTCTTTCATTCGACACTGCTTGCTTGCTAGTCTGCACTGCCTCCCCTTGATCTGGCAATCCTTGAATTTTAAAATATCCACCCTTATTTACAAATCCCTCCATGGCCTTTCCCTTTGCCTCTCCTGGCCTGCCAGCCCTTTGAGATCTCCGCACCACTTTGCTTCTGGTCCCTTGTGAATCCCTAATTTTAATCACTCCCACCATCAGAGACGTAATAATGTGTAAATGCGAGTTGTTGTTATTGAACAAATGCCCCTTTCTGAAGAAAATTGAGTGACAAATTGCATCCCCCAAGGTCGGATTCTGAGCATGAAGTTGTGTGGCCTGGCTACTGAACACAAACAAATTGTTGTCACCTTGCCCAGAGTTCACCGCAGGCTGGTGAAGCAGTGACATAATGTGGGTTTCTTCCACAGTACAGCCTTCAAATGTGGTGAAGGAACTTGCTTTTTGAGTTGCCTATGGAAATGTGCAATGTGTGAACAAGCCATCTTGACCATGCTGAAGATGACAAGATTGATAGTCTTTCTCTCTCTCTCTCTCTCTTTTTCTCTCTCCTTTTCTTTCTCTCCTTTGCTGTCCCTCTCTCTCACCTGCAGATGGTTAAAGCCATTCAGGTTCTGCGAATCCACCTGCTGGAGTTGGAGAAGGTCAATGAACTTTGCAAAGACTTCTGTAACCGCTACATCACCTGCCTCAAGACCAAGATGCACAGTGACAACCTCCTGCGGAACGACCTGGGAGGCCCGTACTCGCCAACAGCAGTGTCGCACACCCTCCCAGCGCAGGTAGGATGGCTGAAAACAAACTTGAAGTTACTTTGCAGGTGAAATGAATTTTGAAGGAAGATCAGTAGACTGAACACCAGCTGCAACCCCCCCCACTGCAGCCACCGTGTGCTGTTTGCCTGTCAAACTGTTTGAGACCCACCTGTGTGTGAAAGCTGAGATCCTACATTGCACATTTATTAGATGCAGGGTTACGTAATGGAGGTATTCTCAATGTTAAAGAAACAGCTAGGTAACTATTGGATTACTGCAAGGATCAGTGCTTCACCCTCCGATATTTACAATCAATATTCATGGCTTAGGTGAAGGAGCCTAATGCAATTGTGTTCACCTTTATTGATGATGAAGTTAATGAGCAAAGCAAGCTGTGGAGGGAAATCAAAGGGGCTGCAAATGGATATAAATATAGATCGAGTAAGTGGGCAAGAATAGAGGAGGCCATTCAGTTCATCGAGCCTGCTCTGCCATTCAGTGCAATCATAGCTGATTGAACACTTCAGTGTCTTTTGCACCCACCATCCCCATAACCCTTTAGGTTTATTGTTAATCAGAAATCCACCAATCTCTGCTGTAAACATACTCAATAACTGAGCTACCGCCACCCTGGGGTAGAGAATCTCAAAGATTCACAATCCTCTGTGTGTGTGTGTGTGTGTGTGTGTGTGTGTGTGTGTGTGTGTGTGTGTGTGTGTGTGTGTGTGTGTGTGTGTGTAGGGGAAAGAAGCATTCTCCTCATCTCAATCCCATTTGGCATCCCCCTTATTTTGAATTATGCCCTCTGACCCTGGACTCCATAACGAAGGGAAACACCTTCCCAGCATCTACCCTGACTATTCCTCAAAGTATTTTGTAGGTTTCAACGAGGTCACCTCTCATTCTTCGAAACTCTTGAGAATACAGGCCCAGTTTGCTCAATCTCTCTTCATGAGACAGGCCTGCCACTCCTGGAAGGAGAATATGACAGATAGAATATGATATGGGGAAACGTGACCTTATTCACTGTGATAGCAAAGATAGAAAAGCAGCATATTTTTTAGCGGTGAAAGAATGAGAAATATTAGGCAAGATGCTCTTTGAGAGTCGGTGCTGCGGACTTGATGGATCGAATGGCCTCCTCCTGCACTGTAGGGATCCTATGATTCTATTTAGAGACACTTGGGCATCGTACACTAGTCAAAGCAATTGGTATGTCAGCCATTATTACCAAGGGATTGGAATGTAAAACAAAATAAATCTCACTGCAGTTATAGAGGGGCCTGGTTTGACCTGGAGTGCTGTGTACAGTTTTGATTTCTTTGACTAAGGGAAGATAAACTTGCTTCAGAGGGAGTGTAATGAAGGTCCATCAGACTAATTCCTGGGAAAAGGAGAGGTTATGAAGAATGGAAGTATTCCCAGTGGCTAGCACTACTGCCTCACAGGACCATTGACTCAGATTCAATTTCTGGCTTGGGTCACTGACTGTGCAGAGTCTCCCCCTGTGTCCGTGGGGTTCCACTGGGTGCTCTGGTTTCTCTCTTAGTCCGAAAGACATGCTGGTTAGGTGCATTGGCCATGCTAAAATTCTCCCTCAGTGTGCCCGAACAGTTGCCAGAGTGTGGCGACTAGGAGATTTTCACAGGAACTTCATTGCAGCATTAATGTAAGCCCACTTGTGACACCAATAAATAAACTAAATTTTAAAATTTATTCTGCAGAATTTAGAAGAAAGAGAAACGATCTAATTGAAAGATAGAAAACTGTGAATTTTTGGAACTCGCTATTTCAGAGAGCTAAGAATGCTTAGACTGTTGAATTTATTCAAGAGATCGACAGAGCTTTTGGCTGCTGAAGGATATGAGGAGTGTGCAGGAAGATGGAGTCTAGGTAGAAGATCAGCCATGATTTTACTGAATGGGGGGAGCAGGCACAAAAGGAACAAATGGCCTTCTCCAGTATCTCAAGTTTCAAATGTGCCTGCACCATGACAAGGAATATGAATGCCATCAAGGTTTTAATGCTTACTGTTAAATGCGTTGATGAGTATTAACTTGAGGATTAGAATCTGCTTGATTTCTTTGACCCCATCACAGCTTGTTACCTCCCTCCTCCCCACAAATCATCCCCAATGTTTTTCTACTTCTGTACCTGTTCAAAACTGTTGCATCTCAAATATACTATTGTTCAGATGACCGGCCAATCACCGGTCCAAAAATTCACAGTTTTGACTGAGGAAATGCCTCCTCACCCCAGTCCTAAATGGCCACCCTTTTATTTTGAGACTGCGGCCCATTGTCCTCTTCAAACCGTGATGCATGTGGCCACTGTATCACATACTGAAATAAACAGGCTGCGCACAACTCGGGGCATCATTGCTGGGAGCCTTAGCTCTAGGCTCTCCAGCCAGGGGGAACATCCTTCCAGCATCTACTTTTTCAAGACTCTTCATGTTTTCTATCTTTCAATTAGATCGTTTCTCGTTCTTCTAAATTCTACAGAATAAATTTTTTTTGAAGTTTAGTTTTTTAGTCACAAGTAGGCTTACATTAACATTGCAATGAAGTTACTGTGAAATTTCCCTAGACTCCAAACTGGGAATCGAATCTGGGTCCCAGGCGCTATAAGGCAGCGGTGCTTGCCACTGTGCTGCCCCATTTCTCTCTCCATCTCCGGACCATCTGAGTTTTAGCAAATATATATTTTTCATGCCTTTGCCATCGCACAGAGCGTGTGAAAGTTTGCAGCATCTCTCGCCAGTCCCTGCACCCTCTCCGGCACTGTGCCCACATCTGTTGGTGATTCTCAATATCCCTGAAAATTAGCCTAAAGCGGCGAGGAATATTAAAAACATGACATGCGTGGGAAAATGCCCCTCAGTGTTAATGAAATAATTCCTGCCAGCGGTTGTGCGATGGATGTTTTAATTAAATGCTGGCCACTCAGCATCAGCACTGTAGCCTTGTTGCTGCTGGTGAAGTTAGACGCAGCAGAGCAGTTGGGGTCAAGTCGCACAGCTCCCGACTGTTTTTTGGAGACTTAAAGTATTTTGGGCCCCGAGTTCTGTCTTTTAAGAAGAATTGATTCATTCAGTTGGTAAATATACTGCTGAGTACTGGACTGAGCTAAACAGATGGCATTAGTGTCAGCTGCGTTACTAAGGGGTATATTAGAATTCTTAGTGGGTGAAGGGGGAGTCAGGAAGTCGTTCTTTATTTGGCTTTAGATTTATTCACAGCTGACTGTGCAGTGCTTCACTGTCAGTGGTTCCGTCTTTTAGAGAAGACATTAAACCGAGACCCCACCTAGCCTCCTGTATAGACATAAAAGACCCTATGATTCTATATTAAAAAAGAGCAGGAAAGTTTTGCCAGCACGTATCCCTCTAAGAGCGTCATTAAAATATATTATCCGATTCTTGCATTACAACAGTAACTTTCAAAACAAGCACATCATTGTCTGTAAAATGCTTTTGGGATGCCCTAAGGTCATGAAAGGCACTGTACAAATGCAAAATACTTTTTTTTTTGCCCGTGCAGTAGTAAGGAATTGACGCAAAAGGTCGGATTGAGGGAATGTGTCGGCAATCAAAACAGTAGTCTGTGCAAAGTATTGTGATGAATTTGGCTTGGCTGAGGGCTCTTGCATTGTGCTATCATCAAGAGCTGGGCTGAGTAACTTGGCCTTAGCAAACCAGAGGACCAAGAGGAACAGCGTGCTTGAGACTATCCGACTGCATTGCACTGTATTGAGGACTTAGGGGAGCTGCCTGATCATAAGACCTAAATTGCCTTTGCCTTTTTACAATAACAGTGGTTCATGATCAGAATAGAATCTGAGAGCACAAAAGAAGGTCCTGTCGCAATTTGGCCTTTTGAAGGAGCTATCTAAATAGTACCATGCCCCTGCGATGCCCCAGTATATAAATCGTACATCTTTAATGTACAATATCAAGCTGCGTATATGAAGTTAAAGCACAATTAACTGTTTCTTAAGATAAAACTGGGAAGAGTAGAATTTGATCAGTTTGTATTGACAAAATATTTTGTCCATATTGGTATGACACAGTTTATATCCTGGTATCATAGAATCACTGGATCCCTAAAGTCCAGAAAGAGGCCATTTGGCGCATTGAGCCTACACTAACAACAATCCCACCCAAGCCCCAATGCTCGTAACCCCACACATTTACCCTGCTAATCCCCCGACACGAAGGGGCAATTTACCTTGACCAATCAACTTAACCTGCACATCTTTGGATTCTGGATGGAAACCAGACCATCCAGAGGTAACCCATGAAGGTACAGGAGGAACATGCATACTCCACATTGTTGGTCACCCAAGGCCGGAATTGAACCTGGGTCTCTGGTACTGTGAGGCAGCAGTGCTAACCACTGTGCCGCCATTTTTTTACAATATATATTGTGCTCTAGGCTACTGCTTACAATTCTTTCCTGGTTCTGCTCGTTAGACTGGAAGGTCAAGGTTCGTTGAGGCCAGTGGTGTGAGAGCAGTTTGTTTACATCAGGAGATTGGTCATTAATACAAAGGTGTTTTTAGTTCTGTCACATGTTCAATGAAAGTCCTTTGAAGTATAGACACTGTTGTAGTAGGGTGAAAGATGACCACCAATTTAAGTATAACAAGGCCCCATAAACAGCAATGAGAGAAATGACCAGATAATCTGTCTTTGGAGTTGCTGGTTGCGAGAGAAATGTTGTCTGGGACATGCACAGCTCACCTGTGGCATCGCATCTTTTGAATGGGCATAGGTTGTCTCAGTTTAATGTCATATTTAAAGGGTGGCACCTCCAACAGTGCCGCACTGTCTCAGTACTGCACTGAAGTGTCAGTCAAGATAATCTGCTCAAGTTTCTAAAAGGGGGCTTGAACCCTCAACCTTTGACTCAGAGACAAGAATGTTATTGTTTGCTGAGGCTGACGCCCTATTTTGGCTCCTCTACTCTGTCTGGTTTGGAAACTCTTCCAGGATAATTTCTTTAATTGTGCTGTCAGTGCAGTCTCCAATGAGAAAGGTGGTTAGAGTTAGCGTGATATTCTTTGATGTTGTGAAATGCTTCCTTCCACATACACTTTCACAATGAGCATCTTTGTTACAGTAATTACCATTTGCCTTTTAATATTAACTTGCAGCAAATATCTCACATCTAACTGATGGTGTTCTTGCCAGCATGTTGATTGACTGTTTCAGTAATGAACATCAAGGAGTGGGTGGAGTAGCAGGGGAAGGGGTTTGGATGATGGATGCAGCCTTTTCACCTTCTTGACCTGTATCTAAAAATAGTCCAGACTGAGATGCTGAAGGTTCGTGCTTCTGGTTAATTAGTGTCTCCTTGAAATGGGGAGGCTCTATTCGGTATAAGGCCACAATTAAAATTAATTTTGACACTTCTGTCATCTTGGCAGCTTCACTTGAGCCTGAAGTAGTGTTAATGATTGGGATGAGAATGGGGTGTATTCTTTGGAGTTGAGATTAGGATATTTTATTGGGGCACAGTAGAAGCCCCAATAGGAGCTTTATCCTATATCTAACCTGTTACATTTGGCATATTATTTACTACATCCGATAGTTTGTACCTACTTCTATGCAAGAAAGTTTAGACTTCAGTTATACAGAACGCTGGGGAGACCACATCGAAAGTACTGTGTACAGTTTTGGTCTCTCTATTTAATGAAAGGTATAAATGCATTGGAAGCAGTTCAGAGGTTTACTAGCCAAACACCTGAGACGGGCAGGTTGCTTTAAAAGGAAAGGACGGACAGGTTAGGTTTGTATCCCCTAGAGTTAGAGTAAGAGATGACTTGATTCAAAAGTAAAGTTCCTCCGAGGTTTGACAAGGTGGATGTTTGCTGTTGTGGGAGAATCTAGAGCTAGAGGGTCACTTGTTTCAAAATAAGGAGGCACCTGTTTAGACAGAGATGAGGATACATTTCTCAGAGAGGGATTTTCCGGCTGCACTCGCCCCAAGACCGGAAAATTCTGCTTGAGGTCAAAAGACTTTTATATGGTGTGTGTCGCACCTGCTCCGATTCCCATGATGGGTGGGGTGGGAAAATTCTGCCAACCATCTTGTCTCCATCATGAACTCTGAAAAATGTATGAAATCCTCAGGGGAGCTGACAATCATTGATTGTGGGGATAAAACAGTTGAATGTGTTGATGTGCAGCAATAGCAATATAGATTTACGAATCTTTAAAAAAGAAACATTGATAGTTTGGCTATTTCCAGTGAAGTGACGAGACCAGCACATTTTGAAAGGGTCGCCATGACAAAGAGAGGTACCACACGAAGAATACTATTCAATATTTGCTTCTTGTATCATAGACGCAAATACAGCTCATTACTATGCTGGATAATGAGGGGTGTACGGCTATGTTCACTGAGCTACAGGAAGCTCAATACTAAATCCTCTATGATAGGCACATTAACAGGCACTATCACGATATTGTCTAAATGCTAATGCAGACGTTGACACAACATCTCTGTGACATTACTGTGTGTAAGATTGGAAGATAAAATTTATAGCCTCCATGTTCGATATTCACTGTTACCTGTGATTCCCTACTGTAGATGCTCACTACAGTCTCTGACTCTACCAGTTAGATTCCATGTATATCTTATAAGTCAGCCCGGTAATCAGGCTGTGTGACTGATAGCACCCAGGCCATGCAGAGAAATGGCAGAGAAGCTAAATGATTACTTTGTGTCTGTCTTCACTGAGGGAGGTGTAAGAAAACTTCCAAGAAACCACTTAGGAATATGAGGAGATTTATTTGTACTCAGAGGGTTGCGAATATTTGGAATTCCCTAACATAGAGGGCTGTGGAAGCTCAGTTATTGAGCATGTTTGTAAGCAGAGGTTGACATTTCTAAATACCAATGACATAAAGGGATAGTGGGGGGAAAAGGGACATTGGAATGGGTGATCAGCTATGATTGTATTGAATGGGGGAGCGGGACGGAACGCCTGAATGTGCTACTCTGTCTATGGTCCCTTGTGATTTGGAATATTTGTCCAACTTTTCTCCCAGGAGAACAGTCTCAATCTCTCTGCGTTAGTGAAGCTCTTCATTTCTGGAACCATTCACATGAATTCTTTTGCACACTAACACTTCACATCCTTTCCAAAGTGTGATGTCCAGAGCAGGATGCAATATTTCAGCCGAGGCTGAATCCATGTTTCAAGCAAGTTTTACATAACCTTCTTGCTTTTGTACGCTATAACTCTGTTAATAAAGCCAAGGTTACTGGATGCTTTAATAATTGTTGTCAACCAGTCCTGACACCTTCAATGGGTTAGGCACCCAGAACCCTCTGCTCCTGCACCCACTTTAGAATTGTACTCTTTATTATATATTCTTTCTATCAAAGTGAATCACTTTGGATTCCGACAGGTTCCAGCTAGCTTGGAACCCAGAGTTATGCAATACTGGAAAAGAGAGTGCCCTCAGCTGATGATTATCCCACCTTGTTCCACAAGGGTGGTGTGCTGCTGGTTGTCCAATTAACAATTCTCAACTCTTCAAAATGAACATTCACTCAACAAATTTAGAAATTTCCAAAGTGTCCAGTTCAAAACCCAAGCCAGTGACCTGGTTTCTTCTGAGGGTGGAGAAGGTTGGACATCAAAAAGCTGTGGGGCAATGTAGCTTCTGTCATCCTTGCGCAGTTTGAAGTGTCATCTTCATTCAAACTGCTGGTTGTCCAACTGATGTTACAATAGGCTTGATCAGCTCTGAGAGCTAGAGGAGATTGTGACTGGAGTCGTGGCCAAGTCTGCGATTGTCAGTTTCCACAGTTGGTGAGTTTTTCTTCTTCAAAAATGAGAAAGGAAGGTTGGGGGTCATGATAATCTCTTTGCTAATGGCCAATAACGTTTGTCTTCCCTCTAAAATTGAAGAAAACAATCTCGGCACCCATGGGTGCTGATCTAGTTTGAATAGGATTGCTATCTTTCCCTCGGTGTCAAAACTATCAGAATCGAGATAGGTATTCGACTTAGTCATAGAGGTTTACACCATGGAAACAGGCCCTTAGGCCTAATTTTTCCAAGCCTCCCTTTTTTTTAAAACCACTAAATGAGTCCCAGTAGCCTACATTTGACCATGCCCCTCGATAGCCACCTTACCCATGTAACTGTCCAAATGCTTTCTAAAAGACAAAGTTGCACCCATCTCTACTACCACCTCTGTCAGCTTGTTCCAGACTCTCACCACCCTCTGTGTGAAAAAATTGCCCCTCTGGACCCTTTTGTATTTCTCCCTCTCACCTTAAACCTATGCCCTCTAGTTTTGGACTCTCCTACCTTTGGGAAAAGCTGTTGACTATCTAGCTGATCTATGCCCCTCGTTATTTTATAGATCTCTACAAGTCCACCCCTAAGCCTCCTACGCTTCAGGGAAAAATATCCCAATTCATCTATGAAGCTCCAGAGTACATTTTGGTTAAAGTAAGCTCAGCTTTGTGAGATATTGCAGTTAAGCTGCTAAAGTGTCATAAAAAGAGGATCTGCCATCTGTTTTCAAAATAAACATTCACTGTACAAATTTCCAAAGTGTCCAGTTCAAAATCAGAGCCAGTGTTCATGTTTCTTCTGTGGCTGGAGGCAATTCGACATTAAAAAGCTGTGAGACAATGTATCTTCTGATGTCCTTGCTCAATCTGGAGTATTGCAGAATCCTACAGTGCAGAAGGAGGCCACTCGGTCCATCGAGTCTGCACCAACCACAATCTTACATAGGCCAAATCCTCATAACCCCATTCACTTATCCTAGATAGTCCCCCTGACACTGAGGGATAATTTATCACGGCCAGTCCATCTAACCAGCACATCTATGGACTGTGGGAGGAAACCCACGCAGACACGGAGAATATGCAAACTCCACACAGGCAGTGACCCAAGCCGGGAATTGAACCCAGGCCTCCAGCGCTGTAAGGCAGCAGTGCTAACCAGTGTGCCACCGTGGTCCCCTTAATCCAAACTAAGTTTGGTCTGATGTTGAGGCTCTGGCTCCATCCGATAACTGCCCAAACATGGTGTTTTGGCACCTATCTAATAGGGCTGCTTGGTGATAGAACAGTGCATTATTATAAAAGTGAAATACTGCAGATGCTTGAAATCTGAAATTAAGAACTAAAAAAAGACTGTGAAAACTAAGCAGGGCGGGCAGCTTTGGTGGAGAGGAACAGAGATAAGGGTTGGAATTTCACTGCCACACCTACCCCAAGGCCTGGCTTGCAGAATGGAATTCTCCATTGGCCTCGGGCGGGATTTCACGAGCCTTGCCCAAGCAAGGTTGTAAAATATCGGCCAACGTTTCAAGTCTATGACCAGTTCTAATGAAAGGTCACCCATCTAAGTATTAACTCTACCTGACCTGTTGAGCTTTTGCTGCTTCTTTTTCTGTTCTTTATGCATTCGTGTGACATGAACCGTTCTATATGACTTGGTTAGATTTTCCCCTTCACTGGGTTTGGGGTCTTAGCCACAAGCTCCCCGCAGCAGCAGTGAATGAAAGCTTTCCTCAGAGAACTAAAATTGTTCTTGTTTTTCTTGGGTTCACTGCCCTTTTCCTCCACTTACTATCGCCCTTTCTCCGACTCCCTCACTGTCGGGCGCCTGCCCCCCACTTACTGGTGATTCATTCCTTTCCCCCATGGAGTGCCCTCCTCCAATTCTCCAACTTACTTGTGAACTCCCCTAATGACTGCGTGTTCCTCACATTTCCAAAATCCCAACAACAAAACAAGTCATTTAATTGCGGGTTCCAAAATTGAATCTAATTTAAAACAACACAGAATGCATAACCATTATAAATTGATAAAGTGAAGACATCGGTGTGAAAGATCAGCCTTGTAGCTCTCACTGTTCAGGTGAAATTAAACAATGTGCTGATGATATTCAGTCAGCTCTGAGTTAAGATCCATAAATAATTGGGAGACATTTTGCAATCATATCAAGGATGTGCACTTGAATGTTGATGGAGCTGTATTTTTTAAAAATGTATTTTGTTGCTGCTGTTTTTCCAATTAAGGTGTGTGCAATCTGCCTGGAAGGAGATATGGACCTGCCCACCCCACCCCCCCCCCCCCCCCCCCCCAACACACACACACACACACACACACACACACACACACACACACACACACACACACACACTCATCAGTGCCATACTTTAGTTGACCATGTGCCTTCATACCATAGCTGATACTCTGGGCCTCCCAATGGGCAAATGTCTGGACCACTTGGGAACTTTCCAAGATTCTAGTCAGGAGAAACCTACTTCCCTCCACCCTGTGCCACTAAATGGAAAAGAAGGGGAGTTTGATCTGGTGGAGTTCTGCACAGTGGGAGTGAATGAAAAGAGTTGAATCCGTCGAAATGTGGTACAGTTGGAGTGAATGGGAAGGGGTTTAATCTTCTTCTAATTCTATGCAGTGTGAATGAATGAGGAGTTTGATACATTGGAATCTCTCGCTAGATGAAGTGTATATCTTTATCTGGGTGAAGTGCATATTTAACTGGACCCAACCAACGTTAAAAGTTTATTTATTACTGTCAGCAAGTAGCCTAACATTGACGCTGCAATGAAGTTACCACGAAAATCCAGTAGTTGCTACACTCAAGCGCCTGTTGGGGTACACTGAGGGGAAATTTAGTATGGGAAACACGCGTCTTTCAGACAGTGGGAAAAACCAGAGCACCTGGAGGAAAGACACGGGGAGAACATGCAGACTCCACGCAGTGACCCAAGCCGTGAATTAAACCTGGATCCCTGGTGAGGCAGCATTGCTGACCACTGTCCCACCATGCAATCCTACAGACCTTAGTTGGTGAAAATAAGTGTGAGTGTAAGATTAGAGAACTGTTGTTGGACTTGTAGATCAGCCCTGTGGCCTGGTGCGGATTTTTATTTTGGGATTAATGCCTTGTTTTTATTGTGTCTGTAAATTTCCAAATCCACCCCCCCCCCCCCCGAACCCCCAAACCCCCAACTGCCTCACCTCCCCACCCTTGGGCAAAATATTTTTGTTCAAAAAAAAACAAGTGTGTTTTGGTGCCTTTCGCTGCAGTTAGCCTTGTGAGGTAAATTAGCAAGGAATCTGCATATATAGATTGATAATTGCAAGAAGGGTGTCTCGTTTGTAATTTATTAGTTTCTATTATTGCGGGTTGTCATGGCAACGGCTTGCAGCCAGGGTGACGAGAGAGATGTTAGATATGCAATGATGAAGCTTCTAGCCTCAACAAATTGAGATGCACATTTTTATCAGCAATTTTCTGAAATAATAAGTAGGAATTTAATGAGATGTAAATCTGTCCGATGGCTGCTGCTGCTCATGTATTTCTGCCCCCCCACCCCCCGTTTTTCTTTTGCCTTTTTGCAGTCAGCTAATTAGAATGCGTTGTACAGGAAAGTAATGAGGATTAAGTTAATCAGCAAGATATGAGGATAAAGTCAAAAACGCCTCGAGTGTACATAAAGGGAGAGGGAGGGAATTAAGCAGCGGAAAGTTTACCTCACAGCTAAATGTCAGCCAGGGAAAACCTGAATTTTTTTTTCTCCTTTCTTTCCTGTTCAGATGGTTTTCGTACAGCAATGTTGCAGGTTCTCCAGAAACAAACGTGAGAAGTGGCGGAGGGGGAAAGAGCCAGTGGGCCCTCAGGCTGTGGTGTGTTCTGTATCAGAGCACCTACGCTTCCAGCCCTGACTGTGAAGCCGTGTAATCCTCCAAGAGAGGAGCAACACCAAATAAAATCCCAATCTAAGTAAGGCCTTGTAGCCCAAAACGTTCAGCAACGTAAGCACGTAAAAAGGAGCAGGAGTAGAGCATTCAACCCCTCTCTGCTATTCAGTAAGATCACGTGATCCGAGTTTAGCCTTAACACTACTTTCTGACTTGCCCATCCCCATAACTCCTTTGTAGATCAAGGGCAGGATTTTCTGGCCTTGGTCGACCCCAGACTGGAAAATCCTGCCTGAGGTCAACGGACCTTTGCATGGTCCGCTATGACTCTCATGGCGGCTGGATGGGAAAATTCCACCCCAAAGGTCTGTCTAATACAACCTTAAGTATTCAATGACCCAGTCTTTATCGCCCCGCAGGAGCCAATAATTTGAAAGATGAACGATCTTCTGAGGAAATAAATTCCTCTTTAGCTCCATCTTAAATGGATGACCCCATGTTTTGAAACTGTGCCCCCACTTCTAAATTCTCTACAAGTGGAAAGTCATCCCCACAGAGAGAAAGATGGAGAGTCGGTGCAGAATCGATGGGCCGAATGGCCTCATTCTGCACCGTAGGGATTCTGTGATTAGCAGTTACTCAAGTTCCAGTCCAAATGCCAAGTTTTAATCTTTATTTGTCTATCTCTATCACTTCATCCCCATCTCCATGTCTCTCTACATTGAATCAGTCTGACCCATTTATATCTTCCCCCACCTCCACCCCAATCCTCTGATTGCCCCCTCGACTTCCTGCCACAAAGGCTGCCACATCCCAGACTGGTGAGTTGTATTCATTGCCCACAGTTCAGTGGCCTCATGTAGGTGAGACTGGGGCCATCAGATGGGCTTGGGCCCTCACTTGCTATTGTGGGCAGGTGGTACAATCACAACTCCTCCTCTCTAGCTGTGGCCTCATTACACTTTCCTCTTGGAGGTGGGAGGCCAATCACATTTATCACCCAATATGAAAAAGCAGTTTGCACTCGCGTTCTTGTTTCTCAGTTTTTTTTTACTGTTTTTTCAGTTCTTCTGGGTGGTGTCCAGTCAGACAGACTTTCCAGCAGGTGTCACTGGATAGGAATGACTAGCTTGGCTGCATGTTTCCTTTCCCTGGCACGCCCGCACTGGTTCTATTTGTAGTTCTCTAATTGCTGCTCCAACTGAGTTCAGCTAACTTGGCATTAATCAGAAACATATAATTTCCACATGCAGAAAACTGAATGATAAAATTCTGCATAATTACACATAGATTTGGACAGATGGAATTTTGAGTGTTCACTTCACCTGCCTGTGATAATGGCTCTCCTCGGAGCTGGGTCAGGAGATGTTTTGACATCCACACGGAAAGGCAGACAGAACCTTATCTTAATATTTCATCAGAAGAGAAGGCACCACTGCCAGTGCAACAATCCCTCACAACTGCACTGAAGTACATTTGTGTGCGCAAATTCAGATGAGAAGACCTGAACCATCAAAACAAGTAAACCAAATTGAGCCCACGTAACAAGGGAAGGTTCCTGCCATCCTAAGGGTTTGGAACTTCAGAGATGAATTGTGGCAATCCTTGAAGGATTCTGTTTGGACACCGTGATGCAGCCTTGTATTAGTTATAAGGAACTCTTTACTAACAATACTAAATTATGTACATGTTTACAGTCAGTATGGAGAGTGCTCCATATTAGGTCCTTACATGTTGTTACTCATCTCCAGACTGGGCCCAACTCTCGGCCATGTGCTGCCTTACCTCACCAATGTGGGCAGTAATGTACTTAGTCTACTGTTAACCCTTTAGGTACCAGATCGTCTTCCTATAGTCTTCTAATTTAATGGATTTTGATTATCAAGATTATTTGTAAACTGTGCTACGTATCTGCACAAACCCCAAATAATTTAATTAATTTGGTCTACTTCAGTAACATTGTATATTATATGGTATACAGGACTACCTAGAATTATGGAAACAAACAGCACACAGAGCATTGGGCCCAATTAGTTCATGCCAGCATTTATGCTTTGCCCAAGCTATACCTGCCCATAAACCTGTATTTCTTCCTCCCTCATACACTTAACCTTCATTGAATAGGAACATGGAATCTGGAGTAGGCCAATCAGCCCATCGAGCCCCAGATGCTACCTGGATGCCATCTTTCATTTCTTCTATTTACTCCATTTATTTTTTTCGATTTCATTTCATCGCATTCATCCATCTTATCATCCTTCTTCACTTCTATTTTTCCACTTCACCGTTGCAACTTTCCTCCTTTCCACACACACTCTTCCCACTTCGGGGCAACTGCCATATTCCTCAGGCGGTCTTTTAACGATCTGTACCTCCTTGTTCTGCCATTCTCACGTTCTGATCACTTAATGGACACTTTCAGCACCTTCTCGGCCTTCTGTAAGCTCATTTACATTGCCTTTGTGCAATTCCCCCCCACCAACCCCAATAGTATAAATCTCTGCTGATTCTTTTTGCTCCGACAAAGGGTATCTAAACTTGAAACATTGGCTCTATTCTCTGCCCACAGATGCTGTCAGACCTGCTGAGATCTTCCAGCATTTTCTGTTTGTGTTTCAGATTCCAGCCTCCGCAATATTTTGCTTTTACATTTCTTCTATGCCCCTTATTTGATTTCTTGATGAATATCTGATGTGGTTCATTACTAGGTTCATTATTAATTCATTATTAGTCTAATTAGGATCTCTTGTAAGATGGCCACAATGTTCGACTTCCTTTTTAAACATATTATGGATTTCTATGCATGTTGGAAAGACTGTTGACGATATCAACCAGTTTCCTATTCTGCCTGTTACTAAACATCACTGTTTTTTATTGAACAAGCAACAAGACTTGAATTTATGGAGTGCCTTTTAATGTGATCAGACGTAACAAGATAATTCACAAGACTGTCATTAAAAGCAAAATTTGATGAGGAACCACTTAGGACAATATTAGGGCAGATGGCCAAACGTTTGGTCAGGAGCACCTTAAAGGGGGAGAGGTTTAGGGAGGAAATTCCAGAGCTTAAGGCCAAGATGGAGGAAGGCATGTCCATTAATGGTGGAGGAATTAAAAATGGGGCTGCTCAAAGACCAGAATTAAGGTGCAGATATGTCAAAGGGTTACGGGGTTGGGAGTGTTAGAGATATGGACGAGTGAGCCTGTGGAGGAAGGATGAAAATGTTAAAATTGAGGTATCGGCTCCTGGTTGAGCAATGTCAGTCAGCAAGGACAGGGCCCTGGATAAATGATATGAGTAAGGATTCTGGCAGCAGAGGTTTCATTGAACTCAGTTTATTTTATTTATTAGTGTCACAAGTAGGTTTACATCAAGTTACTGTGAACATCCCCTAGTCGCACACTCTCTTGTCTGTTGGGGTACACTGAGGGAGAATTTAACAGGCCAATGCACCGAGCCAGCACATCTTTTGGATTGTGGGAGGAAACCGGAGGAAACTAACACAGCCACGGGGGGAATGTGCAAACTCCACACAGACCGTGATCCAAACCGGGAATTGAACCCTGGTCCTTAGCACTGTGAGGCAGCGGTGCTAACCACTGTGCCACCCTGCAGACTCAAGTTTGTGGAGGGTAGGAAGTGGAAGATCATCAGGGAGTGGGTTTGTATAGTCAAAAGACATAGAAGAGCAAATCAGCAGAGGCAGATAAGGACAATATTCCCAAGGTGGAAACAGGAGGTGATGGCGAAGATACCTGGTTGTAAACTCCTCTTCCAAAGTCACAGAGAGCCTGGTTCAAATTCAGTCCGTTTCCAGGGAGAGGGATGAAGTTGATCACTAGTGCACAGAGCTCCAAATAAGTAGATTCACCATAGCTGCAATGTTCCTCAAACCTGTGCTTTCAGTCATTCTTGATGTTGAATGATTGCAAAGCTGTGCACTAGGCTGGCACTAACTAACTAACTAAGTACAGCAAAAATAGAATTTGCAGTACTTCCAATTTCATAAGTAGGCTGAGATGTAGTCCAATTTAATTTGAAATTGAGAAATGAATTTCTGATCACCATGTAATATTTAATCTTCCTGCTGTAATCTCTCTCTGGAGACCACTTCTTGCACATCAGCTCAAAGATTCCAATGGCATTAATTGTTTTATAGTGAGCTCATGACCTTTGCTGCAGATTGGAAGTTACCGTGCAAGTATGATACGCATTGCTGGGTCCGTGGCATTTTCTGTGATTAACAGGTGCTACTCTGCTGCCTTTTTCCACTCTGCCGTGGGACATGACTGATACTGGGAAGGCAGTGCCTCAAGAACAGGGTGTTGGGTGCACTAGAACAGTAGTTTTGTATACGCTATAATTCGAAATAAAAGCAGAAAATTCTGGAAGTGTGCAGCTGCTCTGGCGCTCTCTGTAGAGAAGGAAACAGGGTTAAACTTTTAAGTCAATGATTTTTTTTGTCAACAGAGTAAATGTAACCCGTGAATTGCATACAAACTGCAACGGGAGAAGAGCTAACATAGAAACTTAGAAGATAGGAGAAGGCCATTTGGCCCTTCGAGCCTGCCCTGCCATTCATCAAGACCATTGCTAATTGTCCAACTCAATAGCCTAATCCTGCTCTCTCCCCATAATCTTTGATCCCATTCATCCCCAAGTGCTATATCCAGCTGCCTCTAGTTAGCTCGACAAGTCCATGCCTTAATCTATGATTGTGGCTGGAATTTTTCTGGCCGTTTTCGGGATCTTCTGGTCCTGCTGATGGTGACCCTCCCTCTACTACGGGTTTCCTGGCAGCGGGGTGGGAGGGGGGGGAGGTAAATAGAGTGGGAAACCCCATTGACAGTGGCAGCCAATGGCAGGCTGCCCCTGCTGCCACAAACCACGAGAGGAGAGAGGAGGTGGAAAATTCCACCCTGTGTCTTGATGTTTGCTTTCCACATTAGTCCCCAAAACCCGTATTGAATAAGTCCCGCCTATTCCCATGTTCCATTATTCTTCATTTCTTAAACTGTCTTTCTAACCTAGTTTTAAACTTTGTTCCTCCTTATTTTAAAGAAATTGGAGTATTCTCCTGTTGTCTATCCCACATCTCTTGCATTTCATCTTTTATCTGTTCCTCTTGCTCTCACTTTTCAGAGGCAGGCTGTTTTTTTTAATCTATTTAGTACCTTAGTTTAAATACCTTTATCAAATTCTCATCGTTTTCTCAAGTCTTGTATTTCTTCATACCAGGCAGTGTCTTAGTGAATCTGTGCTGTTTCCTCTCTGCCTTGACATCCTTCTTGTAGTACAAAGCTCTAAACTGCACACAGGCACCTGTGGTGGTGTTAAGGTTTATACTGGTTTAAGTTTGCTTCTCAAAGTTTATAAGCTGTTACTTAAAGCCCAAAGGTCCTGTGCTGATGGGATTGGGGAGGGAGTTCCAGATTCTAAGCCAAGATTAAAGGGATGGTGATTGTTGTCCCAAGTAAGAATGGTTGGGGGAGGTAAGAAACAACAACTATCTCAGAAAAGACCTCAGGTTAAACACTCTTCCCATGCTTGATAGAAGTAACACAGGTTGGGGTTTAAGAGAGCTCAGGTTGTTGAATGGATGGGGTTCGGAGTGATCTCGATACATTCCACAAACCAACCCCCGGCCACCATTTTAACCTTAATTGTCAGCCGTGACCAGTAGTAACGCTCTCAACTCTCAAGTAAGAATGTTCTGGGTTGAAGGCCCATGTCTAGACTAAAGCTAGGCTGACGCTGCAGTACAGTACTGAGAGAATGCTCAGTGCCACCACATCCATTGTCTATTGGATGAAGTGCTAAACTGTGGGCCCCATCTGCCCCCACAGGTGGATATAAAAAATCAAACAGCACTATTCAGAGAAGAGCAAGGGAGCTCATCAGACATGCATTGCTACCTCAGAGCATCAGGGACCCGGGTTCAGTTCCCAGCTTGGGTCACTGTCGGGTAGAGTTTACACGGTCTTCCCGTGTTTGCGTGGGTTTTCTGAGAGTGCTCCAGTTTCTTCCCACACTCCAAAGATGTGCAGATTAGGTGGATTGGACATGCTAAATTGCCCCTTAGTGCCAGAGGGACTAACTAGGGTAAGTGCATGGGACTTTGGGGATAGGGCCAGGGTGGGATTGTGGTTGGCGCAGACTCAATGGGCTGAATGTACTCCTTGTGCACCGTAGGATTCTGTGACCTTCCAGTAAACTAGAAGTCCTAGGCAGCATGTGTCCCACAGCCAATATCAGTAAAACGGAATATGTGGTCGTAATCTCATTGTGGTTTGTGAGACATTGCTCTACTTAAACTGGCTGCTTTATCTCCTATCTTACAATCATGATTAGGCTCCAAAGGTATTTCATTGGTTGTGAAGAGCTTTGGGGAGAGGGGGTAACCTGAAGATGTGAAAGATGTTCTTTCTTGTTAACTTGCCTGAAATCGGGTAAAAAAGAAAGCCCACCCTCTCCAGAGGAACATGGGGGTAATGTAAGTAGCGCAATTGAGCCACTCGTTTCCCAGACTCCCAGTGAGGTTCACAATCAGAGTTACAAAGACGATTCTTTTCAGTCCATCCACTCTCACGTTGCACCCTGAGACTTGAGAATGGTGGACAAGTCGTCATTTTCTCCATTCCACTGGTATGGACGATGACAGTGACTATTTATTCACAAACTGACGCCTCTGACCCAACTCGTTCAACCTGAAGTTGTCAGTAGAACTGACCTGATCCAAATAACCTACCCGAAATTGGATAGAAATGTGTACAGAAACTGTAGTGAGGTCACATGAAAAATCTGACCCAAAGTTGCAGTACAGCAAGTAAAATGGGGAGGGCGTTTTGGCCAGTACAGTGGCTATTACTGCTGCCTTTCAGCGCCAGGGACCTGGGTTGATCCCGGCCTGGGGTGACTGTGTGAAATTTGCACGTTCTCCCTGTGTCTGTGTGGGTTTCCTCTGGCTGCTCTGGTTTTCTCCACAGTCCAAAAGATGTGCCGGTTAGGTGGATTGGTCATGGTAAATGTAGGGGGTTATCAGGTTACAGCGGAGGGGAGGACCTGGGTAGAATGCTCTTTCGGAGGGTGAGTGCAGACTCGATGGGCCGGATGGCCTCTTTCTGCGGTTTATAGATAATCATCAACAATCAGAGATAAGTGGCGTACAGCAGAAGTCTTGCAGGTGTTTTATTTTAAACCAGCAGGTATGGTGGTCCCTTATGCTTCTGATAGGAAATTTTCTCAGATGTTGGCTGTGCAAATTACTCCCATGTCTCATTTATTCTCTGCTTCTTTTTTCTGCAGAGTTCTCCAGACTCTCTGACGACAATAAACAACGCTGTCAACTCCCAGGGGATTGTGGTACCAACATCCGCACTACAGCAAGGGAATGCTGCCATGGCAACACAAGTGGTAACAGGTAAGTGTTGATGTTAAGATTCAAGGGCTAATCAGTTTCAGATCTTCCCTTTTCTCCTCTGCCCTACTATCATATGCATACTGTCTTCTTCACACAATGATTGGAAGATTGAGCATCGGAGATGACTTGTTTATTTTTGCCTGTTCCTTGAGGTTGAGAATGGGAGGGCGTATCCCCTTAAGGTCCCTTAAGACCTAAGCCTTCAGATGAGAAACTTCCAAATTCGCAACTCATTTGCTGGTGCTGTCCCTAGCTGTAGAATATTCAGACCAATCATAGCACCTAGCCCTGTCCTGTCCATGATCAATGGATCACCTAGGGCAGCACTGTGGCACAGTAGTTAGTACTGTTGCCTCACAGCGTTAGGGACCAAGGTTCAATTCCAGCTTGGGTTACTGTCTGTGTGGAGTTTGCATATTCCCCCCTTGACATTAAGCCCATTGAGCCTGGTCCCCCATTCAATGTGATCATGGCTGATCCTCTATCTCAATGCCATGCTCCAGCTGTCTCCCTGTATCACTTAATGCCTTAGTGTCTAGAAATATATTATCTCTTTCTTAAATGTTTTCAGTGACTTGGCCTCCACAGCTTTCTATGGTAGAGAATTCCACAGGTTCCCCACCCTCTGAATGAAGAGATTTCTCCTCATCTCCATCCTAAATGGCATATCTAAATTTCGTATCCTTAGACAGTGACGTCTTCAAGACACAACCCCCACATTCAGCCAGAGGAAACATCATCCCTGCATCCAGTGGGTCCAACCCTGTCAGAATTTTATATGTTGCAATGTGATCCCCCTTTATGCTTCTAAACGCCAATGAATATAGGTCCAGCCAACCATGTAAGAGTTGGGTAAGATATCGGGGTGTAGTTCTTTTCAGAGTTATAATCCTTGTTCATGAACTACTGACATGTAATGAATGCAGACTAGAGAGTTGAAGGAATTTCACTTCAGAAGCACAACTTGGTGAGGGATAGGAAGCTGGGAATGAAGACTTGGACAAGTTGAATTTCATGGACTACGTTGTATTTTTAGACCAGGCATTATCCCTCCAGGTCCTCTTTGGCATGAGGGGAGGTGGTGCCATCGTGGTGTTGTCACTGAACTAGTAATTCAGAGACCCAGGGTAATGCCCAGGGGACCCCAAACCGGATCATGGAGCTTAAATTCAGTGTTAAAAAAACCCTGAAATTAAAAGTCAAATGACTCCAACGTCCATCACCGACCTGGTTGCACTACTGCAGATTGAGTTGGCCAAGTCCTGAAGGACATAGCTATTAGAGTGAGCCTGCATTACGTAATGAGGGAACCAGCAAGAGGGAAAAGCAGATGTGGTCTCATCTGCAGATGCATCTGTCAATGGCAGTATTGGTAGGTGTGACCATCACACATTCCTTGTGTAGACAAAGACCTGTGTTCACGTTAAAGATACCACCATGCTAAATGGAATAGATTATCACAGATTGGTATGGCTCCTGCTCTGCCCAAGATCGCAAGAAACTATAAAAGGTGAATGTAGTCCAATCCATCACGCAAACCGCCTCCCACTCATTGACTCTGTCTACACTTCCTGCTGCCTCGGCAAAGCAGCCAGTATAATTAAGGGCCCCTCGCATCCCGGACATTCTCTCTTCCACCACATCCTGTCGGGAAAAAGATATAAAAGTCTGAGGACACATACCAACCAACTCAAGAACAGCTTCTTCCCTGCTGCTATCAGATTTTTGAATGGACCTACCCCTCATTAAGTTGATCTTTCTCTACACCAAAGCCAAGATTGTAACACTACATTCGACACTGTCTGGTTTCCTTCTTTATGAACCCCGTGCTTTGCCTGCATAGCGCACAAGAAACAATACTTTTCACTGTATACTAACACGTGACAATAATAAGTCAATTCAAAATCAGATCTAGCAACTCAGTGGGCATCCTTGATGCTCCGTCAGCACCAATTGAATTGTACTCCACCTCCTGGCCCAGCTACCGCCGGTTAAGAATACAGGAGGGCAAGCGAGGAGCAACATCAGCCATACGCAAAAATGAGGTGTCAACCTGGTGAAGTTACAACATACTATACTTGTGTGCCAGACAGTGTATGGAGCAACTAATAAGCAGAGTCAAGCAAATTTGCAACCAATGGAACAGATCTAAGCTCTGCAGCTCATTATTAACTTATAACGTTTGTACAACTTTTCCATTTCAATTTCATTTTTAATTTCATATTTGATCAGGGAAACTAAAGGGAGATTTTTGCTTCCTTATATGTTGTCAGCTGCCTGAACTGACTATATTTCGTAAATGCACCTTGTGCACGCATAGAGCAGGCTCTTTGCCTTTTAAATGTTAGCAAGTTTCAACTCAGTTGTATTAAAGCGGAAGATATCCCATCGGCACTTTGGCAACCATTGCCCTGTGGTGAAAGTGATCAGAAATAAGTTCTTGGTGATAATGCAGGGAGCCTGATCTGAAATAACAAGAGGAGGAGAAGTCCGTGTTGAAAGGGAAAGGAAGGGTCATGCCAGGTCTATTAGATTGCCACATTTCCTGGCTACTGAGTGGTATTATCAAAGAGTGTCAGACTGGCGAAGCTGTTTGGACAGTTGCCATACTGATGATGAACCTCTGGCAAGGTGGAAAGCATTAGGATGATGCTGTCCTGTGATGCCAAACGAATCAAGGACAAAAAGATAGATGAGTTATAAAATCTAATATTTTATTTGCCCTACTTGTATTGTTCAATCTATCCTAACGATATGATTTTTGCCTGCATTGTCCATATCATTTTACCCGTGTTTCCTATTTTCTTCTTGAGTTTCCTTTACATTTCTGTCTGCTTCTCCCATTGTGTATTATTTTTGGTCTGCTCTCTCGGTGCTACTTGGCACCACTTGACTCTGGAATTTAAAAAAAAAATTTTCACGGTGTGGCTGCGTGTTTTTGCACAGCGAGGAGGGTCTAAAAAGGAAACTGCGAGTGTACTCACATTGTCTTTTGTGCTGTACGACTTCACAGGTGGAACAATTTACCAGCCGGTAACTATGGTAACCTCTCAGGGTCAAGTGGTGACCCAGGCCATTCCGCAGGGTACAATACAAATCCAGAACACACAGGTGAGAACTTCTACAAACTCCTTTATGTTTGGGCTTCTGAAACTGCAAAGGTGAAAGCAGTAGAATTGTTAACCAAATCTACAGTCTGAAGCATCTTGAGATTGAGTTCGCACTTGAGTGAGCACTCCTTGTGAGCTTGGGCCAACAGTACAAATTGCTAGCTGGTGCTAAATTGGCAAACTTGCTTGGATTGTCAAAGTTACACCAGTCATCATGTAGCCACTTACAACTAGTGCAATTGGGATACTCAAAGAGCAATGCATGGAGTTGAATGCGGAAGCTTTACTGCGACAAATCAGAGTGTGCTTACTGTTTGTGGCAGCTTCCTATCCATCCCTTACTTTGTGCAAAGGGTTCTCACAAAATGAAGAATGTAGAATAGTATAGGCAAGGCACGGTAAAAGTGGAGCTGTGTTTTAAACAGATTCTGCGCTCTCAAACTCTGTGGCTGGTTGTGCTGGTTTAGGGAATGTTACTGCATGTTTGCTGTGGAATGGCAGTAGTAGCAGTAATCTGACACTAACTGTAATTACCTCAGCCCCAGCCTATATACTAATAAACACCGTGGGGCTTGATCACACCAATTAAAACATTGTTAATCAGACCAGTTGTCCTGCATTTTTTTTGGTAGATGGGTGTTGGGGACTGTGGGGTACAGGGAACATGCTAACTGTGAAATTGTATGGCAGGTGACTATTTCTCATTGACTTTCACCCAATGCTCCTACACAGATGCCTCATTAATTTTTTTCTTGCATAAATAGAATTCTGCTGTGCGCCTTTACAAGTGCAACGATTCATTAACACTTGCTGTGAGGCAATCATTGAAAGTTTTCAGGCCTGTGAAGAAATATAAGTTACCAAAAGAAAAACTTGTATAATAATCGTATGTAACGTGCTGCCTTAAAGGGGCCTCACCAGTCGTGATGTTAACCAGAATCGCACCGTGAACTACCTCTTCTGTGTATGTATGCAAAACGCTACAGCAAGTATCTAGGAAAGCTAATAGAGTGTTATCATTTATTGTGAGGTGAATTCAATACAAAAATAGGGAGGTTATGCTTCAGCTGTACGGGGCACCAATGTAACCACGTCTGCTTTATTTAAGGAAGGATGTAAATGCATGGGAAGCAATTCAGAGGTTTACTGAGCTAATACCTAGAATGAGCAGGCTGCTGAATGAGGAAAGGGTTGGACTAAGCTAGACTTCCTTCTGTTGGAGTTTAAAAGAATAAGATATGACCTGACCTAAATATTTAAGATCCTGAGGGATCTTGGCAAGGTGGATGTGGGGAGGATGTTTGCTCTTGTGGGAGAATCTAGAATGAAGGGTCGTTAATGACAGAGGTGAGGAGAATTGTTTCCTGTCAGAGAATCGTGAGTCCTTGGAACACCTCGTCTAAGTGTGGTGGAAACAGAATCTTTGAATATTTTTAAGGCAGAGGTGGATAGATTCTTGGTAAGCGATAGGTTATCGGAAGCAGGATGCAGATCTGAGGCTACTTCAAGGGGTGATTCTGACTTGGAGACATTCAGTCATGGTCCCACATATGGTAGCTTTTGCACTGTTGACTTCTGAACTGAACATATGTTACCAAATGTCTGAACCTGCAGTTTCTCTTGTACTGAGCAGGATTACTACTGCAGTAACACTTATCAACCGTAGGGTAAGACTTACCCTGTCTCATGGTGGTCTAAACCCAACTTGTGTTCCCAGCCACGACCTTATTAAATGATGGAACAGGCTCAAGGGGCAAAATGGACTGCTACTACCCTTTGTTCCCATGTATGTTTGAATTAGGTCCAAGAAGGTGAAACATCAGTCAACCTGAGAAGGCCAGCCATGCAATCCCTCATAGCATAATCTCTGAGTGCATTTTTGTCCAAATTTGCTAACATAGGAAGGAGATCATTCGATAACACCTAACATTTGTACTTATGTGGTGCCTTTTAATATAGTATAATAGTCCAAAACTCTCCACAGGAGCACTTTGTTATGATCCCGTTAGGGACCATTAGTGTTTAAAGTAATCAACTGACAGAGCTACACCACAAGATATCACATTTAAGTAAACACAAACTTCACTGTGTGTCTAAGTAAATTAAACAAATCAAGCATCACTAAATTAATACGAGAGCTTATAAAGACTTGTATTATAAATTTAGTCCTATTTTTAATTCTTCTCAAGATTTGCCTTATCTTGCAAAATTTTGAAGGTTTATGCATGTTTTCCTGGTTCCAGCTATTCTACAAGGTACAAGAAGGTCCCTCCATTTGTCTTTGGCTAAGCTACCCTCCAACTTTCTTTTAAAGTGCCACAATTCTGGATTCCACAGCTCAAAGCATAGGCTTCACTGCAGCTGCTGAACAGTTATAGAATTCCTCCAGTACAGAAGGAGGCCATTCAGCCCATCAAGTCTGCACCGACCACAATCCCACTCAGGCCCTATCCCCATAACCCCATGCATTTACCCTAGCTAATCCCCCTGACTCTAAGGGGAAATTTAGCATGGTGAATCCACCTAACCAGCACATCTTACAGACGGTGGGAGGGAACTGGAGGAAACCCACACCCAAACGGGGAGAATGTGCAAACTCCACACAGAACTGAACCTGGGTCTCTGGGGCTGTGAGGCAGCAGTGCTAACCACTGTGCCACCGTGTCACCCTCAAAGTTGCTTAAGTAATGAGAAAAACCATTGGTTTCTGATGGCTAGGGTTTCAAACTGCAACATTCAGAACTCCCACTGCAACATGATTAACTGCCTTCCTCTGAGGTGATTACTGTAGATTTCCTTCTTTAATTTCCAGCTAAAGAAATCTTCCAGTTGTCGTTTACTTTACCAACGTTGTTTTATACTGAATGCCAGCTCCCAATAGCAGCCTGCATCATGAATAAAAGATCTAGCATTTACTGTACTTCAGGTGTAGATCTGGCTACGTAAAACCCAAAGCTGACACAGTCTCTTGGCCGCTTTTGCAAACATTAACCGACCTTGCCTGCCGGTTATGTACAAACCAAATTCACATTGGTAAATTCAAAACAAAGAACCTCGCTAAGCTCTTTCTATTTCCAGGTCAGTGTGCGAGCCCATTTGCTGAGGACGAATCCAGTTATACTCGCTAAACCTTACCAGCGCCAAAAACACAACTTGTGCCAGTGAGATCTCGATTTGAGGTCTTCCAAAAACTCAAAACCAGTTGTGATGACCATGCAGGAAGCACGGAGATGCCTGTAGGCCCGGGTTTTGGGGACAATTGCTCCCTAACACCAGGAATGGGTGTGTTATGAAGAAAGATTGGGCAGCTAAGGCTTGCAACCATTGGAATTTAGAAGAGTAGGAGGCGACTTGATCAAAACCATTAGGATCTGAGGGACCTTCACAGTGTAGATGAGGAGAGGATGTTTCTTCTTGTGGGAGAATCTTGATCTAGAGGTCACTGTTTAAAAGTAAGGCATCGTTCATTTAAGACAAAGATGAGGGGTATTTTTTTCTCTAAGCGCTGAGAGTAGCTGGAACTCTCTTCCTCAAAAAGCAATGGAAGCAGAAACTTTGAATATTTTTAAGGCTGAACTAAATAAATTCTTCATTTACCGGAGGTGGGGGGGGGTGCGGCTAAAGGTTATCAGGGGTGGACAGGAACGTGGGCTAGAGGTTATAGTCACATCAGCCATGACCTTACTGAAGGACAGAGCAAGCTCGAGGGGCCAAGTGGCCTACTCCTGCTCCTGATTCTTCTTATCTCTCGGGCTGAACTCTGTGCTGGTTTTAATATATCTGAGCATCCAGAATGTAGAGTTGGGTATTTCCTGGGAGTGTATTTTAAAATTAAAAAGTGTTCCCAATGAGCACAGTGTGCATTAAAAGCCATATCAACATGCAGTGTTTGTCTAAAACACAGTCTTTCATTTCTGAATGGTTGTACTTTGCTCTTTTTTTTTGCTGTCATCTTTCCTCTGTCTGATCCTGAGAGTTTGGATTCTTTCGGTGTTTCACAAAACATGAATTAAAAGCAAAAATTTAGGCTTTTGAAACCGTGTGTTTCTTGGGGCCAACTAGTCCCAGGTCTCCAACCCAGAAGCCAATCTCTTGACAAGTTCCTTATACTACCTTGGTCATTTAACACATTGGAGCCTTCCTTAAGAGTCTGAGATTCAATGGGGGGAGGATTAAGATGTGAGACAAATCACCTTTATGAGCATTTATAATAGACATCAGTAAGTGTAGACTGGTGCAACACCTGTAACCTTTACTTCGAAGAACAAAGAAAATTACAGTGCAGGAACAGGCCCTTCGGTGCCAAGCTCATGCCGATTGTGATGCCCTAACTAAACAAAAAAAAACCTTCTGCCCTTATTTGGTCCAAATCCCCCTCTTCCCTCCCTATTCATGTACCTATCCAGATACCTCTTAAATGTTGCTAGTGTGCCTGCTTCCACTGCTACCTGTGGCAGCACCTTCCAGCCACCCACCACACTCTCTATGTGGAAAAACTTCCCTGCGTACCTCCCTTAAACTTTCCCCCTCTCGCCATGAATCTGTGCCCCCTTGTATTTGACACTACCACCCTTGGAAAAAAGCCTCCGACTATCCACACTGTCTTCCTTTCATTAATTTTCTGGACCTCTATCAGTTCTCCCCTCATCCTCCGTCTTTCCAGTGAAAACAACCCTAGTTTATTCAACCTCTCCTCATAGTCAACATCCTCGAGACCAGGCAACATCCTGATGAACCTTCTTTGCACTCTCTCCAAAGGTTCCATGTATTTCTGGTACTAGAACTGTATGTAATACTCCAAATGCAGTTTAACCCAAGGTTTCATATAGCTGCAACATGATTTTCCAACTCTTGTACTCAATGCCCCAGCTGATGAAGGTAAACATGCCAGATGCTTTCTTAATTAACTTGGCCATTTGTGTTCCCACTTCTGGGGAACGGTGGACCTGCATGCCCAGCTCCCTCTGTATGTCAAGGTTCCTAAGGTTCTGCCATTTACAGTATAATTCACAACTAAATTTGACCCTCCAAAATGCATCACCTTGCATTTGTCCAGGTTAAACTCCATCTGTGCCCAAGTCTCCAATCTATCTATCTTCTGTTGTATCCTCTGACAATCCCCGGCACTATCAGCAGCCTCACCAATCTTCATGTCATCTTCAAACTTACTAATCAGACCACTCACATTTTTCTCCAGATCATTTGTACATACTACAAACAACAGAGGTCCCAGCACTGATCCCTGCCGAACACCACTGGCTACAGATCTCCATTCTGATAAACACCCTTTCACCACTACCCCCTGTCTTCTATATCCAAACCAGTTCTGCATCCATCTAGCCAGCCCACCCTGAATTCCATGTGATTTTAGTTTTGTATCAGTCTGCCTTACTAAAGTCCACATAAACTACATCCACAGCTTTTCCCTCATCAATTATCTTTGTCACTTCTTCAAAAAATGCAATCAAGTTTATGAGACATGAGCTTCCCTGTACAAAACCATTCTGCCTGTCACTAATTAGTCCATTTTTTCCAAATGTGCATATATCCTTCCCTCAGTATCTTCTCCAAAAGCTTCCCCACCACTGATGTCAGGCTCACTGGCCTATAATTTTCTGGATTATCCCTGCTTCCTTTGTTGAATAAGGGAACAACATTGGCTATTCTCCAATCTTTTGGAACCTTGCCTCTGGTCAAGGAAAATATAATGATATCTGTTAAGGCCCCAGCTATTTCTTCCCTTGCCTCCTACAGTAATCTGGGATAGATCTCATTTGGCCTCAGGTGTTTGTCTACCTTATTGCAATTTAGGATACTCAACCCTTCCTCCTTCAATATAGTCAGGGGTAGGTTCTTTACCCAGCGGGTGGTGAGGGATTGGAATGCCCTGCCTGCTGCAGTTGTAGATGCGTCTAGTTTGGGGGCGTTTAAGAGATCTCTGGATAGGTTTATGGACGAAAAGGGATTGGTATAGGCTAGTGGGTCATTGTTTTTGTAACTGGTCGGCGCAACATCGTGGGCCGAAGGGCCTGTTCTGCGCTGTAATGTTCTATGTTCTATGTTCTATGTTCTATATTGACATTCTCTAGAGCATTCACACAACTTTCTCTGACCTCAATGTCCATCATGTCCTTCTCCTTGGTGAATACTGATACAAAGTACTCATTAAGGATCTCACCCACTTCCTGTGGCTCCACACATAACTTTTCTCCATTGTTCTTGAATGGGCCTACTCTTTCTATTGCTACCCTCTTGCTTCTAATATGTGGATAAAAAGCCTTGGGATCCTCCTTGACCCAGTTTGCTAAAAGGCATTTCATGGACCGTCTTAGCCCTCCTAATTCCACTTTTAATTTCCTTCCTACTGCCACTATATTCCTTAAGGGCTTTGTCAGTTTTCGATGCTTAGACTTATCACATGCTTTCTTTTTCCTTTTGACTAAGTTACAATTTCCCTTATCATCCATGGTTCCCGAATTCTGCCACTTCTATCCTTCATTTTTGTGGGGAAATGCCTGTCCTGCACTTCAGTCAACTGGCCTTTTAAAGCTTCCAGACATGGATTTGCCCTCAAGTAGCTGCTCCCAATCTACACTCCCCATTTCTTGTCTAATTTAAATGTCATTGGCCCTTGCCCAGTTAAGCACCCTCACCCAAGGGCGGGCCACTCTTGTCCTTATCCATGACTGCCTGAAATCTTATGGAATTAGATTATGGAAACCCAAACTTCCTGAGTTATGGACAGCTCTCAAAAGCAAGCTTATGCCTGACTATTTAGGGTGGTCATAAAATATCCGAGGGTGGCCCTAATCAAAAAAGGAAGAATCAGATAAGGCCAGCATTCTTCCATTCTTTTCTCAGCTGATACCACCCAAGGTATCAGCCATCCTGCTCATCACTGAGGATCTTTTATGCAAATTAATTGTTGAGTTTGCCTAATGAATAAGTTCATTGGCTCTAAGGTGTATTTAGATGTTAGGACTATTTCTTTTTACTTTGCTTTCCAAGATCATACATTTTTCAACATTGGTATGAGAACTCCTCACAAGGCTGCATGTGCCATGGTTTTTGGCACTTGTCTTCAGGTTCAAGGAGACCTTGTGCCAGCTGTAGTGCAGCTGCTCGCATTCTTCATCTCTAAGTCAGAAGGTTGTAGGTTCAAGTCCCACTCCAGCATAAAAAAGGGCTGGCATTGCAATGTAATACTGAGGGAGGGCTACACTGTCAGATATGCCCTCTTTTAGATGGGTCACAAAACTGAGACCACATCTGCCTTCTGTAGTGGGCAGAAGAGGGCCAATTATAAATGGGTTACAAAGAAGAGTGAGAGTTATGTTGTCCTGGTCATTATTTACCCCCTTAATCGACATGAGAAAAAAAGTGTATCTGGTCATTACCACAACGTAGTTTGCGGGAGCTTGGAGTACAGAAATATTTTGTCTACATTTATGCAGTTGTCACTGTGTTTCAGAAGTATTCCATTGGTTGTAAAGCATCTTGGGACATCCAGTGGTTGTGAAAAATGCTGTATAAATGCAACTCCTGGTTACTTTTTGGTAAGAGTGCAAGATGATACGAAAGATTGCAAGCTGGCAAGTTTAGGGCTTATGTCAAGAGGAACAAAGGATGATGGCTAATACGGAGAATGGCCTTCAGTAAGATGGTGGAGATAAGTTAGCAGTGCTGCCTCACAGTGCTAGAGACTTGGGTTCAATTCTGGCCTTGGGTGATTCTCTGTGTGGCGTTTGCACGTTCTCCCTGTGTCTGCCTGGGTTTCCTCCGGGTGCGCCGGTTTCCTCCCACGGTCCAAAGATGTTCGGGTTAGGTTGATAGGCCATGCTAAATTATTCCTTATTGCCCCAGATGTGTAGGCTAGGAGGATTAGCGGGATAAATATGTGGGGTTACGGCCTAGGTAGGATGCTCTGTTGGAGAGTTGGTGCAGACTTAATGGGCTGAACAGTCTGTTCTGCACTGTAGGAATTCTGTAAGTACCACAGAGTCATGTGGTGTTGTGAATCATTGGTTTTGATGGAAAAATGTGAAGCAAATAGACTTCTTCATAATTTAATCCCTGTGATTGTTAAGGTTTTGTGTAACACATGACATATTGCATTTGTGATGAAACCTATACTTAACCTTGTCGATTGTCGGGAACTGCAATTCCTGACCAACGTTGGGACTCTTGCACGTGTGTGCTGGCCAGGAATTGGCTGCACTTCTGCAGTTTGGATATTTTACCCACTCCAAGCCCGAGGACGAGTGTGTGCGGCTGCTTAGGAGGGAAAAAGAAGAATGGTGCAAAAAAGCAATAATGGCACCTGGAACATAGTGCCATTATTGGGTGAGTGACCCAGAGAGCGGTGGGGGCAGGGAGGGGAATGGGGAGTGCGCCCAAAAAGAAATCCCAGGAAAGGGACAAAGAAGTAGGGCAGAAATAGGTCCTGGTAAGCTAAGTTAAAAGAAAGGAGCAGGGAAATAGACTCTGAATTAAAGAAAGCAACAGGGAGCAAACTTGTAGTGAAGTGGGCATGAGAGAAGCCCTGAAGATCCAAGAAGGTAGTCAAAGTTTGGTGACTCAGTGCTGTGGGGCAAAGGTACCTTTTTGGAGCAGTGGTGTTCTGCTTGGCATGACCAAAGATCTGAAATTGTGCTTGCAAGGTAAAGCTTGAGTGTGCTCAGAGATCCAGGGGAAAGAAATCTTGGAAGGCCTGGTTGAAACTCTGCGAGGTGGGCCATTGTTGAAGCTATCCAATTTGGAACAACTTGGGAGAGAATTTTAAGGCAAGATCTTGAAACGTGGAGATTGGAAACCTTTATGAGAAAGACAAGGTTTGTGAGATTGGTGACTAACAAAGTGTTAAATGTGTGCAAGAGTTACTGAGAAATCCATGGAATCTAGTTTGGCTGCGTCTGTCAGTTATTGTGTAGTGTGGTCCATTTGATCACAGTTTGCTTGTTAATTCCCATGCATCTTGTACTTGCCCTGAATGTTAAGAGTGTAAGGCAGATATTGTAAATTGTTTTATCTTTCCGAACTTGTGGAGTGAAGTTTATTTTTGTTTGCTCCAAACCTGTGGAATCCTGTGGCTTTGTTCATGTTAAGTGTTTTGAATCTCAAACCTTATCTACTTTAAACAAAACATTATTGGTCTCCCACATCCTGGGATCAGAACACATTCAGGAATTTGGGTGAAGTGAAACAGTTCTGATTTAATCTGAGATTTGCTTGTTGCACAATTCAGTATTGGTTTCATATTTGAAAATATCATGCCATTAACTTTTTTCCATGAGTTTATTTCTTCTTGCACCTCCTCCACATGTGATGATTGAGCTCATTAGCACCTTTTCTTCGTAAAATTGAAGCCCTGGGCTGATTGCAGTTATTATGGAAATAAAATGAACTTGCACTTTGAAACTGAGTGGCTTCCCTGCCATTACCTGTATCTACCACTGAATCATTGCTTCTCAAATAACCCTTTAACCCCCTCTGTGAGTTTCAACATGTTTGTTCCTCTCTTTTGACACCCTCCTGCCTGGCATCTTGCCCCCACCACCAACCCCAGTTTTCACACTCTCCCGTGTGTGCTCAGCCCCCGTGTGTACAAGAGCACGGGCGATCAGTTCCCCCACCCAACAGTTGTTACAGCAATCGCTCTGGATAAAGCAGGATCCTTTTTTTTTAAAAGCATTTATTCTGTCGCCCTGCTGTGAATTTTATTTTCAGATCCTGTGTGTGCACACGGGCTCATTGTGACGAGTGTGTGGTGTGAGTAGAAGCTTTCTCCCTTCTTATTATGATTTGTTAACTTGCGTTATTTCCCATCAAGTGAGCATTCACAACATCAAATTGGAGGTCTAGCTATTAGTAAGGGAGACTGTCACAATTTAGAAGATATTGGGATGGGCAGAAGTTGTGTACAGTTAACTAATGAATCTCGATGTAGATATGTGTGAATCGGGAAGCCAGATACTCTACGGAGACTAATTCTAGGTCAAGCAGAGCAATCTAGGGTCACAGGTGCACAAACTGTTATAAGTAGCGATGCAGTCGTAAAAAATTTAAAAAGACAAGGATTGGGGTTCATCTCGAGAGAGAGAAAGAGAAAATTGAAAAGTCATATTTAGTTAAGTCAGATTTGTACAGAGTCGTGGTTACACCACATTTACCAGAACACAGTGCATAATTATCTCCGTATTTCAAAAAGATATAGAGGCACTAGATGAAGATGCAAAAAAGAAACATGTACAAGGATGATAACCAGAACTGAAAGGTTATACCTATCAAGAAAGGTTGAACTGACTGGGGCTCTTTCATTGCAAAAAAAGATAAAGAGATGACCTGATAGTGTTTATTTCAGTTTGTGAAAGAGTTTAATGGGACAAATGTCGAGAAGACGGTTTCGCTCGTGCAGGACACCAAAATCTAGGGCCGTAAATGTATAATAGTAACTTTTATAATTCCAACAGAGAACCCAGGCGAAGCTTCCTTGCCCAGAGCATGGTTAGAATGTCAAACTTGCTGCCACATGGAATAGTTGAGGTCGTTAACATAAAAGCATTTCGAAAGCTAGAGAAAAGGGATTTGAAGGATATGCTGGTAGATTTAGATGAAGTGAAGTGAGGGGAGGCACAAGTGGGCAACATGGTGGCACAGTGGTTAGCATTGCTGCCTCATAGCGCCAGGGACCCGGGGTTAGTTCCAAAGCTGGGTCACTGTCTGTGTGGAGTTTCCCCGTGTCAGTGTAGGGTTTGCTTTGGTTTCCTCCCACAGTCCAAAGATGTGCAGATTTGGTAGATTGGCCATGCTGAATTGCCCCTTAAATATCCCAAAATGTATAGGATAGAGGGATTAGTGGGGCAAATATGTGGGGTTTCAGGGATAGAGCCTGAGCAAGATGCTGTGTCGGAGAGTCAGTGCAGACTTGTTGGGCCAAATGGCCTCCATCTGCACTGTTGGGATTCTCTGAGGCTGGTGAAGACAAATGTGGACTGAACTTCCAGTTTCCACGCTATACATGCTCTTTGATCATCCCTACTGATGAATGGTTACCTTTCCAAATAGGTGGAAGAATTGGAAATTAAGAACAGTATTGGTTCCATACTGTGTTATAAGAAATAATTATTTATCAGAATCTATAAATAAACGATGTAAGTAGATCTCCTCTGACATTACTCAGCGGGTGAGAGAGAGAATACATTGATTTATAACGAAACTATCGAAAAAGTGGAAATTAATTGTGATACTTGCTGGAAATGCATAATATGTTTTCTTGTTTTATACACCGTCTCCTTAGTTAATTAAATAATTTTATCTCCAATCCCAATTATGAAGCAAATTAATCAGTTTTTTGAATTACGATGAATAGACTATATTGTGTATATACATACCCAGCATTATCATATAACTCCTTGAACGATGATATTTAATATTAATTTAAAATGCCTTAGCCAGCGTCCCTTGTATTTCACTCAGCCTGTAGCTGGGTTGTCACCATTCTCTCCACACAACACAGTTAAAGTGGCTACTATGATTTGGGAGACATTCTCAGCGCGTGTGTCCGTGACGTGTGAATCGTTCAATCCGGTTGTCGGACCAATGCTGTTGTGCTGACTGAACCAAGGTACGCTCACCAGGTCGGCTAACTTAAGTGGGGCTACTACTGGGTGGAGGACAATTGCTGTATTGTTCCTCCGCGTGAACTAGCACGTTCGGGAGAGGAGGCGAGTACACTGGGAGAAGAGACAAAGGTAACATGGGAGCGAAACTGGATAAAGATGCAAGCTTCAGGCACTTGATCCATACAATAGGCAGATACGAGGTTACGATCTTCCCATCCATTTTTTGAGCACAATTAGGTAGCATGTATGGGAGGAAAGTACTCAACTATTTCTTAAAGCTGCCTCTCTGAAGCTGCTAATAGTGTTAAGGTACAGTTCAACAATTCCTCCATTCATTCTTTCCCAGTGTGCAGTGTGATATCGGAGACATGTGTGAGGTTGGACATTGAGGAGAAAATGTTAAAAGTTTTCACTTTTTTTTATTAGTGTCACAAGTAGGCTTACATCTAATACCACAATGAAGTTACGGTGAAAATTTCCTAGTCGCCACAGTCCGGCGCCTATTCGGGTACACTGAGGAATTTAGCATGGTCAATGCACCCAACCAACATGTCCTTCGGACTGTCGGAGAAAACCGGGGCACCCAGAGGAAACCCATGCAGACATTGGGAGAACGTGCAAACTCCACACAGACAGTGACCCAAGCCAGGAATCGAACCTGGATCCCTGGTGCTGTAAGGCAGCCGTGCTAACCACTGTGCTGCCAAAGCACAGATGGGCTGTGGGTGGGTGGTTTAAATGGTTTTGGCTTTTGAATTGCTTGCCCTTCCCACCTCCCAATTATTATCGGAGGTTGCTTCAATACCGTGACTGAATTGCAGTACCAACCCCCTGTTCCATGTCTGTGGTTAGGAACACTGAGGTGCTACTGCAGTGGCAAGGATGTTACTCTGAGCCCTGACCAGGGCTAAAAGCTGGGCACTGCATGTTGTCTGCCTTCAATAGCTCAGCCATTCGAGAAGCTGCCTTCACTGCTACTAATGAGTAGAGATGAATACAGAGCGATGATCAAGTCTTGTATTGTAGCTTACTATTTGCCAGTTGAACAAGCTGCACTGTTAAATGCAGCGTAGAGAGAGAGGAGTGTAGCAGTCCTTGTTCTGACAAAATTAAGTCGTTCACAAAGAATTTTCTCTGGCTGTAGGTGATGCAGCCGCTAGGTCTGTGTTTTCTCATTGCCACGGCAACCGTCATGCCTGTGCTGATTCCAGCGTTTTTTTTTTCTCCTTCTTCAGGAAGTTGGAATCGCGGTGTCTGAAAAAAATTAAAATTCCCCACATGTACTCGATTAGGAATGATGCTTTTAATTTAGCCATTAGTGTTTGTTATTGTGCCATCTCTGGGTGAGATTAAGACTTGATCTCAATTTTACAAGTCTGCATGTGATACTCTGATTTGCATGATTCTATCTGGAGCTTTGTTTCATTGCTACTGACATTCAATACACTTAAATATTACAGTTGGCTTTTTTTTTGTGAATTTTATGCCCATTGTGTCTGGGATGCTGACTGACAGGACTGGAATACTCTGTCATTTCAGGTCCTGTGTCGGTAGTTAGGGGTAACACAGAATGTATGCCTCAGCCACAACCTCAGAGAAACACTTGCTGAAATTGTGACTGCCCCATTTCAGTTCATGTTGAACATCTACATTTGGGGTTGTCTATTCTGGTTGGAACGCGAGCTTGAGATTTCATTGTTAGGTGGCACAGTAGTTAACACTGCTGCCTCGCAAAGCCAGGGCCCTAGGTTCAATTCCCAGCTTGGGTGGCTGTGTGGAATTTGCACATTCTCCCCGTGTCTGCTTGGGTTTCCTTTGGGTGCTACAGTTTTTTTTCCATAGTCCAAAACACATGCTGGTTAGATGTATTGACTATTGATCCATCATTTTTAACCTATCACCTGTATTTTGATAACTAATGCATGGGACTGATCTCCTTGGGTGAAGGTTGAGATTTGGTGGAGATATTCAAAATCATCAGGGGTCTGGATAGATTAAAGATGAGTTGAAATGTTCCCGTTGGCAGAAGGATTGAGAATCAGAGGGCACAGATTTAAGGTGATTGGCAAAAGAAACAATGGCAACATGAGGAAAAACTTTTTCATCCATTGAGTGGTTTGGATCTGCCTGAAATTATAGTGGAGGTGAGGTCAATTGAGGCTTTTAAAAGAGAATTGGGTTATTATCTGAAAAGGAAACAGTGGCAGGGTGTTAGAGAAAAGGAAGGGGGATGGCACTAGATGAATTAACTAATTACTTTAAATTTGTACCTTACATTCTCAATTCTTTTACAAATGTGAACAATTTCACTCTGCCTACTCTATCCAGACCACATGTGATTTTGAACACCTCTCTCAAATCCACTCTCAACATTCTTTTCCCTAGGGAAAACAGTCCTAATTTCTCTAATCTGTCTTTATAACTGAAGTTCAACATGACCTCCTTGCTCTTGTACTCTATACCCCATTAAGAAAGCCCAGGATACCGTATGCTTTATTAACCACTCTCTCAGCCTGTCCTGTCACCTTCAATGACTTGTGTGTATATACCTCTAGGTCTCTGTGCTCCCTTTAGAGTTGTACCCTTTATTTTGTATCGTATAACAGAGGAGGGAGACTTGCAGCATCAAGCTGTGCCAGCCTCAAATCACATCATTTGCTTAGGCTACTTGTGCGTAACCAACCTTAATAAAGGGTGACATAGTGGTTAGCACTGCTAGCTCACAGTGCTAGGGTCACTGTCTGTGCGGAGTTTGCACGTCCTCCCTGGGTCAGCGTGGGTTTCTTCTCACAGTCCAAAGATGCACGTGTTAGGTTGACTGGTTATGCTAACTTGACTATGTGTTGGGAGATTAGCAGGGTAAATAAGTGAGGTTACAGGGATAGGGCCTGGGTGGGATGATTGTTGGTGCAGGCTCGATGGACCGAATAGCCACCTCCTGCTCTATAGGGATTCCAAGATTCTAGGAATTTGGCATTGAAACTGACAACCTCCATTAGAGGTTCGGGATCAAAGATGTAACTTCAATTAGAGATCGGAGAATAAGGTAGCTGGCAGGCAGGATTGAATCCATGAAGACAGCACCGTGGCACAGTGGTTAGCACTGCTGCCTCACAGCACCAGGGACCCAGGTTCAATTCTGGCTTCAGATCACTGCCTGTATGGAGTTTGCACTTTCTCCCTGTGTCTGCATGGGTTTCTTCTGAGTGCTCCGGTTTCCTCTTTCAGTCCAGAGGTGTGCAGGTTAGATTGATTGGCCATGCTAAGTTGCCCCTTAGTGTCAGCAGGGTTAGCAGGGTGAATGTGTGGGGTTACAGGAATAGATGGGAGTGTGGTCAGTACAAACTCGATGGGCTGAGTGATCTCCTTCTGCACTGCAGGGATTCTATGATTTAATCTTAAAAAAAAAACAAGTAGGTGTTGGTTGAAGCTTAAACTCTTGCATATCAGATTCTGGATCCAAAAGCGCCTCCAAATCACCCAATTCTGAAAGAAAGCAAAGAAGGAAATCTTACATTTATATAGCACCCGTCATGACTGCCTCAGCCACTTTACAACTAATGAGTTGAATGTATTTACACCTACCCCCAGGGTGCCTGCCTGAGGAATTCCTGTGATTGCACACCACCCACCTACCCTGGCCATCGAGAAGCCTTCCAAACCAAACTTCTTGCAGCATTTAACTCCCCCTCCCCGTCTTCTGAGTCTCTTGATTCCTCACTGCTTCCCGCTCTCGCCCCAATCTCTGGAGGTCCCGGATTTTCCTTACCAACCTCATGCACTCAGCAACTGATTAACCCACATCGTCCGTCATTTAACCACCCCCCCCCCCCCCACCCCAAGTTAGCCCCTCCCCTCCTTGGGCGCTGAATTAACATGCAGCGGCCTGCACCAGACTGCAGTCCGTCTGATTGGAAGCTAGCCTGTCAACCAGGCTTGGCTTCTGGGCGAGGCTGAAATCAGTGATGTAACACTGTTGGCACGCCACAGCACGTGGGTGAATCCCCACCCACCAAGGTCTCTGTTACTTTTGGACCCATCTCCCTGCTTGTGGGAGGTTAGCTAAGTAGACCTAGCTGAGCCCTAACTTTTCATTTGCTTGTGTGAAAGCTGGATTGAGAGTGCCTAACGGATGATGCCCTCAATGGGAAATGGTTCCCCACTGGGTGTCCAAAGTGTGACAGATGGTAGACAGTTGATATGTAGGAAGGGTGAGATCAAATGGTGGGGGGTGGGTGGGAGGAGAGGATTTTCCTCATCGGATGTAATAATGTAATAAGCGCCTTTGTCCCTTTTCATTCTTTCTCCATAAATATAGGTGAATCTGGAGCTGACCTCTCTCCTACAGGATGGAGAGGACAAGAAGTCAAAGAGTAAACGTGGTGTGCTGCCCAAACATGCCACGAACATCATGCGCTCCTGGCTTTTTCAGCATCTCGTGGTGAGTGACCAAAGTTACCCTTCAATTCTCTCTCTCTGAGTGGCGAAGGTTATGTGCTACAGCCCTTGATTGGAATTAAGTGATGTCAATCCAATTGCATTGTGTTCGTTGAGCTGCCTTTGTGGCAATTTCATGTACATACAACCAAAAACACTTCTATTTAACAGTCAGCAAATTTCCCGAGCTACCTTTTTCTCAACTTTAGCAAACAGCGCCTGTGATAAATTGGTGGGAAATGACGGCAGGTCACTCGCCCATGACACGTCCTGGAGTTTTGGTTGGCATGGTGACACAGCGGTTAGCATTGCTGCCTCACAGCTCCAGGGACATGGGTTCGATTCCCGGCTTGGATCACTGTGTGGAGTTTGCATGTTCTCCCCGTGTCTGCGTGGGTTTCCTCCGGGTGCTCTGGTTTCCGCCCACAGTCCAAGATGTGTGGTTTAGGTGCATTGGCCATGCTGTATTGCCCCTTAGTGTCCCAGAATGTGTAGGTTAGAGGAATGAGCAAAGTAAATGTGTGGGATTGTGGGAATGGGGCCTGGGTGGGATTGTTGTCGGTGCAGACTTGATGGGCCGAATGGCCTCCTTCTGAGCTGTGGGGTTTCCATGAATGTCATGTCTACAGCATGGGAAAAATGGATCATGAGCATGAAAGAAAAGTCAGTGAGTCAAACGTGTTGAACTTGTTGTTTGCCTTGGTAAAGGTCAATAATAATGAACTCTTCCCACATCGATTGGACAAATGAATATTGTGATCGAGATCGGGCTTGATAACACCGAGTTCCGCAAAATAAATTTATAATGATCAGGAGAGTAGTGCCAGAAGTGAATGGCACAGAGGAGCTTCCTGTCATTGGTGAATGTTAGAGGTGGTGAAAGAAGGTGAAGATATTCATTTGATTTAGAACATAGGACATTGCAGTGCAGTACAGGCCCTTTGGCCCTCAATGTTGCGCCAACCAGTGGAACCAATCTAATGACCCTCTAACTTAAACTATTCCAATGTTATCCATATGCCTATCCACTGACCATTTGAACGCCCTTAAAGTTGGCGAGTCCACAACTGCTGCAGGCAGGGCATTCCACGCCGTTACTACCCTCTGAGTAAAGAACCTACCTCTGACATCCGTCCTGTAATTACCACCCCTCAATTTAAAGCTATATCCACTCGTGTTAGCCGTCAACATCCGAGGAAAAATGATGATCTGAGAAAATAAATAATGATTTATGAGATAGAAGCAAAATGAAGAGAGTTTACTGGCTTTTAACTCAAACCATGCAAATGCAGATCTTCACTCCAGACGAAAAAAAAATAATTGAGCTAATAATTATTCAGGAAATACAGTCACTTTATTCACATTATTAGACACATAATCTATATGTGGGTGACTTGTGTTTTCAGTACAATTAGTGTATTGTTCAGGACTTCCCGATCTGCTATTTTAGATGAAGTTATTAACCTGTTTCAAAGGAACTGGTCACCACCTTAATTTAAATAATGGATGAAGCACTTTTATGCTAACGCATTAATGTGACACTACAAGGTTTCAACTGAAAGGTGTGGCAGTGTTGAATGTCAGTGTGTGACATCTGTGGCTTTCATCTGGAATTTTAATTGCAATTTACGATAATCACAAAAGATGGAAGGGCTTGTTAGGAAACAATCTTTGCACAGAGGGTGAGAAGAGTGTGAAATCTATTGCAGAGTCCACAGATTCCTTTAACAGGAAAAGAATTGATGGAGAGTGAACAGGAGAGTGAAATTGCACTGAGAGGCTCATGTTGTGCTCAGTTGCCTGTTTTTAATGTCATTCTATGAAAAGAGCTTTCGAGGTTTGCAGCACTAAGTAGGACCGTTCGGCTCATCCATGGATGTGCTATCTCTTAAGAGCAAATTAAAACGAATCCCACTTGGCCTTGCACACAGCTCTTTAACTTATTCTACAACTTTTCTTTGAAAAGGTGTAATGAATGGTCTTGGCTCTTAATATATCCTGTAACAAAACTGACTATGTTCTCAACCTTCTCCATGAAGACATTTCTCCAAAACAGTCTCTAAATGGAGTCACAGAGATGAACCCCACTGGTGCCTGTGTCTCACCTCTATCAATGTACAAGTAGTGTGATGCCTCTGTCTAATGGATAGCTGGTCATTGATGCTTCTGCCGAATGGCTCGTTGGTCGTTGGTGCCACTATCATTTGAAAGCTGGTCATTTGAGAACTAGGCTACAGGCATTTAGAGACTCCAGGACTGATTTGGGACAGTCAGCATGGCTTTGTGAGTGGAAAATCATGTCTCACAAATTTGATTGAGTTTTTTGAAGGGGTAACCAAGAAGGTAGATGGGGGCCGTGCAGTTAACATTATTTACATGGTCTTTAGCAAGGCCTTCGACAAGGTATTATATGGTAGGTTGTTACATAAGATTAAATCTCTCGGGATCCAGGGTGAGGTAGCTAAATGGATACAAAATTGGCTTGATGGTGAAGAGAGAGGGTGGTTGTAGAGGGTTGTTTTTCAAACTGGAGGCCTGTGACCAGCAGTGGGAGGGTAAATTTTGTCTTTTAAAAAGCATTTAGACAGTTACATGGATAAGATGGGTGTAGAGGGAGATGGGCCAAACACAAGCAATTGGGACTAGCTTAGAGGTTTTAAAAAAAAAGGCGGCATGGACAAGTTGGGCTGAAGGGCCTGTTTTCATTCTGTAAATCTCTATGACTCTATGGTCGTTGGTGCCTCTATATATTCGATAGTTGGCCATTGGTACCTCCCTCTATTGGATAGATGGTCATTGGTGCTCTCCATAACAGATAGTTGGCTGTTGGTGTTTGTACCTAATGGATAGTTGGTTGTTGGCGTCTCTACCAATGGCTAGCCACTCTTTTTGAGGTTTTTGCAACCGATGCTTTGCCTTAATTTATGAAGTTTCTAATGCATTTTAAAGAATCAACAGTGAAGATGTATCGTGACCACTTGCTAGTTTTCCTTTTCCTTTTGTTCCTAAATGAAGGGAAGCATAACCTCTAATGTACTGTTTCTCCAGCTGAAAATTACTGAATATCTTGCAGCATAGCTGAGAGAAAAAGCCATTTAATCCCTTTAGCTGATTTCCACTTTGTGGTTCTATTTCAGGATGTGAAATTACAAAATTAGAAACTATTACTGCACAGCAACTGGCCATTCAGCCCTCTGAGTCTATATTAGCTATCCTACATGTCAGCCACCTAACCTGATCGAGCAATCCCCCAATTTCCCGTAGTTCTTTTGACATTCCTCCTTTTCAAGCGACAACCTGTTTCCAATCTGAGAAAGAATTATGGCTTCTGCTTGAAAATCAGGAAGACGTTCGACCTTCCAATCATCCTTTCAGTAAAGAATTCCATTTTTTTTTCTCCTGCATTGATACATACCAGATTAGAGTGTATGAGCTCTAAGGAGAGGCTGGACAAACTAGGGATGTTTACACTGGAGCGGCGGAGGTTGAGGGGAGACCTGATAGAAGCCTATAAAATTATGAGGGGCACAGATAGGGTTGACAATTAGAATCTTTTTCCCAGGGTTGAAATGGTATATATATTTACTACAAATGTACAAGTGCATGCGCCCCCCCCCCCACCACTCCCCGTCTAATGCTAGGGGGCATGCACTTAAGGTGACAAGGAGAAGATTCAAAGGAGATGTGAGAGGCAGTTTTTGTACACAGTGGTAAGTACCCGGAACATGCTACCAGGATGGTGGTAGAGGCAGACATGATAGCGGGCGCTTAAGTGACTTTTTGATAAGCACATGAATATGCAAGAGATATGGACTAAGGGCAGGCAGAAGGGATTAGTTTAATTTGGCATCATGTTCGGCACAACATCATGGGCCAAAGGGCCTGTTCCTGTGCTGTACTGCCAACGTTTGATACTCTTATCTCTTCACTCCCGATTGAATGAGGATTCAGTGCAGTTCTTTTTCTGAATGCTCTGATTAGTTCAGTAATGATCAGTCTCGGTGATGGTGTGTTGGATAAGCTGAAGGCCTGAGTAGAAAGAATTTACAACGTTAATTTAACTTGTGAATTTCTCTGTTTATTGTAAATATGGTTATCATTTCAGCGTACACCGCACACACCGGAAACTTTCCTCATTTGTCTGTTTTGCATTACTGAGCCATGAACAAGATTACGTTTGTAGTAAATATATGTTTCCAATTTATACATCTTTGTGGTTTCATTAACAAGCTACTGACTGGATTTGCAATCAGCGGGAAACTATCCATCTGGATGGATAAACCGAGGGACCGAAATAGTTTTCCTCGGCTATAATTGCCCTGTGATCATGTGTATTAGAGAGAGAATCTGAGAACCAGAATTTATCTGCATTTGGAGAGACAGAGATTAATCAGAAGAACAGTTAGCATGGTTTTGGTAAGGGGAAGTCATGTCTGACCAATTTGGTTGAATTTTTTGAAGAGGTGACCAGGTGTGTAGATGAGGCCAGTGAATTTGACACAATCCGCTTGGACTTTAGCAAGGCTTTTGACCAAGGTCCCATATGGGAGTCTGATAACGAAAGTAAGAGCCCACGGGATCCAAAGAAATTTGGCAAATTGAATCCAGATTTGACTGCATGGCAGGAAGCAGAGGCTGGTAGTCGAGGGGTGCTTTGCTGACTGGACAGCTGTCGATAGTAGTCATGATGTGGATATGCCGGTGTTGGACTGGGGGTAAACACTGTAAAAAGTCTGATAACACCAGGTTTAAACCTGGTGTTGTCAGACTTTTTACTGGACAGCTGTGTCCAGTGGGGTCCTGCAGGGCTCAATGTTGGGGCCCTTGCTGTTTGTGGTTTACATAAATAATTTAGACTTGATTTTTGGAGGGTAGATCAGTAAACTTGTAAATGATATGAAAATTGGTGGCGTGGTAAATAGTGAGGAGGGATAGCCTTAGATTACAGGAGGATATAATCTCCCTGATCCTCCTGTCAGGTGGGCTGATGAGTGGCAAATGGAATTCAATCCAGGTAAGTGTGAGGCAAATGCACTCGGGCGGGAAGTTTAAAGGGGATGTGAGAAAACCTTTTTAATCCAGAGGGTGGTGGGAGTGTGGAACTCAGTGCCTGAAAGGATGGTCATGGCAGTGACTCTCATAACATTTAATCGGTATTTAGATGAGCACGTGCAATGCCAAGGCATACAAAGCTATGGGCCAAGTGCTGGAAAATGAGATTAGAATTGTTAGGTGGTTTGTCCTTGACTGGCACAGATACAGTGGGCCAAAGGGTATTTTTCTGTGCTATGGGTCTCTCTGACTCCAATCTGGAACTTTCCAGAATAAGTAACTTAAGAAACCTCAACCTTGTATCCTTCATTAGTGTTTCCTTTTGTTATTGTTTCCTTTTTGTTATTGCACTATTTTAAAATTGCAGGTAAATTAAGTCATACATTACACTCGTGGAAAGTGCAGATCAGAGTTTCAACACAGTCGTGCTGTAGCTTGACTGTGACCTGCGCTGCTTTTCAGTGCGATTCCCTGTTGGAAGTACAAGATCAATTTACCCATGTATCTTCTCTTAATCTTTATGACGCAATAGATACTCGGCAGACTAGCTGTGTAAATGAGGATGGCAAGGAAGCATTTTATTTTTGGATCAGGATCATATGTTGAAACGCTGTGCATATCTCAGGAATTCTATACAACGGATGTGGTTTGGCACATTGGAATTCTCCTGTTGGGTTAGGTATGGCTCTCGAGTGGAGAGTTCCAAGTTCTTTTCCATTAACTCACACTACGTGCTTCAGTCTGATACCATGAGATGCTGCTTTAATCCACTCTGCACAGCTGCAGTAAAGACACCAGCTGGTGTGATTCCAGTTCATGAAACCACAGGGAAAACAAACAGCAAAAAGCGTCTATGGCGAAAGTCGTTTTCCCTCATGAATAACCTCATCGTGACTATGTTTGCTCCTGGCTTATGCTCTGGAAACTTTACTTCAGGTGATAATTCCTCCCCACCCTTGGAGAGTTACAAAGTCATTGCGTTGCGCCCTGACACTGGAGGACTAAAAATATCAAAGACAAAAGGACCAGTCACAGAATTATACAGTGCAGCAGAGGCCCTTCAGCCCATCTGCACTGACAGGCAAGAACCACCTAAACTCCCATTTAAGCCCATTCACTCAACCCGTAAACTTTGCGGTCACCCGTCTATATTACATTACACTGTCTACACAGTTTCCAAGCCTTAAATTCTGTATCTCATTCATCTAACCTGGCATCAGATCCTTTGTGCCATTTGTGTGAAGAGACTCCTGCTGATATTTAGTCTTGAGTTCGCATTGTTTATATTTATGACACTGGTCCCAACACCCTGTCTTGCTTTAACGCAACCGGTTGATCAGCCATTGTTCATGGGCAAGATTGGTGAGCTTGCAATAAAAGGGTGTTGAAATTATAAGTGAGTAAATTGAGAAAATTATTATTAAGACAGTAATTACAAAAAATTGTATTTTTTAAATGTAGTCAGTAAATTATTAATGAATTAGTGAGAAAATTAAACTTGGACTGGGTTAATAATTTAGTCCTATGGATGAAAACTCACTCAGACAAGACCAATTGACCACATTTCCCAGCCCTTTTTGATTGTTCTCAATTTCCAATCATTCTCCCAATACCTATCAACAGTCTTTGTGCAGAAACATATCTCCTTTTCTCTTGAGCTCATTCTGTTTGTCTGTGCCCTTCCTTAAAAAATATTTCATGTTCATTGCCGTCCTGAGTAAAGATAGTTTGGACTTTTACTCCAACATTTTGTCCTTGTTCTGTTTCCAGGGGCAGCACTGTGGTACCGTGGTTAACACTACTGCCTCATAGCGCCAGTTGATTCACAATTCAACATTTCTAATTTTTGTGGAAACCTGGGGAGATTGTCACTCAATTCCCCCGAATGGGGATCTGAAGATGCCAGCAGAGCTTCCAAAGAGGGCGCCCATTCTTAGAGTTACATTGAAGGTCCCCCTCTCCATGCCGCAGCCACCCCCCCCCCCCCCCCCAAAACATACATTGCGACCCTCTCTTCACCCGCAGACATGGAGAACAGCCCCAACTTATGAACTCCAGAAGAGCAAACACTCTCTCTTCCATCCCCCATCACGAAATATCCAGATCATCCCCACACCACGCAGGCAAAAGGGTGACCCCACACCCTCCTTCCCCAAGTGATAAAAGCCCCACAATGGGGTCATCTACAACCCATCTCTTCAGGCCCTGCCCCTTGCCAGTTCTGGCCTGATACTCTGACAGTGTCAACCTGGCGTGTCAGGTTGGCACTGCCAGAGTGGCAGCGCTAGGGAGCATTGCCAGGGCACTAACAACCATGTCCTCCATTCATCTGGGGGGGCTTCAGTGGCCTCCCAGTGTGGCCATCAAGACTGGCTTCTGTTTATGGAGACCAGTAGTGAAACATGCTAGGTTCCCACTGCCCCCGAAGGTCAGAGATTCCCGGGAGCAGGAAGAATCCATCTTGAAACTGGCAGAGAATATTTAAATGAGGATTTAACTCTGCTAAGTGAGTTCACACCCTCGCTGGGCATGAATCAGATTACCCGGGTTGCAGGGGTGGGGAGAATCCCAAAGGGAGTTCTCCCCGGTGCTGTGACCCATCCCCGACAATTTTCCATTTCTGTGTGACCCCAGTGTGATCTGCACATGAGCAAGGTGTGGGGAGGGGAGTGAATTGGGGCCCCTAACTCCAAATGCTGTACACCTTGGAACACCTGAGAGATCTCCAGCTAGATCCTGTAGCTGAACCACCTATTAAGTAAGAAGAAACCATGAGTTGACTTTTCTACATGGTTTGAGTCTGTGCTTCGATGTACTGTCAAAGTCCCACTTCAACGAGATGAATTGACCATTAATCCGATTCCTTTGTGGTCGACCCCAGCTCCAGTTTCCTGTCATCTCTCGACATCCATCGATCCTTTCTTCAACTGAAACAAATCTTTTTGCGTTGCGTAGAAATCCGAGCCAGACGTTTTAATTCTGTGCATTCCTCAGGTGGAAGCTGGATTTCAAATCGCATTTAATTGGTTCCCATGAAGGAATAACATTCCTGAAGTGTGAGGTGAGAATATTTGATCCATGCCTTTGACACCTGGTGTGATGATCAAGATTGTTCGCTGAGGGAGTACATTAGGAATCTATCTAAACCAATTTACGGTGATGGCGGCTTTATTGAAATGGAGAGAAGGAAGAAGGATTTACGTTTATGTAGCACTTTTCATGGGCTCAACTCAAAGTCTTTTAAAGCCAATTCAGCTGAGTGGTTTGGCAGTGTAGTCACTTGATTTGATTTATTATTGTCACATGTATTAGCATACGGTGAAAAGTATTGTTTCTTGTGTGCTATACAGAGCATACTGTACATAAAGAAAGGAGAGAGTGCAGAATGTAGTGTTATGGTCATAGCTAGGGTGTAGATAGTGCAATATTACAAGATTATCTGCCATTTTGTGATGTTGCCGAAGGGATAAACGTTGTCAGATATTGGGAAGAATTCCCTTTTCTCTTCAAAATTGTCCCGTTGGGTCTTTTGCATCAGTCTGAGAAGGCAGGCATTGACCTCATTTGACATCTCATTCAAAACACTGCTGCCTCACAGCGCCAGGGACCCGGATTCGATTCCCAGCTTGGGTCACTGTCTGTACAGTGCCTGCTGTTCTCCCCGTGTCTGCGTGGGTTTCTGAAAGACATGCTGGTTAGGTGCATTGGCCAGGCTAAATTCCCCCTCAGTGTACCTTAACAGGTGCCAGAGTGTTGCGACTAGGAGATTTTCACAGTAACTTCCCTGCAGTGTTTATGTAAGTCTACGTGTGACACTAATAAATAAATTAAAAAGATGGCATCTCCTCTGACAATGCAGCACTTCCTCATTACTGCTCTAGAATTCAGTCTGAATTTAATATTCAACTCTCTGAAGTGGGACTTGCAGTCTCAACTGTCTGACTCGAGGTGAGCGTGCTGCTGTTGCCCTGTAGCTGACAACTAGGAGATGATTACAGAGGAGATGTCAGGGCTAAGTTTTTCACTCAGAGGGTGGTGAGTAAGTGGAATCAGCTGCCATTGGTGGTGGTAGAGGCAAACTCGCTGGGGTCTTTTAAAAGACTCCTGGATGAGTACATGGGACTTAATGGGATTGGGAGTTACAGATAGTTCTATGGCCTGGTAGGTATGGATATGATAGGCGCAACTTGTGGGCTGAAGGGCCTGTTTGTGCTGTAGTGTTCTATGTTCTATTTGATTCATATTCAGTTTCTGCTCACTGTCAGCATAAAATTGAAAATATAAAGGAAGTGGCTCCCATGCACTATACGGTGTAAGAATGGGAAGTTTTCACTCGTGTCTCTGGCACTGTAAATGTAGTCATGATGTGGGTATGCCGGCGTTGGACTGGCGTAAACACAGTGAAAAGTCTGACAACGCCAGGTTTTAGTCCAACCTATTTATTTGATAATATACTCACAAGCTTTCGGGTTAGTCCCTTCGTCAGGTGAATGGAGAGTTCTGGCCTCAGACAGAGCATATAAAGCACAGACAGTTTAGAGATTCGCATTCGCATTCTAATCAGTAATCTCTAAACTGTCTGTGCTTTATATGCTCTGTCTGAGGCCAGAACTCTCCATTCACCTGACGAAGGGACTAACCCGAAAGCTTGTGAGTATATTATCAAATAAATAGGTTGGACTAAAACCTGGTGTTGTCAGACTTTTCACTGTAAATGTAAAGTGACATACAGTCAGAAACGTTTTCTACCTTCTATCCCTGAGACAAATGTCTTGATGTGGGTATGCCGAGTCTTAAATTGATGGCTGCCTTTTCTGTTATCTCACCCAATCCCTTTCTCCCAAATCCAGGCCATTGATGTCAATTGTAGCATCAATGGTCCAGTTAGTAGCTGAATCAACACAAGGGTGGCATGATGGCACAGTGGTTATCACTGCACCAGGGACTCAGGTTCAATTGTGAGTCACTATCTGTGTGAAGTTTGTACGTTTTCCCCGTGTCTGTGTCGTTTTCCTCCGGGGTGCTCCGGCTTACTTCCACAGTCCTTCCACAAGGTGTGCAGGTTAGGTGGATTGGTCATGATCAATGCGTGGGGCTGTGGGGTTAGATTGGGGGAGTGGGCTAGTTAGAGTGCTCTTGGTTGGTGCAGACTTGATGGGTCAAATGGTCTCCTTCCACATTCTAGAGATTCTCTGAATTCTGGAAAAGGCATTGAGAACTCCTTGAACGGTTTGATGCATTTCTACTCTGCAACGATGCAATTGCCAAAAGGGGAAGCAGGCCTTTTGTTCCATTCTGCTAGGCACGGGCTCTCCTGACACCCACTGTCCAATCTTGCTCATGAAAGCTGCCTCCTGCTTCCTCAACATTATGCCCAACAGACTACTGACCACCCAACTTCCCTTCCTATACCCTCATTAGTTGGTATTGTTTGTGGTTCTCTCTCCTGAGATACTGTTCCTGTCCTAATCAAATCTTCCATCCTCTGCTCATAGAAACCATTCTTTACCCCTGTAACCTTGCAAACCACCACTTGGTTTCCAACCTCTCTTTCCTGTCCATTCTGATGGTTAAAATATCTGTTTGTTGACATTTCCTTAAGGACTCTTTACGAATGTTTGGCTGCTTTTCAAAAAGCCATAATTACCTCAGCAGAGGATTTATAAGTTAATTTGACTGACATCTCGAACGGGCAATTAAAGGATTAGTTGTCTTTGATGTTAGATTATGAATAGAAGTTTTAGATTTATAGGGTTTGAATGGACTTGCACGAATGTGAGTTTTTAGAAATGTGGTGATGGTTATGGTACATTTTTGAACTTTATTTAATCTTAACTTGGCTCCTGAAATTTGTCCATAGTGGCCACTAAATGAGTTGGCATAGAGGGTATACGTGCCGAGGGTGGGAGGTTGGCATGAGTTGACTTATGAATTCAATCCATTATGTCCCAGGTGCTAAATTAGGAGTTTATGGAGATTGTTAACATTTAAAGTACAGGATGTTTTAATGCTTCAATTCGCTCTTGCCTAATAACAAGGGTGGAACCCTTTGGAAGTATTTTGATGGGTCAGTTCAAGGGGCAGTGAAAAGCTCTTGAAGCAGTTGGTTTTGGTGAGTCTGCCAGCCGGATCTGTCAGAGATACAGGGACGTGGAATAGGTCCCATTAAGTGAGTTAAAAGAAGGGAACAAATAAATAAGCTCTGAATTAAAGACAGGCTGAGGGGAGCAGATTTTAAAGAGCACTGTTGGGGCAAAGGTACCTCTTTGGAGTAGTGGCATTCTACTTGGCATGGCCATAGATCTAAAAGTGGGCTTTTGAGCTCATCTTGAGTGTACTCTGGAAAAGGAATCTCAGAAGGTGAGATTAAAACTCCTTTAGGTGGACCATTTATAAAGATGACAGAATGGGAGTGACTTTTGGAAAGAATTTCACAGAGAGATTTTCAAAGTTGAAGCTGAGAATCCCTCATGAGTTTCAGTGAGCTTGTTTGACTTGGTGTTTACTGACATCTGGATGGGTTCTTGGGAAATCCATGGACTCTGTTTTGGTTGCACCTGTTATTTCCACTATAGTGTGGTGTGTTCAACCACAGTTCACTTGATAATTCACACGTACTTCATACTTAACCCGAATACGGTGGCACCTTGGGACCTCAGCGCCAGGGACCCGGGTTTGATTCCTGGCTTGGGTCAATTTCTGTGCGGAGTCTGTATGTTCTCCCTTTGTCTGCGTGGGTTTCCTCCTGGTGCTCTGGTTTCCTCTCTCAGTTTGAAAGACGTGCCGGTTAGATGCATTGGTCTTGCTAAATTCTCCCTCAGTGTACCCGAACAGATGCTGGAGTGTGGCAACTAGGGGATTTTCACAGTAACTTCATTGCAGTGTTAATGTAAGCCTATTTGTGACACTAATAAATAAACCGTAAACTTTATTAGAGTATAAGTTGCATATTATAAATTGTTTTATCTTTCTGAACTTGTGTAGTAAGGTTTATTTATATTTGTCCAAAGCCTATGGAATCCTGTGGCTTTTTCCAAAAGCAACTGGGTTGAATCTCAACCTTTATCTACTTGCAAAAAAGACATTACTGGTCCCTAACCAGATCCCCAGGCCTGACCAAGGATTATAACATAACATGATGTTGACTTGGCAAGGGGCTATATTGGTGGGTTTGGGAGTTGACATGACTTGGCATTTTGTTTACATATTGGCAGGGAGGTGGCATAGAGAGTGGGTGAAGATGATGAGGTGGGGGCCTAAAATTTAACAAAACAATTGAGATGATGTTCGAGAAAATTGAGGATGGCCTTTCAATCAGGCCGGACTGCATCCTGCATCCACCCTCCAGGAGTGAAGCTCCCACCATTCAGGGGTCTTTCTAACCAAAGCAGGTGCCGAGAAATTTCCCAACTTGAGCTACTCACCTCCGTAATGAAAGTCAGGGCCCAAATCTCCTTTGCCCATTCACCCAGCCTTTGCTTGTGGACGCAACCTGGTTCCTGGTATGTCAGCACTTGAGTTTTAAAACTCTCATCTTTGCTTCCCTATCCCTCAATGACCTCACCCCCTCCCCATCTGTTTAGTGTCCTTAAGCCTGAAAACCATTTGAGATCTATGCTGTCCTCCATTTCTGGCCCCTTGCGCACCTCCAATTTTAGTTGCATTGCTACTGACTTCCTTGCCTTTCCAGATTCCTTTTCTTTCCTCTCCTTCTTTAGGACATTTATAAACTAAATCTTCGTCCAATCTTTTAGTCATCTGTCCTAATACGTCCTGAGCTGACATGGTGCCAGATTATATTTGCTAATGGTCCTGCAATGTGCTTTGGGCTGTTCTACAATGTTAGAAAGGCTGAATAAGCAATTTGTTATTCTAATTAGGACAGCATTAAAGCAAATTGTTAGCCTTTAAAATAACTTTTAAAATAAACAAGCGAGAACGTTTGTACCAATGTAGGATTGAAAATGACCCTGGAAAGGGGCTTGGCTAATCTGAACTAAATTACCTGCGTAAAACCTGAAGCAGTGAGTAGGAATGTTCTAAGGGATGCATTTCGACAGTGTAGAGATTAGTATGGAGTTGCAGATCTAGTTCATCAATGCATACAAATTTCAGCGCTCTGAATGCTTTAATATCCATCATGGAGAAAGCTATGTTTAATGGAATTTAAAAATAAAAGGTGAAACTCTGATCGCAGTCAAGACTTTCCGGAATGCATTGCATGAAGGAGAAGTAGTGGCTCCCTTCCAGTATTGCAACAGTGCAAAAATAGTGCAGCACCTAGCCCAGAACAAACTGAGATTTACAGCTAACATGTTACAAAGGCCATTTAATAGTTTTAAAATAAAAGCTGACTGTTTTCCTTCTGAACAACACAGTAAGAAGCCTCACAACACCAGGTTAGAGTCCAACCAGTTTATTTGATAGTAATCTCACAAGCTTTCGGAAACAGTGATCCTTCATCAGGTGTGTGGAAGGCTCTGATCAGAGAAGGGCGAATAAAGTCACATACACAACCTCTGATCAGAACTTCCACACACCTGACGAAGGAACTCCATTTCCGAAAGCTTGTGAGATGACTATCAGATAAACTGGTTGGACTCTAACCTGGTGTTGTGAGGCTTCTTACTGTGTTTACCCCAGTCCAACGCTGGCATCTGTACGTTCAGAAGGAAAACCAGTAAAACTTGGAAGTGACTGGTACTGGTTTTGTATACTTTGAAAGTGAAGTCTGGTTCAGAACGGAACTAGTCATTTCTAAGCATTTTTCCTTCTGCGAGGGGGGTTTGTTTTGTGTAAACTATAAATATAATAGTTCAGTCACCGTATTTAAATAATGCAGCAAATTTTTCATCTGCGCCCCTATTCCCACCCCATCCTCTAATACCCCAGCTGGTTATATTCCATAGTGTGGAGTATACGGATGAAGATGGTCCAAAGTTGGTTCCGTTTTTGGTAGGGAATTAGCTGGTCGAATCTGTGGTGACAATGGCAACAGCAGCATTGAGGAGAGAATCAGCCAGAGTACTCCCCCTCCTCATTGTTACTGCTGTCAGAAAGTGTTGTGCACTTGGCGAGTGCTGAGCAGTAATGATTTCCCCCTCTTTGTAAGTTCTGTACCAGTGCCTGTTTTTGCGCTGAGAGTTAGTAAACTGGAATTTACCCCAAGGCGATCAATATAGACTTTCGCAAAGGCCGGAAAAACATTTGCTGTAGCCTTTTTATACTAACTTTAATCACTGAACAACATTGAGTCAGTGGGCTAGAAAATCTTCTTGGGGATGTGGTGTACTTGTGCGAGCACAAACTGGGGGCAAAATGAAGTTGGCAATGAGAGTGAAGTTAGAAGGTCGGAAGCAGCAAATGGAATTCTTACTTTAAACCAAAATGCGAGGAGATGGGAAAATGGAAGATAATTGGGAGACATCCCCCAATCTGTATTTTTTTTTTAAGGAGCATGCAAAATCTGGAATTATTGCCCAGAAAATTGTTTTTCAGTGTCTTGCACCAATGGTTTGACATTATCAAAAGTCCTCAAGATTAGGCTGTAGCCTAATGTCCATCGTTCAGCTTTATTAGTATTAGCAACTCAAATGGGGTCTCCAAGACTCTCAATGCAACACCAAATTGGTGTTGAGGAACTTCATTTTATTTGTTGTCTACTTGCAGCTGTTCAACTGCTATAGGTGTTTAAATTTGGACAATTCCAGGCTGCTCTCTTGCTGCAACAGTTCAGGTCAGATGTGGGCAGATGCAGTGACTTGGAAATGTCATCACCGTCTCTGTTTTCGCAACCCCTAGCTCCATTTCATGTACCACATTGTCATCTGTCAGCCCCCTGTGTAAATGAACTTGCAAGGAAAGCAATGTGATGGCTCAGTTGGAGACATAACCTGTGTGGTGAGATTGGGTTTGTGAACGTTGAATCGTATGGTATTTTATTTGATCACAAAATTGATTGTGCTTCTTTTGCTGGGTTTGCATGTCGTGATTCAGGACTGTCCGGCTATAGACTTCCTTTGTTGCCAGATTCAAGTGAGGCAAAGACCAAAAATAGGAAGTTGCGTTTCTGGCCAAGCTGGTAAATGGCCAGATGACAAGTGGCCCTCCCCCACCCCGCCCTATGCTGCAACTTGAAGACTCTGCTCCAATATTGCTGACTCCAGGTTGCAAGGAAAGCACAATGGATCAAATCAGTGATACTCCTGAGAGTGAGGAAGGTAAGAGGAGAGGGCTAGGGAATTAGGGAATCAGGGTTCCAGTTCAGGAATTATGTCTCCAGTTTGGGAATGAGGTCTCCAGTTCGGGAATGAGGGCTGCAGTTCTTCTGGGCTTTGGGAAATAAGAATCGTCTCATGAATATAACCTCTGTGGACTGTGTATGTGATTGTGTCTCACCATATCTGTCTCTCCATTCCTCCGTTCTTGGGAGATTTGTGTAGTGGGGCAAGGGCTTGCTGTGCTGCATTTTTGTTGCATTCTCAGTGCATTATGCAAGACTTGTCAGAATGACTATAAGCGACAGAACCTAGGAAGATAAACGACAGGCGAATGATCTGCTTTGTTAAAAGTTTGTATGCCTTTTGTTCCCGTAAGGGTGAAGTTTAAGGCTTGGAGACCTGACGGCGAGTGATGTATGAGGTTAGAGAGCTGCTTGACAGATTCTCCTATACATTACTTCAGGCCCCAATTAACACTGATTCGTGCAATTAGAAGACTTCATGGGGCTTGTGAGGCAGGCTCGGCTGCACATCCTAATGAGGCCCTGAAGGGGGTTAATGATGATGTTGCCCATGGACTGAAAACAAGAGCCTAAGCAATTTGTACTGCATTAGATATCTTTAATACTCTTATTTTCCGGTGCTATTTGTACATTCATGACACAAGGAGATTGGGCTCAGCATTTCTCTGTGACAGTGGAGGACAGCTAAGGTTGTTTGCTAACAATTAGGTCCTTGGCAACAAAATTTTTTTAACTTGAGAGTTATGAGATCTGCTCAGTCCTGATTTGTATAGTGGATGCACCCTTAATGTTTGACTAAAAGATACTCCAACTGAATTGAAACAATTTGTAGATGTTGGCTACTGGCTTGCAACCTCCTTAACCAAGCTCCTCTACACCTGTCATTATTAAGGGTCGCCCAATGATCGAGTGTGCAAAATGAAGGAAGGCAGGAAAGGAACAAAATGATTAATAGTCCCTGCCTCCACAATCTATGCCAAGCTAACAGATCTTGAGGATGAGCTAATGAAAGACAGCCCCATGTACCACCATTGCACTGAACAGAGATAAGGATGAAGCAATGGGAAATGGCTACAAGGTTGCACCAATTAGTCCCAGCTCCATGTAACATTGTGCAATTAGCCTGGTGAGAAGAGATTGGGGTGAATCCAATGGGTGGCACAGTGGTTAGCACTGAGGTCCCACAGTGACAGGGACCCAGGTTTGATTCCTGGCTTCTGTGGAGTTTGCACATTCTCCCTCTGTCTGTGTGGATTTCTTCCAGGTGCTCCAGTTTCCTCCCGCAGTCCGAAGGTGTGTGGGTTAAGTGGATTGGCCATGTTAAATTGTTCCTTAATGTCAGGGGACTTGCTAAATGTATGGGGTCATGGGAATAGGGCCTGGGTGGGATTGTAGTTGGTGCTGACTCAGTGGGTCTAACGGCCGCCTTCTGCACTTGTAGGGATGCTATTATGCTGCTCAATTCATTCCAAACACGTGTTTGGATATTTTGAGTCTGCACCAATGCAGTATATTTCTTTGCTGCAAAATCTTCCATTGAAACCCCAGTTCATTTCTTTGCTCCAATTGTCTCTTCGTGCCCTTCAGAGGTAAGGCTTAAAAATTAAATAGTCAGCAATCAAACTGGTCATTCATTACCTTATGATTTGCACTGTCCATCCTGGCAGCCCAACGTGGAGCCTTTCATAACGCAGCGCAAAGAGTTCCTCAGTGTCACATCGGAAAATTAAGTCTTTTTAACATCAATGTGAAATGCAATCTTGGAACTTATCCACTACATTAAAACCCATCAAAACAGAGTGGAATTCAGTCAGCCTTGATCTCGAGGGACTGCCTAAGAAGAAGGTTCCAGAAGAGTTGTCCAAAAAAAATGCCCTATAGGTCATGTGAGACTCACTATCTGGCAGAAGCAGCTCTGGCAAAAGCCTTTCTCTTTGTTCTGCCACTTGTTCTGTTTGCTTTGCCTCTTTTTCACTGATTGATTTGGAAAGACAATTTCCTGAAATTGTTAAATAAATTCCTTCAACTTAGCTTGAACAGGACTGTGGAACAGCGCAGCAAAGCAGAAGTAAGTGAGTTTGATAGTTTAAAATTGTTTAAAAATCTAGCAATGATGAGGTAAAATATTTTAGTTTCAGCTGTGGCCTGTGGGACTTTGTATGGCTTGTGTTAGCCTTTGTTTGTGAACATAAAGTTTAGGAACAGGTGTAGGCCTCTTGAGCATGTTCTGCCATGCAGTAAGACTAGGCCTGATCTGACTGTAACCTCCACTCCACACTCCCTAACCTTTCGTCCTCTTGCTTATCAAGAATCTATCCACCTTTGCCTTAAACACATTCGGACTCTGTTTCTATCTTCTTTTGAAGAGGAGAGCTTCAAACACTCACGACTCTCTAAGAGGGAGAATTTCTCCACAAAGATGCAACACTCACCTCTTCGTTAGAAGATCGGGCCCCACTCCAGAGATTTGAGCGTATAACTTGGACTGGACCTTCAGTGTTGCACTGAGAGTGTGGATGAGATGTGGTTACAAAAGGCAGATGTAAAAAATCTAGTGGCGCTCTTCAAATAACTGTGAAATATTTGTGTTCTGATCAATGTTTTTATCTTTCATCCAACATCATTAGAATCTCAAATTGAATCGTTATCTCAATTCAAAGGATGGGGAATTTGAGAAATGGTGCTACACAAAATTAGGCAATGTTGTTGATGTGTGTGGTTTGAAAAGGATGGCAACTTTAAATTCAATCCCATTAGAATTCTTATCACTTCAAATGGTGACAGGTGATCATTTATGTCCAGCTACGTAGCAAAAACGGAGCCTCAATTTAACATCTCATGTAAAAGATTGCGCATTGAATGGTACAGTGCTCCCTCAGTGCTGCACCTGAGCGTGGGTTTGTATTGTCTGCACGAGCCCCGACTGCAGTTTGAACCCACAACTTAACCAAGCCTACTTGAGTAACAGGAGACCAGGATGTTCCTGCTGTATTGGTGATCTGAGGTAGGAAACATCATGCAGGGCACTTCCAAGCAGTGAGTGGTGGTGGGGGGGGAGGTGGCGGAGGCAGGAGGTGGTTGTGGCGGACAGGGGTGGGGAGAGGGCAGGCGGATGGTGGGACCTTCTCGATAAGCAGCTGCGTTGGAGCTGAGGCTTCAAAACAGGTGTTGTAGCCGATCTGTGATCCCTTTGTGCAATCCTGGGCCACGTTCTGCTGCAGCAGGGCAGTTATACTTGCCCCGTGCACATTTAGATTTTAACATGTTTTTTGCGTAGCAAGCTAATAATACCGTAGCAAGGGAAACAGGACAAACTACCGTGAATCTTGTTAACCAAACAGATTGGAAGGATGGGGATTTTTTTTTTAACTTTCCCTGGGCTGGCCAGAGAGGTTGACTTTAGAGGTCATTAGCAATTATCCCACCAATAGAATAGTACTTTTGCCTTTAATTCTTGTGCATAACTTTCTGTGCCAAGTTTATTGGAGAATTTCATGTGCAAATTCAGCAACTTCACAAAAGTGGAGGTTAAACGTGAAGGTGTAGATCTTCCAGTTGGTGTCGGGAGGCTGCACTACACTGACTACTATTTAAACTGAAGACTTTGCACCTTCCAATGCCACAGCTACAGCCTTTTTTCCCCTCATGAACTGAAGATATGCCCTTTAAGACAGCCTTTCCCCTTGACCACGTTCACTGCCCCGACCTCCATCTTTCTCTCTGACCCCCCCACCCCCGCTCAAACCACAGCTCATCCCCCAATAATCTTCACTCACTCCCTCACCTTCCAACAATGCTGAAGCCCCCAAAATGCTGACCCCTCAGATGTCAGTCGCACAGGAGCCAGGGATTCCAGAAGCTGAACTGGAAGGAGGTGGTGCAGGCCTCCTGAGGTTTGGAGGGGTGGGGTGAACACAGCTGATGGGGGTTCGTGAATACTGTCAAAGGAGGTGGTGAGTGGTGAACAATGCTGGTGGTGAGGGTTAGGGGAAGGGGAGGGGAAGGTGAGAGGGGAGGCAGATATTGTCTAGGTGATGGGGAGGGGAGGTAACAATGCCAGCAGGGCGGTTTGGGGGATGAACACTGTTGGGGGAAGGCGTGCCAAGGTGGGGTTGAACGTAGACAGGAGTGTGCTGAGTAGAATTGGGACTGGGGGTGGGGGGGGGAGAAACACTGCATTTACCTCTGTGCCTTGACACTTAAGGTGATTTCCTTGGAGTTACAGTCCTGAGCAAGCTTTACTCCTGTACAAAAACACTCTTAAGTAAATCTGTGTGAAAGCTAGCGTAAGTGTAAGGAGAGCAGCCAAAATCTCCGTGCTTCTGGCCATCTGACACCGCGCCCCCCCCCCGTCCTCCTGTCGTGGGCAATCTGGGTACCCTAGAAACAGCAATTAGAAGTTAAACTTACTGCTTAAAGTATGTTAGATGTGCGCTCTTTGGAACATCTTCAGGATCCTGAGGCACATTAGAGACTGAAATTGAGAAAGAGTTGGTCCAAGATATTGATTTTGCAAAGCTACTGATGGAATGGCATGAATCATCAGCAACCTGTGGTGATTCACAGAGTTAACCCTTTGGCCGATCGTTAGTGAGGGTGTGCGTTATTCAGCAAATTCCACCCCATAGTTTTACACCCTGTTTCCCGCTTTCTCTCCATCTTTCCGCAAGGTGCTGGGACTTGTTCCAACAAACCCCACCCTTGATGGATATTCTGCATCTCTTTCTTTCTCTTTCCCCCCTCTCCCTGCCACAACACCCCCTCCCCTCCTTACACACACACACACACACACACACACACACACACACACACAAAATCATCAGGAGCCCGATGGGACCAAGATCAAAAGTCACCACTTGCCTGGATGAGTGCAACTTCAACAACGCTCAAGAAGTCTTGATTTTACCCAAGGCAAAGCAGTCTGCTTTACTGAAACCTCATCCCCCACTTTTAACATTGACTCCCTTCACCGTTAGTGAGCGCACATCGGCGGTGGCGTGTACCATCTGCAAGACGTACCTTGTCAGTATTCCAAGGCTCCTTCACCAGCAACCGCTATACCCACCAACTCTACCACCTAGAAGAACAAGCGGATCAGGCACATGGGAACAGCACCACCCACACCATCCTGACTTGGCACAATATTGTTGTTCCTTCACTGTCACGGGTCAAAATCCTGGAATTCGCTCCCTTTTTGAGAGCACATCACGTGTATCTATAACCCCCACACACGTGCACATACACACCCACAGCTCTTGAAGAAGACTGCTCACCACCACCTTTCCAAGGGGCAATTAGGGATGGATAACAAATGCTGACCAGGCCAGCGACACCCACATCCCCATGAACAAATTTTACAAATCACAGCCTTGACCCTGATCAGGTGACTGTTTGAACAAGATTGAATCTACCCGCCTCTTGATTCAAGCCCGTTACTTTAATTGCTGAGCTTAGAGAGTGCTGGCCTCCTTCAGGGCCACTAGACCAGTGTAAACTGGAGCCAACTTGAGTAACATGTCCCCAGGGTGTCCTAAGGGCAGCTGCGTTGTCTCCATGATAAGTTTCTCTGTGAGAACTAGCAGTGGCTGAGCTGGTGAATTGGTGCAGCTGTTCTGATGCGGGACTCTCTTGTTCTTCTCTTCAGCATCCGTACCCGACAGAGGATGAAAAGAGACAGATAGCGGGACAAACCAGCCTCACGCTCTTACAGGTCAACAACTGGTAAGTGCTCTTTGAAATTTGTGTAGAGAATCAGGATTGCTTGGCAGAGTACATTTGTTTTATTTCTATTATTTATTGAGCTTGTGTCGTCCTTCCAGATGCACAAACTGAAAATAGAATAATGAGCTGGGGTGGGGGGTGGGTGGGGGGAGGAGGAGGGGGACGTTGGGGTTGCTCAGGAAGGACAAATCCAGCAGCCCACTCCTCAAGCCTGTGAGACATTTGCAATCCCCACCTACCCACCTGAGCTCAGCTATTTCCAGACGGGCTGAAAGCTGAGGAACTTCCCCCTCCGTGTTGGCTGAGGTTTAATTGCTTCAAACGCTGTTTTTTAACAAGCGCTGTTCCACCTTCTCTGAAGGGAGCGAGGACACACTATGGGGGCCAATTGAGAAACATGGCTGTGCGTTACTTTGCTTATACCGAGATTCAGTGATTATGATGGAATTTGTTATGAGAACTCCTGCTCTTTCTCTGATTTTTTTTTTCCCCCAACCCAATAACCCCCACTCCTGGGTGAACCCCCCCCCCCCCTCCCCCTGCACTAACTCCCGCTCCTGGGTCTCTTCCCCTTCCACTCCGGGGACTCCCCCTATCCCCACTCCCTGGTCTCTCCCCCCTCCTCCCCACTCCCAGTTAGGGTCTCTTCCCACTCCGCCCCTCCCCCATTCTCCGCCCACCGTGCCCCCCCCCCCCCCCCACCACTCCCACTCCTGGGTCTGTTCCCCCCCCCACCCCCACTCTCAGGTCTCTCTCTCCCACCCCACCCCCCCCCCCCCCCCCCCCCCCCCCCTCCCCATTTCCAGTTAGGGTCTCTTCCCACTGCCCGCGCCCCCCCCAACTCCCACTCCCACTCCCACTCCCGGATCTGTTTCCCCCCCCCCCCCCCCCCCCCCCCCCCAGCCCGCCTACCCCCACTCTCGGGGTCTCTCCCCACTCCCAGTTCCGGGTCTGTTCCCCCCCACCCCAACTCCTGGGCCTCTTACCCTCCAGCCCCACTCCCGGGGTCTCCTCTCGCGTCTTGGGCCACCTTATGTCTGACAGAAATATTTCTTGATGTGATAATTAAGAATTCAGCCTGTGTGCATCAAACCACGCATCTGGCACTGTGCTCAGACAAGTATACCATCAATTAAAATGTACAAGTTGCGTCTTAATTTTAAAGCGTTTCCTTAGCAACAGCTGGCGAACTGTTTCCGGGAATTTAAGAATAATCTGCGCTCTCGGCAGAGGAGTTCACACCTGGAGTACGCATCAGAATATCGGGTCTATTAGCCAACCTGGCCAGTTTCAACCTGTTTATCTCGCACCTTAAATTGAGATTGCAAATTGCCTTCAGCTGGCAAGGCTTAAAAGAAAGAGTACAGATAGAGGGCAGTCGGCCCATCGTGCTCCTGCTGGCTGTTTGAAATGCTAACCAATTCATACCACTACCCTGCTCTCCCCGCATCGAGCTGCAGCCCTTTCCTTTTTAAGCAGATATCTAATCTCCAGTTAGAAATTACTATCAATCCTGTTTTCCTTTTCCTTTTCATGCAGATTGGAATGACTCGCTGGATGAAAAAAGTCATCCACATCTCCCCCCCCACGTTGGTTTTATTGCCAGTCATTTTAAATCTACATGGTGTGAACGTTGACCCAGTTTCTCCTTACACACCCCCTCATCACCAGTTTTGACCAGTAAGGGAATTAAGGGTTATGGGGAGCAGGTGGGTGAGTGGAACTGAACCACTATCAGATCAGCCATGATCTTATTGAATGGCAGGGCAGGCTCGAGGGGCTAGATGGCCTACTCCTGCCCCTAGTTCTTATGTTCTTATCATTATTGACCTCCTCAACTAAATGTCTTGGGAATCATTTTGTTGAACCCCCTTGTTTTCCAATGATCCTTTTTTGCAGATTTTCAAAGAATTTTATTTCTAATGTTTTAGGGGAAGACCTAGTAGATAGATAGAGAGAGAGAGAGAGAGAAACTTACAACTGACCTTATTGCTTTGATATTGAGGGATCCACGTTACTGTGTAAATGGGGCAAGTCCCTCTGCAATAGGGAGCCTAGGGCATTATATTAGAAGTGGTTCTTCAAAGTAAAGAGAGCAGGAGAAGCTAATGTACCCCTGGGAATTTGTCCCCTTGCTTGCAGACTGCTTCTCTTCAACTTTGTCCAGCCAATCGAGAATATACTTGGTTCGCATTTGACCTGAATAGCGAAAGAAGCTAATGATAAAAGCAAAGTCAAAAAGTTACAGAATAATGTTGGATTGGGTGGAGGCATGTCCCTGACTGCTCAGTGGGAGCCTGGGGAACCAAGTGTCATCTGAAGGGATTGAACAGTAAGCGTGTTGGGGAAAGCCGAGGGGGAGGTGTTCCAAAGAAATGAGTGATATGTTAGGGCACTGATGAACAGAATTACACATCAGACATGTGCGTTCATGCATGTAGACACCTATTATCAGGGGGGCCATTCATTTCATCTCAATTCTAATGTGGCAGCAGCCGTTTTCCTATCCATTCCTTCTTAGTGTGGAGTATTTCCCAACAATTTGAGTCATAGATAGAAACGTAAAAGGTAGGAGCCGGAGGAGGCCATTCAGCCCTTCCAGCCCGCTCCACCATTCATTACGATCATGGCTGATCATCCATCTCAAAAGCCTAATCTTGCTTTTTCCCCATAACCTTTGATCCCATTCATCCCAAGTGCTTTATTCAGCCACCTTTTGAATACATACAATGTTTTGGCATTAACTGCTTCCTGGCGTTAATGAATTTCACGGACTCACCGCTCAAGTTAGGCCAAGATGAAATGTGTAGTTTTATTTGTGCTGAGTTTTACCTCATCTTCGCCAAAAAGCCAATGGCCACTTGTTGCCAAATCCCTGCTGCTCCATACAGCCAGATTAGAGATGTTCAAACTGGGTGAGGGGGCAGGACAGAGTAGACAGGGAGAAACAGTTACCTCTCGTGAAAGGTTCAAATAGCAAGTGCAATATGAGAAAAACATTTTCACACAGCGAATGGGACGCACTGTCTGGAAGTGTGGTGGAGGCAGGTTCAATTGAGGCACTCAAGAGGGCATTATATGATCATTTGAATGGAAACACCTTCAGGGGTACAGGGAAAAAGCAGGGGAATGGCATTAAGGCACGATGCTCGTTTGGAGAGCTGGTACAGACGTGAAGGGCCAAATGGCCGCCTTCTGCTCTGGAACAATTCTGTGATTCTGAGACTAGGGGAAACGTTTTCTGGGTTGATCTCACCCTTTTTCAAAAAGGGCTACAGGTTGCTCCAACAAAAACGTTATCTTCTCCTAATCCTCCTCACAACCCAGATAAAGATGAAGCAGAGCTTAGTGTTGGGTGTGATTTGTCAAGTTTTCCGGTTGCCATTTGCTGCACTAAAGATCTGTTCAGCAGCTCCCTTTTCTCTCCCAGTGTTTTGGATCTTTCCTGTGCTGTGCCCCACTTCTCAATGACATCACTAGTGTGGGCTCCGATTCTATCCTGTAGTGAGTAGAAGCACGTCAGTGGAGGATGTCGATTCATTTCCAAAGAATGCGCAGGTTAAAGGCTAGTGGACTCTTGGCCTTTATCTCAAACGAGTTGGAATACAAAGCAGAAGGGAGCAAAGCCAGTGTTGGGCAGAACCTCCATCAGACCTCATTCCATTTTTGTTGTAGTCACAATGCCTCAGGCTAGACATGATGGCCAAAGAGAAGTTGCAGTGCAATACCAGGTCAAGCGTTAAACCGTGAGGGCAATTTGCACACATTTGATTTCTATTTCCTTACGTTTAGAGGATTGAATGGTGATCTAATGAAGTGTCTGAAATGAGGCAATGATCTGAAGGGGTTGATTGAGACCCAGAGGGAAAGGACAGTTTTAAAATTAGCACCCATCCATTCAGTGTAAAATCAGGAAGAACATCTTCCGCATCAAGCGCAGAGAAAATCTGTAACTCTCTCCTGGGTCTTAAAGCATTCATGTCCAACACTGATGGATTGTGTCATTTAAGGCTATCAAAGGAGACAGAGCAAAGGCAAGTAAATAGTGTTGGGGTGCTGATCAGTCATGATCTGATTGAGTGGCTGACTAGCCTTGATGGGCTGAATGGCCTCCACTCTTCTTATGGATGGATAATTCTCTGTTTCTTCGCCCACCATGCAATCGCTAAGGAATCACTCCTCACTGTAGCATGAGGAGGCATTGATGGACTGACTTCAGTTACCCTGTTCGGTGAAGTATATTTTCCCTGATCTGCCAACTCATCCAGCGCAGCCTGTGGAGTCCTACCCATGATTGCTTCAGCTTAAGTTTATTTATTAGAATCACAGATAGGCTTACATTAACACTGCAATGAGGTTACTGTGAAAATCCCTTCGTCGCCACGCTCCAATGCCTGTTCGGGTCCACTGAGGGAGAATCTAGCATGGCCAGTGCACCTGACTGGCACGTCTTTCAGACTGTGGGAGAGAACCGGAGCACCCAGAGGATTCCCACGCGGGCACTGGGAGAATGTGTAGGCTCCGCACAGGCGGTGACCCAAGCCGGGAATCGAACCTGGATCCCTGACGCTGTGTGAGGCAGCAGCGCTAACCGCTGTGCTATCTTGCCGCCCTGTAACAGCGCATGGAACGTCACTTTACATCTGCGGATCACGCTCCCACCCGGAGGCTCTTGTGTGACCACGGGCACCTCCAACGTGGCACTGCCTCGCAGTATCCGTGCAAGGAGTTAAAGAGTGACTCTGCTCGCAACGGATCATGAACAGTTTTGACAGAAAGCTTATTGAATGTGCTGCTGCCAACCTGGCTTCGGGCGTCCTTCCAACACCGCCTGGGGTTAAAAGGAAAGCGGCAGACAAAGCAAGCCTTGTGTGAGGGCCTGCTACAGTTCAGCTGTTCACTGAGCAGAGAATCAGAGGCACAGCAGGCCCCGTCCCCTTGGAAGAATTCACCCATTATCCCTGCTTTTAGCCACAGCATTATGGTGAAGTGGAACAGATAAGTTTGGGGAGGTGGGAGGGAGGTGGAAACAAAGGGACACTTTAACAGTCAGATTAAGCTGAGCGCTGCAAGTAGCTCCTACCCACACAGTGCACTGAAAATAGTCGACACAGTGAGAGACTAAAGCGGAAATCATTTCAGATATCTTTTGAGGCAGATGAAAACTTTGCTGAGAATGTTCTGCAGACATGGTTGTCCAGGCTGCAGGCATTTTCACTGACTGCCCCCATCCAGGGGTATTATCGTGGCATTTCCTGAGCGCAAAATGACCAATCCCCATCACCTCTTTATAGTATTCCCAATCTGAATGCTGGAGATATCCAGGATTAACCGTTCTCACTTTTATTCATGGATGCTGCAATCGGACTGTATTTCTCATTACTCTCGAAACTCGCCCGATGCTCTAAGTGAGGATGTGTCCAGCTCAGAAAAATGTTTGACTTGTGGGGAGGTTGGATGGTGTCGTGATGCTAGGGTCGCGGTTGCCCTTCATCACCCGCTCCTCCATCATCACCACCCTGCCTGCCTGCCCCAGCCAATGCCCTCCACTATTTTGTCCCCCATCTGTCATCACTGTCTCTGTCTCCCTCCTCCCCCTACTTCCTTACCAATCTAGATTTCCGCAGCTCAATTATATTTCCAATTTAGATAACATTCCTGTCTGCCATTTTTGTGTCCAGAGTGTATTTACCTCATGCCAATCGCTTGAGCTGCTACCACTTATTATTCACTATTCTGTTCACAACTCATTATTCCTCTTCACTTTTATCCCCTGCGGCCCTGGATATATTCTCCTGTCTGTTCTGGCTCTGTTGGTTTGAAAAGCCAAGCTCCCGTAATTGTGCGGTGGAGAATGGGCACTTGTCACTGCTGGCAAGTGCGAGAATGTTCTTTTTGTCTCAGCTGAGCTTCTCACCTTCCAAACATCCCCAAATCCAGTGGAATCGGTTTTCACTGACGACCTTTGTGTCGGAACCGTGTCGGAAAGCTGCTGGATGCCTGTCCAGTGTTTCCTTAGAGCTGCTACCACTACTAAATAGAGAACTTGGATTTATGTAGCACCTTTCATGAACGCAGGCCATCCCAAAACACGCAACAGCCAATGAGGAACATGAAAGTGTAGTCATTGTTGCAATGCTGCCAGTGTGCACACAAGATCTCACAAAAAGATTTTTCTTGTATTTATAGGATGTAGGCGTCGCTGGCTAGACCAGCGTTTAGAGCCCATCTCCGATTTCCTCGAGAAGGTGGCGGTGAGCTGCCTTTTTCAAACACCGCAGTCCATGTGATGTAGGTACATCCACAATGCTGTTAGGGAGGGAGTCCCTGGATTTTGACCCATTGACGATATTTCCAAGTCAGGATGGTGAATGATTTGGAGGGGATTTTCCAGGTGGTTGGTGTTCCCACGTATCTGCTGCCCTTGTCCTTCCAGGTGGTAACGTTCGTGGGTTTGGAAGGTGCTGCATTTGGAACCTTGGTGAATTCCTGCAATGCATTTTGTAGATGGTACACACTGCTGCCGCTGTTTGTCATTGGGAGGGGAGGTGAGTATTTGAGGAAAGGGTCTCAATCAAGTGGGTTGCTTTGTCCTGGATAGTGTCTGGTTTCTTGAGTGTTGTTGGACCTGCACTCACCCACTGAAGAGTTTCCTTTACTTCGCTGATTAGCTTTAGAACATAGAAAAACTACAGGACAAACAGGCCCTTCGGCCCACAAGTTGCGCCAACGATATCCATACCTACTAGGCTTACCTATAACTCTCAATTCTATCAAGTTCCATGTACTCATCCAGAAGTCTCTCGAAAGACCCTATCGAATTTGCCTCCACAACCGCCGATGCGTTGGGGAATCAGGAGGTGAGTTACTCGCTGTAGGATTCCTAGCTTCTGTCCTACCCCTGTAGCCACAGTATTTATATGACTAATTCAGTTTCTGGTCAATGGTAACCCCCCCAGGATGTTGAAATGTGACAATGTTTTGTGTTCACCTCCTCAGTAACTCTCTTTGAGGTCAGTGTAGTAACTAAAACCCTGGGTGACCACCAGTGGACAAAGGCAATAGCTATTTATTTATAAGCAAGAAAACTATTTGCAACACACAGCAACAGCTAAACACAAACTCCTACGACCTCTCAGTCCAGGTCTTGACATCAGATTTAAAGCCCATGCTGTGTTTGGATCTGTCTGCGCTCCTGTTATTTTGGATGTTAGGTGGTCTCTGAGATTTGCTGGAACCTCATGTGACACTTCAGGTGGCACAGTGGTTAGCACTGCTGCCCTCAGCACCAGGAACCCCGGTTCAATTCCAACCTCTGGTCACTGTTTATGCAGAATCTGCATGTTCCCCCCATGTCAGCGTGGGTTTCCTCCGGGTGCTCTGGTTTCCTCCACTGTCCAAAAGATGTGCTGGTTAGGTGAATTGGCAGTGCTAAATTCTCCCTCAGTGAACCTGAGCAGGTGCTGGAGTGTGGCGACTAGGGGATTTTCACAGTAACTTAATTGCAGTGTTAATGTAAGCCTACTTGTGACACTAATAATAAAGAAACTTTAGATGGATTAGCCATGTGTGGGATCATGGGGATAGGCTTGAGGGACGGCCCTGAGTAAGATGAGAGAGAGAGTCAGTGCAGACTCAATGGTTCAAGTCGCCTCTTTCTGCACTGTTGAGATTCTACAATTCTGTGAGGAAGTCTTGTGGTTTTCGAGGTTAGCCGGGACAGTCAGATACTTGCTATCTTTCACAAATCGGCCAAGTTCCTCAGATGCTGCTCCTTATCCAAATGCTCACTTCTTCTGCTCCCGATACTGGATCAAGTTAATTCTCCTAATCCTGATGTTAAACTCAATTGCTCGTTTGTTCTTCATGTATTTGAATAATGATTTCCAACCTTCCCTACTATACCAAGACTCAGGAAACTTTGCAAGCTGGTAATACACATGGCTGAAACATTCTCGTTTTTTTTAGAAGATTGATGGGTTGGTGTCAACTTTTCATTTTATATCCTTCCTCCTCCTCGATATTTCTTCCATTCGTTAACCTCCAGTGAAGTTACATGTGCAGCCACTTTGGTTTTAAATCTTAGATTTGTGGGTGGCACGGTGGTTAGCACTGCTGCCTCACTGCGCCAGGGACCCGGGTTCAATTCCCAGCTTGGGTCACCGTGTGGAGTCTGCACATTCTCCCCATGTCTGCATGGGTTTCCTCTGGGTGCTCCGGCTTCCTCCCACACTCCAGACAGGTGAGCTGGTTTTGTGTTGGCCGTGCTAAATTCTTCCTCAGTGTACCCGAAAAGAGGATGAGGATTTTCAGTAATGTCATTGCAGTGTTAATGTAAGCCTACTTGTGACTAATAAATAATTTTTTTATTTGTTTTCTCTTCATCCATCCACTTCAGAGTGGAGGTGGTATCAATATAGCATGAACCCATTTTATGTTGAGGTGTTCAAGTCAGATTAGGTAAAAGGTAAGGTAAAGTTTGTTTATAGGCAGAAGTAAGGCTTACGTGAACACTGCAATGAAGTTATTGTGAAAATCCCCTTCCGACACCTGTTTGGGTCAATGCATCTAACCAGCACGTCTTTCAGAATGTTGGAGAAAACCAGAGCACCCGGAAGAAACCCAGGTAAACATGGGGAGAATGTGCAGACTCTGCACAGACAGTGACCCAAGCTGGGAATCGAACCTGGGTCCCTGGCGCTGGGAGGCAACAGCGCTAACCACTGCACCACTGTGCTGCCCGACAGGTACAGTGTAGGCCATTCATTGGGGGAGGTGATGGCCTAGTGGTATTATTGCTAGACCATTAATCCAGAAACTCAGCTGATGTTCTGGGGACCCAAGTTCAAATCCTGCCACAGCTAAGATGGTAGAAATTGAATTTGATTTTTTTTTTAAAAAGTTTTGTAATTAAGGTAATTATTGTCGATTGTCATTAAAAACCCATCCGGTTCGCTGATGTCCTTTAGGGAAGGAATTCTGCTCTCCGTACCTGGTCTGGCCTACAAGTGACTCCAGAACCACAGTTGACTTTCAACTGCCCCCTGAAATGGCCTAGCAAGACTTCCAGTTCCGGGGCAACTAGGGATGAGCAAGAAATGCAGACCAGCCATCAACGTCCTTGTCCCATAAATGAATTTTTTAAAAATTCAGCCATTTGAAGCCTGTTCCGGCTCACAATTAGATAGTGGCTGTTGTGAGCCTCAATTTCTTTGGCCCATTTTGTTCTCTTGTGTGACCCAGTGTGTTGTACGGTGGGTTAGAAACCGTCCTTTCAGCAGCGCAAACTGGGGTGAAGTCTAGCCCCAGACAGATGGTATGAAGGCTCCTCTTGTCGGCTGGCAGGGAAGCTCTCGCGTCGAATGCATTTACACATTCTAAACCCGGTTCGGTGCAGAATTGACACTGCCGCAGCCCTTTTGTGGGTGAACTGGGAGCGTCAAAAAACCATCCCCCCTCGACTGCACTGCACTCAGTGAACACGCTGCACAGCAGGATACAGCAAAAGGGGAGCTGTGTGTTTGAGCAGATCCTGCGGGGCTCACACGAGATGGTAAGAATTACTTGGCTTCACGTTCTGTCTGGGACGATATTCGCCTCACAGTAACGGTAATCTGACACTAACTATAATCACCTCGGTGCCGATGGTTTATAGCCTTTACACACAATGTGTGCAGCGTGATTACCGCAATTAAACCAATCGATTTTAAAACAAAGCAGTTACAGTATTTAGAATCCAGGTGACAGATCTGACGAATGCAGTGGATTCTACACTCGAAAGGTTGTGCCCTTCACTCTTTTTGTTTGATGTTTTGCAAGGTTGCAGTGTCTGCAAACACAAACCCCTGAAATACTTCACAAACTTTAGCCTGTGGTTGTGTTAAAATGGCTCTCGGCTCGCTCGCCCACCCATCCATCTCATCCATTCCTTATTTCAATAGCTTTACAGAGGTGAAATTGGATCAGTAAGTGCTTTTCCAGCTCCTTCAAACAAAAAAGCGCTTCACTGCTTCTGAGAACTTTCTGGAAAATTCCTGGAGAACTCCTGCGTCCGTAGGGTGTTGTTAAATGTGTGTCGACAGGCCGGTTCCATGCTACAGGGTGGTGCTGCCACCTTGAGGCAGGGGATGGTGAGACCTGTTGCTGGCTTCATTTGGCCAAAGTAGCTGTTGGACCCCCACGAGTTTCAAATGCCAATTGGGTTAAGCTGCCCCGGCCTTTAACTTCCCAATTTAGAGTCATAGGAATATACAGCGCGGAAACAGGCCCTTCGGCCCAACTCGTCCACGCTGACCAGGTTTCCTAAACTGAACTAGCCCCATTTGCCTTCGGTTTGGTACATCTTTCTTTCAAGATGGTGTGGCGACTTCTTGTGAGCTGTCCCCAGCTTACACTCTAATTCTATCTTTTACTCCTGTTCTATGCTTTTAAAACTGTACTAAGCTGATCTTTTTCTACACCCTAGCTATGACTGTAACACTATATTCTGCACCCTCGCCTCCTTCTCTATGAACGGTATGTATTGTCTGTACAGGGTGCAAGAAACAGTAGTTTTCACTGTATCCCAATACATGTGACAATAATAAATCAAATCAAATATCCTTCTAAACCATTCCCATCCATGTACTTCAACAGATGTATTTTAAATGTTGCAATTGTACCTCCCTCTACCACCTCCCCTGGCCATTCATTCCATATATGCACCATTCTGTGTGGAAAAAGTTGTCCCTCGAGTCCCTTTTTAAATCTTTCCCCTCTCGCCTTAAACCTATGTCCTCTATCGTAGAATCGTAGAACCCTACAGTGCAAAAAGAGTCTGCACTGAACACAATCCCACCCAGGCCCTACCCCCATATCCCTACATATATTACACCCACTAATCCCCCTAACCTGGACACTAAGGGGCAATCAGCCTAACCTGGACATCTTTGGATCTGTAGTTTTAGACTGCCCTAACCTGGGGAAATGGCCTTAGCTATTCGCCTTATCTATGCCTTTTGTGATTTTATAAACCGCTATAAAGTCACCCTTCATCCTCCTACACTCCAGGGGAAAAAGTCCCAGCCTATCTAGCCTCTCCTTATAATTCAAACCTCCTAGTCTCGGTAACATCCTCGTAGATCTTTATTGCACCCTTTCCAGTTTAATAACATCCTTCATACATAGCAGGGTAGCCAGAATCGTATGCAGTACTCCAAATTTGTAACCAGACCTGAGCAATGATCCTATGGTGTGGAAAGTTACCTTTTGTAATGTAAAACTACAATCCTGCGGGTGCTGGAATCCTGAAATCAAAAACAAAACAAAAATGCTTGTAATACTCTGCACCAGTTTCCCTCTCCTTGGATGCTGAGCAGTTTGAGTAATTTGTTTTCTGTTTAAAGAACAGATAGTGACCCAAGATGGGTATCAAACCGGGGTCCCTGCCGCTGTGAGGCAACAGTGCTAACCACTGTGCCACCGTGCTATTGTTGGATGTGGTATTTAAAGTACTTTTTTACTTTTTCCCTTTAAAACTGGATAGATAGCTGGAGAAATCAAATACTTAAAAAGCTGCGGGGAAAGGACAAATGGCGAGTTCTTTCAGAGAACTGGTACAGTCAGGTTGGATTGAAAGGTTTCTTGCAGTGCAGCAATATTGTGCTATTCTATATTTCGGTTCATGCTTTAACACGTTCGGCAGTTTGTTCTGTCTACGGTCTTTGACCTCCACAACCACTACCCCCCTATCCCGCCCTCTCCTGGGAGGTCCAGTGAGTGCTGAGGGTGGGAACTACAATGCTGAGATGCCCCCTTGGCCAACCTCCCCAGTAAGTGTATTCAGAACCCTTTTTTCTTTTGGGGGTTCAGCCCCTCTGCCTTCCACCAACCTCCCTCCATTGCCCCGATGAGCGGAATGTACCTCGCGTACAAGATTTCTCATGAAGTAAAATGTCTTTTGTTTTCAACAATTAAAGTGTTCTATTTTTGCTCAAGTAAAGCTCTGGCAGCAGCTGAATTTGCCAGCAGTGTTGCCCTGACAACAGGTAGCTATTAAAAGAAGAACCTGGCCCAGTTTGATGCTGGTTAGAGGTTGCACAATTGTGGGGAGTGTAGTCAAACAGCAAATCATCCCTCGCTCCATCAAACTACAAGTCCCAGCGCACTTTGTGGATATCACTGCAAAGTCAGAAATATCTTTATTTTGACACGGTCACAAGATTTCACCTTGTGGTAGATTTGTAGATCTTGTTTACAACCTTCCACTTTTGTATTGGTTGTTATGGGCGAGCGAAACTTCTCTCACAGTAGTTGAGTACTCCTTTAGTTGAGACTTCTTTCCTTGAGTCGCAACTGGTTAAATGAGTAAATGGATCCTGAGCTCCAATACTAAGTTTATAGATCTTGTAAATTATAAGGACAGAGTGGTGGCACAGTGGTTAGCACTGCTGCCTGATAGCGCCTGGTACCCGGGTTCGATTCCTGGCTTGGGTGACTGTTCGGAGTTTGCATGTTCTCCCTGTGTCTGTGTGGGTATCCTCCCGGGGTGTTCCAGTTTCCTCCCACAGTCTGAAAGACTTGCTGGTTAGGTGCATTGGCCATGCTAAATTCTCCCTCAGTGTACCCAAACGGGTGCCAGAGTGTGGCAATTAGGGGATTTTCAGAGTAACTTCTTTGCAGTGTTAATGTAAGCCTACCAATAAATAAATTTAAAACTTAAAAGTTAGAAAGTTCTCTAATTGCTGATCAGTGGTGCATTAGCTAATATTTGATGGTTTATTTATTAGCCTAGACCCCGTGCTCTGGAATTCAATGCTTTAAACTCTCCACCTCTCATTTCCCTTTCCATCTTTAAGATCCTCTGCTTAAAAAAAAATCACCTCTTCAACCAAGCCAGGCACCTCGTTCTATCTTTACACCTACAAAAAGCACCTTGCAACTTTGTCTCCATGATAAAATTTGTAATCATTGAGTAATGTTGATGTTGAGAAGAGTGTTACGCTGTCCCATCAGCATTCTTTGATTGAGAAGACGCAATACTAATTTGCGTTGTTGCTGTAGGTTCCCCACCCAGTTACCACTACTCGAGATTGTAGTTGTGTGAGCATGAGTTGAAGTCTTGTTTGGGATGCTTTCCAAGGAGGAATGGACCCTTGGAGATCACAGCCCGTATAGTGATGAATGGTTTGAAATCAAATGTCACTGGGCTGCATTGGATCAACATCACACCATCACCTGCCCCTACATGAACACCATCCCCCCCCACCCCCCCTCCAGGGTGAGTCACGTTCTAAACCGAGTAGGGTGGGGAAAGAGAAAAGGCAAAAGATGAGATGGACGTGACATTAGATGGGCTTAGAAACTATCCTCTAACCAACAATCTTACCAGGATCATGGTGCAAAGATCAGTGAGGGTGAGTGAGCTCCAGTTTCATTCACAACAGGTCCAATTTCCAGACTGTATGCAATAGTGGAGAGAGGAGGAGGTGGGGGGGTGGCGGTCAGCATTGGGGGAGAGAGAGAGAATCAGCATCAGGAGGGGCAGGGAGAGGGAGAGGGTCAGGGTCAGGAGGGGCAGGGAGAGGGTCAGGGTCAGGAGGGGGAGACAGAGGGAGGATCAGGGTCGGTGGGGGGAGAGAGGGAGGATCAGCGTCGAGAGAGAGCGGGTCGGGAGGGAGGGAGAGGGTCAGGGTCAGGAGGGACGGAGAGAGAGGGTCAGCGCAAGCAGGGAGGAAGGAGAGAGAGAGAGGGTCAGTGATGGTAGGGAGAAAGAGAGAGGATTAGCGTTGGGAGGGGGGGAGAGAGAGAGAGAGAGGGTCAGCTCTTTCAGAGAGTCACTGCAAAGTCGATGGGCTGAATGGCCTCTTTCTGCACTATAGGGATTCTATGCTTCCCTCTTTCAGCCCCTTTCTTGCCCTCTGTTGCCCTCCTTGCCCCTCCACCTTCCCGCCTTTCTTTCCACAGCCCTATGTGCGCTGCCCTAACAATCTGTCAACTCCTCCAAATGTACTAAAACTATTTCATTTTGACCTGAATATTTGCACAATACCGTTTTTTGTATTGGACTGTCTGACTTTGGAGTTAATGAGGCAGACCGGGTGATGGCAGGGGTTTGATTTAATGGAATTCCTTATTTCATTCCGTCCCAAACTTGTTTTTGGAAATTATAAGTCACCTTAGACTCTTTTTCAGGCAGATTGTTAATAGTTAAAGCGATGAATGACACAGGATCTGGTCAGGCACCAATTTTGGAACAGACAAAAGGACAGGATAAGGATGGCACGGAGAGTGGGATCATTGAGTTTGCTTGTGTGATGAAAATGACCTCAACTCAATAAATAGATGTTAGTGGAAAATATGACTGAGATTTTCTTTCAAAAAAAAAGTGTTGGTCTGGAGTTGTAGAAATTTCCAGACGCCCCAATGGAAAAAATGTTATCCAGTTCAAAACTAGCCAGGCAGCACTGGGGAAAGGGGATGCGTATCTCTTCCACACTGTGTCTGAGGTAAGCTCACATTTAAAAATAGGGAAGGCTGAGGATTCAAAATGAACATAGTTGAACAGGAAAATAAGATGTTAGTGAGTCAGCAAGGGAATAAATCGCAATACCATATGACCATGAAAAGAGAGAAATTATTGGCCCCAAGTCTCCTGAAATTGCAAATTCCATTGGCAACTCTGACCTCTCGAATGTCACCCCTGCCCTCCCTCAATCGCTCACTTTGGAAACTCTCCATGCATCTCTGAACAGCCAGACTTGATGAGTCCAATGTTTTTCCAGTGTGACCTCACACCATTTGTAAATATGAGCTCACCAGAAATGTGCACCTTTATCCCATTCCCCTGTGACCCGCATTGGTTTTGGGTCTAACAGCGCCTTGACTTTAACCTTGTGTTCAAATCTCTCCATTTCCTCTTCTCTCCCTGTGTCTGCAATCCTTTCCAGCCCGACAACTCTGACCTCTTGTGCACCCCGGATTTCTTTTTAATCCCTCTGGGATTCTTTCACTAAGTCACTTCAACTTGCTCACCTGCCTGTTTGACCAAGCTTTCGCTCGCAGCTGGCCAGCAGGGTGAATATGTGTGGGGTTATGGGAATAGGGTCTAGGTGGACTTGTTGGTGCGCTCGATAAACCGAATGGCTTCCTTCTGCACTGTAGGGATTCTATGATTCTAATTGCTCCTCCGCTGGCTTGCTGAAAATTATTAAAAATCTGAAAATGTTCCTGTAAAATGTCCAAAAAGCAGCACCATTTTACCCGCCTAACGGTGATGGGCTGTTTGACTGCTGGAGACGGGATAGCCAAGCCTGGCTGCATCCATTGGGCACTCGCCTGTATTTCCCAGCAAGTGAACGCTGAGGCGAAGGGTCTGCGCCCGTTCCAAACCAGACCACGTGCCCCGTGGACTGTTGCCCCAATACTGCCGTCACGTCCGTCCATGGTAAAGTTCAGATGGATCATCTTTGGACCTTGTTCGTCCCCGAACCCAATTATTGTCTTGCTCAAGCCAAGCCTGCACAGCCCTCCTGTCAGTGTTGAAAATGGAATCTGTTTCACGCTTGTCCTGTGTAGAACTCCTCCGAACGGAATGGGTCAGTGGCAGGGTCAAACTGGTGGGCATCCCCTCCCAATACCAAGGAGGGTGGGACCTCCTGGTAAATAGGTACAAATGGAATTGGCAGCAGCTTCCCACTCTCCTTCGGTCTGTCCAGTCTCTCTCGCACACAGGCAAATGTGCAGGGCAACAGGCCCATCAGTTTGACCCCGTCACTAACCCATTCAGTTCACAGGACAAGTCCCCAGTTGCACAGTGGGTTAGCACTGCTGCCTCTCAGCGCCAAGGACCCTGTCTCTGTGGACTTTGCACATTCTCCCCATGTCTCCGTGGGTTTCCTCTGGGTGCTCCGGTTTCTTCCCACAGTCTGAAAGACATGCTGGTTAGGGTGCATTGACCCAAACAGGTGCCGGAGTGTGGCAACTAGGTGAAATTCACAGCAACTTCATTGCAGTGTTAATGTAAGCCTTACTTGTGACGCTAATAAATAAACTTTAAGAACTTTAAACAAATTCCGTTTGCAACACTGACAGGAGCGTTCCGCGCCGATGGGGAGGGCATGACTGGAGAAGTTACGATGGAACACAGGACACGGTTTCCTGAAGTGTGTGCACTACAAACACCAGATTGCAGAATTCCCCCAGAAATCCCAGGGGACAATATCTCCTCGTGAAACAGATGCCTGATTTCACTCATGAAGTTACTTTTGTGAGCTTGTTCTTGGAATGTGCCTCAAACTGGCACGGTCATGTTTATTGTCCAGTTCCGCTTGCCCTGCCAGGATGATGGTGGGCCTTGAACCATTTTCTCAGGATGTTACCATCGCTGGCAAGGCTGGCATTTATTACCCACCCCTGGTTGCCCCGAGGTGATTTGATTGGAAGGATGGGGCGGTGGAGTGGGCGCTTTTCAGACCACAAGGAGTTTGAGTGACAAACTAGACCACTTCAGAGGCAGTTAAAATTAAGCTGCATTGCTGTGGGTGGATTGGATAAAGACAGCACATTTTCTTTCTAAATAATGTTAGTATTTTACTGATAACCCAACAACTATAAGGTGACTTTTCTGGTGATAGTGCTCACACAGTGACAGGAGCCTACAGTGCAGAAGGAGGCCATTTGGTCCATTGACTCTGCACTGACCACAATCCCACCCAAGCCCTATCCCCATAGCCCCATGCATTTACCCTAGCTAGTCCCCCTGATGCTAAGGGACGGCTTATCATGGTCAACCCAACTAATTCGCACGTCTTTGGAGTGTGGGAGGAAACTGGAGCACTTAGAGGAAACCCAGGCAGACATGGGGAGAACATGCAAACTCCACACAGACAGTGACCCAAGCTGGGAATCAAACTTGGGTCCCTGATGTTGTGAAGCAGCAGCGCAAACCAGTGTGCCATCATGCTGCCTGTGATGTTAGATTGAGAATCCCAAGATTCCAGACCAGAGAGAATGAGATAAACTCAGTCGGGATAGTGTCTAGCTTGGAGAAGAACTGGGAGGTTTTGGACATTCTCATCATACTGCTGCCCTTTCTAATTGTTGGAGATCCTGAAGTGTGGAAGTGCAGTTTTGAGTACCTGAACTCTTGTTCTTGGAGGAAGACGGGAGACCCTGCTCCCTCGGGTGCAGCCCAGGCTTTGACTGTAACCCTGTTCTGTTTCTCACCAGGTTTATCAATGCCAGGCGGCGTATCCTGCAGCCAATGCTCGATGCCAG